>NW_008356263.1:251533-272854 GCF_000622305.1 Nannospalax galili
AGCAATAGACATTATGAATATACAAGTGCTAAGATGTATGTTTCTCAGGAGAGCCTGAAAAACATAATAGAAGACAAATTTCAGCCAACAAAGATATGGCTGTGTAGATAATACCCAAAGGATGACAACATAGTTGATTGTGTACTAGTGTTGTGAGGTGCTACGCCAGAAATGTAAGACTCATTTGTGTCTTTCCACAATGTCATAGTTCATAGAATAACAATAAATCATAAGCCACATTGGTTGCAATTTGCCAAATAGCCCCAGTTTCCTTGATAGCTGGTTGATGGCAAATGTCTTTTTAAAAAATTTTTATGTGTATAAGTGTTTTACATGCATATATGCTAATGTACCACATGTGTGCAATGCCAGCAGAGGTCAGAAGAGAGTGTCAATCTCCTGGAACTGCAGTTATAGACAAGTATTAACCATCATGTGAGTACTAGGAACTGAACCTGGGTCCTCTGGAAGAACAGCCAGTGCTCTTAACCATTTATCCATCTCTCCAGTCTCAAGTTCTCTAATTCTAATTTTTAATTTATAATTTTTTAAAATTTATTTTTTTGGTTGTTAGCCTTAGCCTTTAATGGCCACGCTATCCCTCCAGCCCTAATTTAATTTTTTCGAGAACTTCATGCATGAGCACTGTATTTACATCATTTCCACCCCTCCCTTATCCCCTCCAACTCCTGTGTTACCCCCACTCCCTCTTAAAGTCAAGACCTCTTCTGTAATTATTGTTGTTGCATGTATACATATATGCAAACTTTTTGTTGAGATTTCATGGGTGCAGCTTTCCTGTCATGTCTAGAATAAACTATCTCGCAGCAGGTGTCCTAGTCTTCTGGCTCTTAAAACCTTTCTGAACCCTTCTCTTCCACAATGTTCCCTGAACCCTAGGTGTAGGGGCTGTGTTGTAGATATATTAATTGGCTGGGCACCTTGTTCTCTGAATTTTGAGCAGTTATGAATCTCTGGCAGTAGCCTGTCTGCTCTAAAATGAAACTTCTTTGATGAGGGGGTAAGAGCTACGCTCAGCAGGCTGGGCTGGTGCATAGGCTGCACAGACCAAGCTAGGCCTGAGAGTGTGGGAAAGGCAGTGTTATGCAGGAGATCTCCAATCTTGTTTTTGGTCTTTTTGAGACAGGGTCTCCCTGTAGCCCTAGCTGGCCTGGATTCGCTATGTAGACCAGACTGGCCTCGAACTCACAGAGATCCGCCTGCCTCTGCCTCCCGAGTGCTGGGATTAAAGGTGTGCGCCACCACGCCTAGCCCAATCTTTTGTTTGTTTTTTGAGGCAGGGTCTCCCTATTGCCACAGCTGGCCTGAAACTTGCTATGTAGACTAGGCTGGTGTCAATTTCACAGATATCTGCCTGCTTCGGCTGGGATTAAAGGCATGTGCCACCACAGCCAGCTTTTTTTTTTTTTTTTTTTTTGTAATGAAGCGGAATTGAAGTTTGTTAAGACATTTTAATGTAGATTTAAGCATTAATGTTAAGAGAAAGAAGAGCAATTGGGAAGAAAGTAAGACATACATACTGGAGAATGTAGATATAGGTTTCTCAAAGGAGAATTGCCCTGTTATTCCAGTCTTAATTACTAATATTAACTCTCAAATCACACATTGTACATCTCACAATTCTATCTGCATGTATGTAGGTATGTTATGGCCACAAAAGGGTTGAAGACGTCATAGCAAGATTCAAAGGGTTCAAAGAAGTTCTTCTGCAGGCAGAGGCAAAGAGCTGATACAGATGTGAAGGCCACCGCACTGATTAGATACTAACTAAACCAGTTGGGAAGCTGCTGGAGGTACAGAGCCAGACTTCAGGGTAGCAGAGTGAAATAGGCCTCAGGCTTAAGTTAAACTGAGACGAGGTATAACACCAGGTCTGACATGAACAGATGGGTGGTAATTCAAGTAGGTTGTGTCAGCAGTGGGAACTGAGCTGAGCTGAGCTCAGGGACTAGGAAGTCCCTTGATGCCTACACTGGGTGGTCAGGTAAGACAGGTCAGTGGGGGCTATTGCCATCACAGTGTTAGGTACCTTCCTCTTTATGGGGTTTAGGTTAGGGTACTGCACACTTCTTTGATTTCTTTGTGTTCAGTAAGTCCTTGGACTGTTTTTTTCTCATATTAAAATTTTTATTACATTTATTGACTGTGTGTGTATATGGGCATATACATGCCGTGGTACTCACGTAGTCAGAGGACAACTTGTAGGTGTAGGTTCTCTCCTTCGCACCATGTGGGCCTAACTATGGGATTGAACTCAGGTGGTCAGGATTGATGGAAAGTGCCTTTACCTCATGAGCCATCTCGCTGACTCTCTGATATGGTTTTAATATGTCCATATGCTCAGATAGCCCCAATCTGCTTAGGTAAGTTTATGTGATAGTACCTTTTTACCTATTTATTTATTTAACGTGTATGAGTGTTTTGTCTGCATATATGTAAGTATACCATGTGTATGCAGTACCTGCAGAGATTAGAAGAGGGTGCTGAATGATCTCCTGGAACTGGAGTTAAGGATGGTTGTTAGCCACCATCTAGATACTGGGAAATGAACCAGGCCCTCTGCAAGAGCATCCAAGAGTCCTATCTCTCCAGCTCCAGTAACCATTTTACTTAAAAAAAAAAAAAAAAGTTTGACAGTTTTATACATATATTCAATATATCTTGATCCTGCCTATCCCAAACTTCTGTAGACACCTCCAACATGTTCCCTTTCCACCTTCATGTCCTCTCTTTTTTTGTAACCAAGTCCAGTTGGTTCTGTCTGCTGGAATGTTGATCTTGCTAGCTTGATCTTATACAGTTAACCACAGCTGCAGTGAGTTCATAAGTGCAATGACATGTCCTGTCTAGAAGACAGCTTTTCACAGCATTCATTCCTTTCAGCTCTTATACTCTTTCTACTGTCTCTTTCATGTTGTTCTCTGAATCTTGGTGCAGGGGTGTTGATTTAGATGTCCTATTTAGGACTGAACACTCAACAGTCACTTATTCTCAGTACTTTGACTAGTTATGAGTCTCTGCATTAACTGCTACCCACTGCAGAAAGAAGCTTCATTGACCAAGGTTGAAGGCAGCACAAATCTGTGTTGCCACTCATATTGTAACATATGTAAACATAAATATTTAGAAAGCAGTTTGATAATGTCCATTTAGCAAAACAGTATTAGGTACCTCCCCCCTCCACTCCCAGAACCTGTGATCTCTGAAGCCATGGGCTTTCAACCAGGTTTACAGTACCAGTCATGAATTTCCTCCTGTAGAGCAGGCCTCAGATTCAATCAGAAAGTAGTTGGTTACTCCATAACTTTCATGTCACTATTGTACTTTTTACCTTTAGGAATAAGTTATTAGTCTGTGCTCATGGGTAGTGCTGGACAGGTTGTGGTGTCCATATGTACAACGAGGTGCAGAGTTGACCTGCCCCTGCATTTGCACTCAAAATGGAACCAAATGCTACTTGTAAAACAGAATTGCCTGATAGTCACTGTTTTCTATAATATGGAGTAATGTAGGCCAGAGAACAGCTTGATCTCAACAACTAAAACAAAAGCATTTATGAGAACCGTGTTGGTGTGGTAAAACATAAATGTATTAACTTGGCTTCTACAAATTGCATAGCTGGCAAAAGTTAATAGAAAGAGAAGACGTAGTATGGGAAATTGTCTTCTTTAATACTTGGGACACAGAATTATAAATACCATTTAAAACCCCATAAAATGAAATAATAAAGATATAAATGTATTTAAGAGTAAATGATAAAATTGGATGGAAAGATGAGGGAAAAAAGAAGAAATCAAACCAAAGGGTTTATCCTCTCAGCATTCTACACAATATCTCTTATACCAGATGTGTGATATACACCAGGAAGTTCTCCAGCAGCAGGTGGGTGTTCTGTAATTCAACTAAATTCTGACACTTTACACCTGGAGACAGCATAGGCTGTCACTGTTAAGAGCTCAGTATCAGCCAGGCATTAGTCCCAGCACTCTGGAGGCAGAGGCAGGTGGATGTCTAAGAGATCTGACCAGCCTGGTCTATGATAGTGAGTGCCAGGCCAGCTAGGGCTACAGGGAGACCCTGTCTCCAAAAAAAACAAAACTCAGTATCACAAGACTGTACCATGCCCCACTTTAGATGCTAGTCACAAGTATTTAGGTTATAACTTATACTTCTGACCCAGTCATAAATTGAGGATTCCCACAAAACTTTCCTTTTGTTCAATTAATTTGCCAGAATGGCTCTCAGAATTTAGCAAGTGCTTTCTTTTTTGGGGGGTCTTTTTGAGACAGGGTCTCCCTGTAGCCCCAGCTGTCCTGGAACTTACTAACTTATTATGTAGACCAGGCTGGCCTTGAGCTCAGAGAGATCCACCTGCCTCTGCCTCCCAGTGCTGGGATTAAAGGTGTAGGCCACCACACCCAGCTGGGAGTGCTTTCTTAAATTTACTGACTTATCTAATGGGTACTGTAGAGGATATAAATGAATAGTCATTGGAGGAATCACACAGAGCTTCCATGCTCTCTCCGGGAACCTTCAGGTGTTCAAGGTTTTTTGGGTTTTTTTTTAATTTTATTATTTTTATTTTTTATGTATGAATATATTGCCTGCATGCATGTAAGTACACCAGTGTCATGCAGTGCCCAAGGGGGTCAGAAGAATGCGTCGGATCCCCTGGAACTGGAGTTACAGATGGTTGTTAGTCACCATGTGGGTGCTGGGAATTGAATCCAGATCCTCTGCAAGAGCAGCCAGTGCTCTTAACCCCTGTGCCAGCTCTAGCCCCCACACATTCAGGTTTTAATGGAAGTTTCATTAAATAGGTGTAGTTGATTATCTCTGGCTTTGGGTGATCATCAGTCTAGCCTTTAGCCTTTCTTTCTCTCCCCAAGATTGGGAAGTAGGGGTGTGTTGTGACACTATTCCTAGGGAGATGTGCACAAACATCTACTCACCCCATCTCAGAAATAACTCAAAGACAGCTGCATCACCAGTAGCCCACCCAAGCATGAGTGATGATTCAACCTAGAGCACACCACACACCTTTGCAAGCAACCAACTAGTTTGAAAAATGTGTTTCCATGAAGGTCATTTGGTCTGAGCCTCTTCCAGGCAGCTCACCTGATCTGCAGACCAGTTGGTCTAAGAGTATCTCAGCAGTTCTTACTAACTATATAAGCTTGGGGAGGGAGGAACATAGTGAATCTGCTCATGGAGGAAGTTACTACAAAACAGGCTGTCTCAACCCCTAATCATCCTTTGAGTTTTTGGTTGACTGTTTACCATTTGGAAACTAAGTCTCCAGTCACCTATCCTATCATTAGCATATAAAAGATACTCATTTTGGAGATTCCAGTTGTGTTAGAAGCTATATGTCTGGAAAGTGGGAGGAGGACCAAATGTTAACATAACTAATTTCAGGAGCCTCACGTTTGGGCGCCAGCTGTGGGGTCTCTCCCTCTCCTCGTGGGTCATTGGCCACCGGTCCTTGAGGACAAAGGGAGCAGAAGTGATGAACGGGGTCAGGGACGGCCAGTGAGCACTGACGGAAGAAAGCCCTTCCGGGGAGGCAGGTTTAGTGATACAAACAGCTCCAGACTCAGTGAAACAGCTCCGTTTATCCATGGGGATTAGGGAAAATATAGTGTGGAGGCAGTAGCCAATGCTTCAGCTGATAGGTGCTCATAGTATGCTTTATTTACATGTGGCAGGGGATCCTATCATCCAACTATGGGGAAATGCCTAATTATCATATAGAAAAAACTTGGGAGTAGTTTTATTGCAGGTAACTATGCCAAAGGTCATGTTTCAAATGAGGCCAAGCATCTATGCTTGGCGGCACTTTCCAGGCAGGTCAGGCAGGAAGCCCCTGCTGAGAAAGGAGCTGACCTTAACAGCAGGGTTCCCCAACAGGACACAATTAGGAATTAATAGATACTAAGGAAATTGAGCACTAGGCTTTTACCTTAGCTACTTTTCTGTTGCTGTGATAAAAACACTGACCAAAACCAACTTGGGGAGGAAAGGGTTTATTTGGCTTACAGCACAGTCCATCATCAAGGGAAACCAAGGCAGGGACTTGGAACTTGGAGCACAGATCATGGAGGAATGCTGCTTACTGGCTTGCTCCCTGGCCCTGTTCTCAGCCTGCTTTCTTTTTTTTTTTAAATCTTTTTTGAGACAGGGTCTCCCTGTAGCCCCAGCTGGCCTGGAACTCTCTATGTAGACCAGGCTGGCCTTGAACTCAGAGATTCACCTGTCTCTGCCTCCCAAGTGCTGGGATTAAAGGCTACGTCATCACGCCTGGCCTTTCAGCCTGCTTTCTTATACAACACAGGCCATCCTGCCCAGGGTCTGTCAAGTTGACAACTAACACTATCCAGCACATTTATCAAGTAAACTCTGGAATTAAGAAGTAATAATTTTAAAACAACTTATTAAATTTTAAGCTTTCATTTTTTTATATAAAGTGAAAATAAAAATGAAATTGTATCTAGAAAGCAAAGTCATAAAAATACTATGCATTAACACATGGAATACAGTTAAAGCATTACTTGGAAGAAATTTTCAAATGAAAAATAAATTAAATGAAATAGGGGAATAAAAATAAAGAACTAATTAAAAGGAAAGTAGAGGGGCTGGCAAGAGGATTCACCTGGTAAAGGCACTTGTTACACAAAAGATGGAAGGAGAGAACTGTCAAAGTTGTCTTTTGAACTCCCACACATGCTGTGACACATGTGTGTGCATGCACACACACACTAAATAAGGATCTGAGAGATAGCTCAGAGATTAAGAGCACTGGCTGCTCTTGCAGAGGACTTGGGTTCAGTTCCCAACACCTATGTGACTGCTTACAGCCATCTGTAACTACATTTCCAAGGGATCTGACACCCTCTTCTAGTCAGACGCACACACAGTGTACATACGTACATGGGGGCAAAACATTCATACAAATCTTTTCCTTCCCCCTCGTGCTTTTCCTATAGTCACCAGTGTGTGGAATATTCTTTCCTATGCATTATTTTAGGCTTTGCTCATACGTCCTTGTGTTGGGCCAGTGGACTGTGAGCTGACGTAATGTGACATGTTTGACCAGCTTTCACTGTTCTTGTGTGGTTTATTTTGTCCTCTTAACATTTCTGCCATGAGAACTTGCCCTAGTTAGCTGCTACTTTTTTATTATTATTACTTTGTGTGTATGAGTGTATTGCCTGCATGAATACAAGTGCACCCATGTCATGCAATGCCTACAGAGGTCAGAAGAGGGTGTTGAATTCCCCTGGAACTGGAGTTACTGATAGTTGTTAGCTGCCATGTGGGTGCTGAGAGTTAGCTGCTACTTTAACCTTCATCTAGAACAAGAGATTGAAGAACAAATTGAAACAATACTCAGTGAGCCACAACCAGACTACACATTTATGAAGAATAATGAGTTTTGTCTTAAGACATTGATGTGTGGAATTATTATATAGTATTATTGCAGCAAAAACCTAATAAACTAACTTCATAGGGAAAAAGAAAGTACACATTTCAAAATAAGGAAAATGGAGCTGGGTGTGGTAGCACACACCTGTAGTCCCAAAACTTGGGAGGCAGAGGCTGGAAGATCTTAGAAGTATAAGTCCAGCCTGGTCTACATAGTAAGCTCTGGATTAGCTAGGACTATATAGTGAGACCCTGTCCCCTCAAAACAAAGCAAAAAAAAAACAGAATAAGGGAAATGATTGATTGATACAAAGGACATTAACAGCTGGGCATGATAGTACATACTTGTAATGCTGGCATATAGGAGGCTGAGGCCAAGGCTAGAGAGATGGCTCAGCAGTTCAAGAGCACTTGCTGCTCTTGCAAAAGATCCAGGTTCAATTCTCAGCATCTGCATGGCGCCTCACCACCATCTGTAACTCCAGTTCCAGAGGATTTGACACCCTCTTCTGGCCTCTGCTATGGTGGACATATGCATACTCATATGGATAAAACAAAATTAAAATAAATCTTTGGCCAGGCGTGGCAGCACGCGCCTTTAATCCCAGCACGTGGGAGGCAGAGACAGACGGATCTCTGTGAGTTCGAGGCCAGCCTGGTCTACATAGCGAGTAATCTTTCAAACAAACAAACAAACAAACACAATTTGAGGCCAGGCAAGACCCTACCTCAAAAAACAAACACAAAGAAAACAACAAAAGAAATTAATGATCTTAAGAAAGTCATTGTTGTGGCTGGAGAGATTGCTCAGCGGTTAAGAACACTGGCTGTTCTTGCAGAAGACCCGGGTTTGAATCCTAGTACCCAGATGGCAGCTAACAACTATACGTAACTCCAGTTCCAGGGAATCTAACAGCTTCTTCTGTCCTCCACAGGCATTGCATGAAACAGGTGCACTTACCTACATGCAGGCAATACACACACATAAAAATAATAAATGAAATTTTAAAAATTTTAAAAACTTATTGTCAGGCCTAGCATGGTGATGCATCCCTTTAATCCCAGCCCTTAGGAGGCAGAGGCAGGCAGCAGGCAGATCTCTGTGAGTTTAAAGCCAGCCTGATCTACATAATGAGTTTCAGGCCAGCTGGTGCTACAGTGAAACCCTCTCAAAAAGACAAAAAAAAAAAAAAAAAAAACATTACCCCAAGTTGATCATTAAATGGTGGCTATACATATCGAAACATCACACTGTGCCCCACAAACTCGCACGGCTGAGCCATGGTGATACTTAGAGAATTGAGAGTCATTACTTCTTGGGGCTGATAGAGGCAGAAAGTGACTGCCTGATCTTCAATAAGAGTTTCATGCCAGCTGGGGCTACAGTGAAACCCCCCCAAAAAAAAAAAAAAAAAAAAAAAAAAATCATTGCCTAGTTTCATTGTAAACATGTTTTGCTAAAGGGAATAATTTTCTCTGAAAACATTTTTCCCAGTCAAAATAAACAGCAGACATATTGGCGATCTAAAATAAACAATTGCAAAAATGTATAGAAAGCACTAGGAACACATGGTTTTCTAGGTAAATTCATTTTTGTTTGTTTTTTGAGACACAGTATGTAGTCCTGGATGGTCTGGAACTAAAAAAGATCTGCCTGCCTTTGCCTCCTGAGTGCTGAGATTAAAGCCTTTTGTTACCACACCCAGTTTTTTTTTTTTGTTTTTAATGACACAGGGTCACACTTCACAATTCAGTCATACTAAAACCTTTCAATACAGTTCCAGATCTAGTGAAAAGGAAAGGCCAATTCTATCTTTAAAGTATTTGAATTTAGTAATAAATTTAAATGAAAGAGTAGGGTAAAAGAAAAGCTTGCAAACTTTAAATAAAATTAGCTATGATAGGACTTTGGCTATAACTCAGAGTTTTTGCCTATCATGCACAAAGTCCTGGATTCAGTTCCTTGCACTGAAAAACAAAAATCAAACAAAAACACACCTTACAAAGAAATTTGCTTTGGTGTCAAAACCCAACAAAAATAATTCAAGAATTTGAAAACTTTCAAGCTCATCTGTACTCATATACACATCCCCCACAACTCATAATTAAAAATAATTAAATCTTTAAAATTCTGTGATGGGCCATGGGCAGTGCCCTGACCATGGTTCTCCCTTCAGGGTGGAATTGGGTCTCCTGTGCCTCCCATGGCGGCAGCTTGGGGTCTGCTGTCACTTCCTGCACACCTGCTTTGGACTGGGTGGCCAGATGTGAGTGACAGCCATGCACTGCCCTTAGCAATATGCAGCTGGCCTGATCAGTAGCTGTGGCAAGCAGCAGGAGGGTGGACTAAATGGCTCCAGGTGCTCTGGTGTTCAACTCCAACCCTTCTCTGAGAGAGAGAGAGAGAGAGGCCAGGTGATAATTGCCGTGATCCTGACATTTTGGCCCCAGGGCCTGAGCCATGGAATTGGCCCTAGTGCAGCAGGAACCTGTTATTTCAGTAGTTGGTGACTTTTGGCCATGTACTTCACCCAGACAGATGGAATGGGACTGTTTGTCCCCTGCATGGAGGACCTTGAAGAGGGGTATAATGCTTGAGAATTATAGGAATGTGGCCTCCTTGGACTTTCCACTTTTCAAACCTGCTGTGATCTTACAACTAGAGGGAAGAGGTGATCTAGAAAACATATCTCAACTGGCCACTGGAGCTGAAACAGGCCCCCAGGGCCTCTGGACTGTAGGTATTGATACTCAGACTGGCAATATTTTGACAAAAGAAATGTGTGAAGAAAAAGAGAGTATATCATTTGAACTTCAGAAAGACTTTTCCCAGGAAACAGACTTTTCAGAAACCTATATGCTAGAGTTATCAACAGGAAATTCACTCAGCAGCAGATGTGAAAAAGGAAAACAACAGTGCCATTGAGAATAGTAAAACCTGAGACAAGCTCTGTGGAGGAGTATCTATTTAATCAGAAACTTGTCCCAGTACCACACCATCTCCACTGGAGAGCAGCATCCTGAATGTATAGGACAAGATAAAACCTTCAGCTCTGACACAAAACTTATTAAGGATGAAATAATTACTACAGAAGAAAGACCTTTGAAATGTGAAGAATTAGTGGAAACCTTTAGATTGACTCTCAAGCTAATCAGAAGCTAGAAAGCCGTGCTGTGGAGAAGCCTCATCAGTGTACAGAGTGTGGCAAAGCATTAACCCTGAAAGTAGATATGAGAGGATAGCCATATCAATGCCAGAAATGTGGAAATCATTTCACCTGTAGTTCTATATACATTGCACATCAGAGAATCTGCACTGGGAAGAAACCTTATGAATGTAAAGACTGGGAAAGCTTTCAGTGTTAATGTAAAATTAATTCAACATCAACGAATTCACACTGGAGAGGAAACCTTATGAGTATAATGAATGTGGGAAAGGTGTCAGGTACAGCCCTCAGCTTAGGCAGCATCAGAGTATATATTCTGGAGAAAATCAGTGTAGTGAATGTGGAAAAGTCTTCAATAAAAATGCAAAACTTATTTAGTGCCAAAGGGAAGTTAATCCAAGGCCAGAGAATCCTCACAGGTGAGAGGCCCTATCGATGTAATGAATGTGGGAAAGCTTTTAGGTGTAACCCAGCTTCATAGGCATCTGAGAATTCATACTGGGAAGAAGCCATATAAATGTAATGAATGTGGAAAGTCCTTCAACATTAATGCAAAACTAATGCAGCATCAGAGAACTCACATGGGAAAAACCCTTTGAATGTAATGAATGTGGAAAGTGCTTTACTTCTGAAAGAACCCTACTTGATCATACTGAAGAAAAGCCTTATCAATGTAATGAATGTGGAAAAGCCTTCACTATTGTGCCAAATTAACTAGGCACCAGCAAATATGTACTGGGGAGAAACCTTTCAAGTGTATGGAATGTGAGAAAGCATTCAACTGTGCTCTGACTATATGCACCAGAGAATCCACACAGGAGAGAAACCCTTTCAATGCAAAGAGTGTGGAAAAAAACTTCTATGTCAATGCTCATTTAATTCAACATCAGAGAAGCCACACTGGGGAAAAATCTGATGTGTAGAGTGTGACAAGGCTTCACCTTTAGTACTGACGGTATTATACACCAGACTGTCCATACTTGATAGAAACCTATGTGCATAATGTATGTGGCAAAGCTCTCAGGTTTAGCTTCCAACTTAAGAAGCACCAGAATGTCCATAATGAAGGAAAATCCTAATAGAAGGATGAAGAAAACTAAGGTTAATGGAAATAGATGATGTGTTATCAGCTGTTATTTGGAAGAAAACCCTGAGAGGAGAATGAATATGGCAGTCTTCCTTTGGAAATAAATCTTTTGTTTTATTCAAATTTTAATTAGGAATGGATGGCCAGATAAAAAGTTATATCTAAAATAACTTAGTTTTATAACAGTAACCAGTTAGGGAATATAGTGAAGAAAACAGCCTGTTCCCAACAGCATCAAGAAAAGTAGGCTTTCTGGGAATAATTGTTTTGTGGGACTCATATGGAGAAAATTAAATTCTCCATGGAGGGACATCAAAGGAAAGGAGTAAAAGGGTGGGGAGAAATTTATTTCTGTTTGATTTTTGAAAAGCATGCATGACTTTTGTAGAGTTGAAATATAATAAAGATTCCTTTGAAAGAAAATCCTGTGAAGTAGGATTTAAGGTTTTAAAATTTAGCTCTACACCAACAAAGATAGTCATGTAATCACTATGCAATCACTATGCTAATTTTTTTTTTTTTTTTTTTTTGGTGTTGTGCTGGTTAGCTTTAGTTGTCAACTTGAAAGACCTGGGAAGAGGGAACCTCAACTGAGGAACTTTCTCCTGTGGCCATTTCTGTAGAGCATTTTCTTGATTGTTGAGTGATGTGGGAGGGCCCAGCCCACTGTGGTCAGTGCCACCCCTGAGCAGGTGGTTCTATATTATGTAAGAAAGGAGGTTGAGCACACTTGTCCATGGTCTCTGCTCCATGTTCCCACCCTGAGTGTCTGCCTTGGTTTCCCTTGATGATGGACTATGTTGTAAACCAAATAAACCCTTTCCTCCCCAAGTTGGTTTTGGTCAATGTTTTTATCATGCAATTGAAAGCAAACTAACAGGTGGAGGAGGCTAAAAGACAGGAGGAGGGGGTTGGGGGAGGGGGAGAAAAACTTATTGCATGGGGCTGGAGAGATATCTTAGGACTTCAGAGGCAGAAGAAGAAAGATGATGCCTTGCTATATAGCAAGACTTTGTCTCAAAACAGAGCCGCCCCACCCACACACCTCTCTCAGGGGCTTGGTCCGTAGCTCATTGGTAGTGTTTGCCCAGAATGTGTAAAAAGCCTTGGGTTAGATTCCCATCACTGCCCCAAAATTGGGACGGGAAGGGGAGGGGGAGGAGGAGAGAAAACTCCTTTTATGTCTAATTGTATACTTCACTTCTGTCCTAAGCAAAAACCCATATTTTATTTTATCAAAAATAACAGAGTAAGGGGGCCTGGAGAGATGACTCAGTGGTTAAAAGCACTGACTGTTCTTGCAGAGGCCCCAGGTTCGGTTTCCAGCACCATATTGGCTAACAACTGTCCATTTTTGGCCTTTGGAATGGAGTATGTTGCTAAGAGGCCCAAGGACATTTTGACATTTAGCCAAGAAACTGGCTACTTCTCTTTGGGGTCTTTTTGCCCTAACTGCTTAGCCAATTCCTACCTCCTATTCTTATCACACCATCCTCTGAAGAGGTACCAATAGGGAATCAGGATGCAGACTGCTCTGGCTTCTTCCATGCTGAACAGGGACGCAGGATGAGGCAATTGGAGTACCCTACCTAGCCAATTCTGTCCTCCTATTCTTATCATGCCATCCTCTGAAGGGGTTACCCAAATTGCCAATAGGGAATAGGGACCCAGACTGCTCTGGCTTCTTCCATGCTGAACAGAGATGCAGGGTGAGGCAATTGGAGTACCCCTTCAGTGGGTCTCTCTAAAAGACTCCCAAATTGCATAACTCTTATCTCTAAGGGGAAAAGAAAGTCCTTGAATCGTGACTAGGAGCACCACATGGAGGCAGGATCCGGGGGTTCTCAGGCAGTCCTCTGCATTCTCAGGCCTTCTGTCAGAGGGAGGCCAGAACTCAGCACTCTCTAGTGGTCTGCTGAGATCAAAGTCGCTACACCGATGGAGGTCCAAACCCACCCTCTGAGGCTGTCTGCTAGGATCTCCTACTCAGATGGTTTTACATATGAGCTGCAGTATTTGTGGGAACATAAAAAGGAGTAATTCTTTCTAGGAATACTCAGGATTATTTCCCAGAAGACTCATGAATAAGTGGTATTCTAGATAGAGGAAGAGGAGGTACAAGCCTTCTAGGCACAGACAAGGAACCTATCTGAACACTCCAGAATCATCCTCTTGAACATTGAGAGAAGGCACTCAAATAAGGCTGCCTGTACCCTTGCCTAGTCCTTAAGCTGGCCCTTGTCTACCACAGGGATGATGCCATGAATATAGACTTTCAGCCACCCCAAGAATGGCCTCTGCTAGGGCCTAGGCCCTCAGCCAAGTTCTATCTGAAGTTCAGAGTCCTTGCTCACTAAGGGCCAAGACACACTGGTCTGGTCCTTGGTTTTCAAAGTTTTGCTGCTTATCCAACCTTGAAATTTCTCTCTGAAGGGTCTGAGCAGAAAGACTTTCTATCACCTAACCAGTTCCACCTACCTTCGTAGACTCCACTTCTGTAACTGTGGGGTTTGTGCTGGGGAAATTTGGAGAATAATGTGTCTAGGGGAAAGTATATAGGCTCTATGTACCTCTTCTCTAGATATATTGCCACATTTGCTTCATGTTTGTGTTGTAGGCTCAGGCAAGTTACTTTACTGCTCTGTGCCTCAATCTCATCTGAAAATGGGCATAGAGAAGTACACAAGGATGTTAGAGAGCTTACTATAGTTAGAAAACATTTCACATACAGTGCTGGTTACATTTAGTATTAGAATTTAAGGCATCTTCCATTTCACTCAGCATGGAGCTGAAAGCAGTGTTTAATAATACTACCTTACTCCATAATTACTACGGCCACGTCACCTCCTTCAGGGATTTTTTGCTTTTAGTAAAGTGCCTATTTTCTTTGTAACTCCTAAAGCACTATGTTTCTTACCTAGAAGACAGCCAGAGACTACCATTTAATTGTGTAATTCTCCTTCCTGTCATAAACTCAAATCAAGAATGGTATCCTGCCAGGCATGGTGGTGTATGCCTTTAATCCCAGCACTCAGGAGGCAGAGGCAGACAGATCTCTGTGAGTTCAAGGCCAGCCTAGTTTACATAGTGAGTTCCAGGCCAGCTGAGGCTACAGGGAGATCCTGTCTTTAAAAAAGAAGAAAGAGGGGCTGGAGAGATGGCTCAGTGGCTAAGAGCACTGGTTATTCTTGCAGAACACCTGGATTCGAATCCCAGCACCCACATGGCAGCTAACAACTGTCTGTAACTCCAGTCCCAGGGGATCCGAAAGCCTCTTCTGTCCTCCAAGGGTGTTGCACAACACGGGTGCACATACCTACATACAGGCAATACATGCATACACATAAAATTAAAATACATAAATAAAATTTAAAAAAAAGAGAATGGTCTCACTAGGTCAACAGTTAAAATGAAAGGTACCTTCTGAGTCTATTTCTAAATACAATTGATAAAGGGGCTGGAGAGATGGCTTAGCACTTAAGAGCACTGACTGCTCTTGCAGAGGACCCGGGTTCGAGTCCCAGCACCCACATGGCAGCTATGAACCATCCTTAACTCAAGTTCCAGGGGAATCCAAAGCTCTCTTCTGACCTCCGTGGCATTGCATGACGTGGGTGCTCTCACATACATGCAGGCAATATACTCATACACATAAAACATAAAAATAAAATATTTTAAAAAATACAATTGATAAAATAACCCATTCAATATTAATAAACATGTTGATTTCTTTTGCATTGTCATAAAATACAGCTTTCTGATGTAGCCAAAAGGATTATACAGAACCAAGTTACCAAGACTAAGCGACATAATGATTGTGTGGGTAGCCTTAGGCACATGTGCAAGCATAACACTCATACACATAAAATAAAAATAAATTTAAAAAATAAAATGATGTACACAGAGTAAACAATAAAACTAGGGGCTAGAGAGATGGCTCAGTGGTTAAGAACACTAGTTGTTCTTGCAGAAGACCCGGGTTCAAATCCCAGCACCCACATGGCAGCTAACAACTGTCCGTAACTCCAGTCCCAGGGGATCCGACAGCCTTTTCTGTCCTCCAAAGGCATTGCACGACACGGGTGCACTTACCTACATGCAGGCAATACACGCATACACAAAATAAAAATAATAATAAAACAATAAAACTAGCATACAATCTAATAAAACTATTATGGAACAATAGAATCGCCAGGCATGGTGGCGCATGCCTTTAATCCCAGCACTTGGGAGGCAGAGACAGGTGGATCTCTGTGAGCTCAAGGCCAGCCTGGTCTACATAGTGAGTTCCAGGCCAGCTGGGGCTACAGGGAGACCCTGTCTCAAAAAGACTAAAAAATAAAACAAGAGAATCTTGCTAGCCCCTCCAGAATCATTCTCAGTGGTTGTCTGCCAAGGCCATCACCTGCTTCTTCCCTGCCCAAGAGTAAGCATATGGACTCTGTGGTACTCATCGCTATACTTTCAGTTTTATTTGTAATCAGATGTGCCTCCACAAATGCAGAGTTTAGAGTTGCCTGCCTGTAGCACCTGTGTTTGGGGTAGGGAAGCAAATTTTCTTTCAAATATATAAGCTCTTTGTTCCCCCTGCCTCCTTGCTGTCTATTGAAGAAACACCAGATTGCCTGTCTTCTAGTTGCCCTCAGTTGGGATTTTTGTTGATTTTATTTCTGTGGTATAGTTTCAACCTTTTTTCCTTCTGTATCAGGGTTTTGTTTTTTTTTTCCTGTATCAAGTTTTATCAGAAATAATGTTTACTGTTCTTTTTGTTTTGTGGGTAGCCATTGCCATGCGTTCCTTAAATCTTTAATTCTCCATTGCACAATAGTGATATTCCAGTTCTGTAGTGCTTTCTCTGTTTGTATTGCTTGTTTGTTTGTTTTGTTTTTGGTCTTTTTGAGATGAGACAGGCTCTCCCTGTAGCCTCAGCTGTCCTGGAACTCACTGTGTAGACCAGGCTGGCCTTGAACTCATAGAGATCCGCCTGCCTCTGCCTAGTGCTGTGATTAAAGACATGTGCCACCACGCCCAGCTGCTTTTCTTTTTTTAAGATTAAAAATACTGCTATCATATAGATATATATGAGTTTGTGTGTGTGTGTGTGTGTCTGTCTGTCTGTCTGTCTGTCTCAGGACAACTTTCAGAAATCAGTTCTTTCCTTCCAATATAGGATTTGGAGATCAAATCCAGGTTATCAGGTTTGCATAGCAAGCACTTTTACACACTGAGCCATCTCAGTAGCTCATTTGTAGTACATTTATAAAAAAAACATTCAATTTGATGTTTAGTTTTGTAGTGGTAAAATTTATATAAGAGAAACAGGATAAATGCCTTTTTTTTTTGAGACAGGGTCTCTCTGTAGCCCCAGCTGGTCTGGAACTCACTGTGTAGAACAGGCTGGCTTTGATCTGACAAAGATCCACATGCGTCTGCCTCCCAAATGCTAGGATAAAGGGGTGTATTACCATACTTTCTGTTTTTAAAATAAAGTTGGGTTTCTAATCATTTTCCAGAAATAACCAATTATATATTTTAAGTATATATAGTCTTTTTGAAGTATGGTCTCCCTGTAGCCCCCGCTGTCCTGGAACTCACTATGTATAAGTATATATAATTTTGAATTCATAGATTTAAACATTTGGTATGTTTATATCTGTTACAGATGCTGTCTTTAGTGGCACTCAAGTTGTTTTATTTTGGGTAGTGGTTCACATATCTTTTTGTCAAATACTTCATTTTTTTATATGTATGAGTATATTGCCTATATGTCTATAAGTTTACCTGTATCAGACAATGGCTACAGAAGCCAAAGAGGGTATCCGATCCCCTGGAGCTGGAGTTACGGATGGTTGTTAGCCGACTTATGGGTGCTGGGAATCGAACCCAGGTCCTCTGCAAAAGCAGCCAGTGCTCTTAACTGCTGAGCCATCTCTCCAGCCCTGTGGTTCACATATCTTTTTAACACGATAGCCGTTTTAGCACCACAATCTGGGTTCTAGGAATAAATGTTCATTGATACTGGTGTGACCATATTTTTAGATCTCTCTAGTAGACAGAGCTAAGAAGTTTTCTCTCTCCCTTCCCTCCATGTGTATGTGTACACATACAAAATACCGGATGTAGATACTGGGAGAAATGTGTTGTTAGGTAATTTTGTCATTGTATAAGCATTATAGAGTATGATTACATAAACCTAGATGATAGAGCCATTAGGCTCTATACACATACTGTATACTGTCATATACATCGTCTATCATCAACCAAAACATCTAATGAGCAATAGTGGCTACCTGTAATCCCAGCACTCAGGAGCCTGAAGCAGGAGGATAATGAGTTTGAGGTCAGCCTGGACTACGTAGTGAGATGCTATCCTAAAAACAAATAAACCCCTCAAATCCCCACATCTATAAATAGTATATGACTCTCTCTCTCTCTCTCTCTCTAAGAGATTTGACACCTTCTTGTGACCTTGTGGGCATTGCACAACACAGGTGAACATATACGTATGCAGGCAATACATTCATACACATAAATTTCTTTTAATTAAGAAAAAAGAAAAACACATCATCTATGTGATTATTAAAAATAATTTTATATATGTATATCATATACGTGTATGAATATACACACAAATGTGCACTATAATACAGTTGAGAGGCACTATAATATAGCTGAACAACACATAGTGGTGGTCAAATTAAGAGTCCTTTAGTGGGGCGTGGTGGTGCACGCCTTTAATCCCAGCACTTGGGAGGCAGAGGCAGGAGGATCTCTGTGAGTTCGAGGCCAGCCTTGTCTCCATAGTGAGTCCAGGATAGCTGGGGCTACAGGGAAGACCAAAAAAAAAAGAGTCCTTTAATAGCCTGTAGTCAAGAGGGTGCTAACACTCAAAAGAATTCTGGACCCTGAGGAGAAGCAGGCCAAAGTTTATAAAATTTTAAATCACAGTTACATCCTGCCAGGGGCAAACACAACAACCATAGTTAAATCAGATCACCATAGTTACACCAGACCAGGGGCAGGTCAATTAAAAAAGAAGTTTTCAGTTAACAAAAAGTTTCTAAGTTTTAGTTAGGAGAAACAAACTTCTCAGAATTACAGAAACAATGGGTTCCATGGGATGCTGGGAGGAATGTGCCACCTGGCTAGTTGCAAGTTTCCCAGTACTATAGAAACAATGTACTCCCAGAAACTGCCTATATGAGAGTTCTAGCTGAATGATTGCAGTTAGCAAGCATGGGATGCAGGGGGTTTGGGGCAGAAGAAACACAGGATAAAGCAAAAGCCAGCCAGAACAAAATGGAGTCAGTTTTGCCATTTCCTGCACGTCAGGAGGAAGAGAAGGAGGGAGGGAGGCAGATTGCATCACGTGAATAATGAAGTCTAGTGAAGGCCAAGTATGGTGGCATGTGCCTTTAACCACAGCACTGGAGAGGCAGAGTCAGGCAATTCCTGTGAGTTCCTAGCTAGTCAGGGCTACATGGTGAAACTGGCTTTTTTTTTTTTTTTAATTTTTAAAAATGATTTATTTAATAACAACATACTTAGAAGAAGCATATCATTACAACACAATTGAATAACGGTTTCCTGAGGTAGGATGCATCTCTTTCAAAATTGGCTGTAAATTTTTAGGTTTACAGTTGAATTATTACACAGGCAGCGGCCCGCCAGCAATGCTGGGCTTCTCAGGACGACACAAATCTGGAGAAAAGCTGCCTTGAATAATGAGCTCAAAGCTGCTGAAAAATAAGAACTCCACTGGTAAACCAAAGCCAATCCCGCGATTGCAAAACCCACGTCGCTGAGCTCTGCCTGCCAGAAAAGGGGAATTCTCTAATTTCTTTCTTTGGGACTTTATAGCAGCTCTATTGAAAAATTCACATACCACATAATTTGCCCATGTAAAATGCATGATTCAGTGGTTTTCCAAATGTTCGCAGCTGTGTACACCTCCCGGTTAGTGATCATTACTCTCCTTTTCCTCTGTCCCCCTCTCCCCAGGCAGAGGGAATCTACCTTCCATCTCACACCTTGCCTGTTCTAGACATTTCGTAGAAATAGACTCTCATAGCACCTGGCCACTGAGAACCGCTTTCTTACACCCCCTGCTCAGGGTTCATACATGTTGTAGCATGTGCCAGCACTTCATTCTTTTTCATAGCCAAATAATATTCCATTATGTGGCTATACTGTATTTTCTTTATTCCCTCTATGACTGACAATGGCCCGTGGGTTGTTTCCACTTGGACTATGATGAATCACACTGCTGTGATTGTTCATGTACAAGTCTTCATGTGGTTTCATGTTCTCATGTCTCTTGGCTGTATACCTTGATTGCCCCTGTCTGTTTTTTTTTAAAGAAAAAAAAAAATTTTTATATCAACCCAGAAAATTACTCATGTCCACTTGCAGTGTGTGCCACCATACCCAGCTCACCTATGATTTTTACCTCTACTGGGGTTTTAGAAGAGTGATAGAAAAATAATGGGAAAGCTCTTGGTGTCTGGGAATGGAAGAGGTCCAACATCAAGGTCTGGATGCCCAGGACCATATGTGGAGTGAAGACCACCGCCACCCCTCAGGGAGGTAGGAAGTCTATTCTAGAGAATCAGTCCAAGACCAGAATCTGCAAGTAGCAGAAACATCCGCTTACCCTGGTCTCCAGCATAAGCCCAACACAGAGGCAGAGCCATTGCCATGTACAACCTGGGACTTCTAGAGTGAGGGGTGTGGGGAATGTAGCCATTCAAAGGCTGAAACTGCTCCCAATATTGGGCAGTCTTCCATTGTTCAGTCTGTCCTCACCAGAGGAATGTGGAACTGTGGCTTGCTGTAGGGGACACTTGTGTTTTTAAGATGCATCTGTGAAATAACATGTAATCAGCATATATAATAGCTATAATAATTTTCTGATCATTTGCAAGTTTACAGTTCTCATTTTCTAATGTACCTCTTTTATATAGCAGTCTTTCATTTTCTTCATAGGATTTGGTGGCCTTTGAACATCAGTGGACAAGCTTTTTTGCTAATTTTGACACAGAAATTCCTTTCTTGCTGGAACTTTCTGAATCTCAGGCTGGTGAGGTATGTAAGTACAAAGTCAAAGAAGAAAAAAAAAATCAGTTAATTATGTGTTTTATTTAAAAATTTCAGCCAGGCATAGTGGTGCACACCTTTAATCCCAGCACTCAGGAGGCTGGTGGGGCGGCGGGGGGGGGGGGTGTGGGGGGAGCATTTGAGACTACAGGGAGAGACCCTGTCTCAAAAAGACAAAAAAAAAAAATTTGAGATTCACCACTGTGCTGATTTCTTTTGGTTATCACTTCCATAAACTGTACTATATATCATAAAAGAAGACCTCTGCCGTGCTAAAAAAAGTTATTTTGGAATTGGGGGTGTGGCTCAGTGGTGAGGACTTGCACAGACTGCTCAAAGCTTTGGGTTCAATCTCCCATGCCCCCCAAAGAAAAACAATGATTTTTTTTCTTATACCAGCTTTTTAAAAAAAATATTTTTATTTATTTATTTATGTATTTATTTTGGTCTTTTTGAGACAGGGTCTCCCTGTAGCCCCAGCTGTCCTGGAACTCAGAGATCTTCCTGCCTCTGCCTCCCAAGTGC
>NW_008356263.1:272884-279606 GCF_000622305.1 Nannospalax galili
GTAGCCTCAGCTGGCCTGGAACTCACTATGTAGACCAGGCTGGCCTTGAACTCACAGAGATCCGCCAGCCTCTGCCTCCCAAGTGCTGTGATTAAAAGCGTGCACCACTATGCCCAGCTATTATTTTTATTTTATGTGTATGCGTGTATTGCCTGCATGTAGGTAAGCGTACCCGTGTTGTGCAATACCGGCGGAGGACAGAAGAGCCTGTCAGATCCCCTGGAACTGGAGTTATGGATAGTTGTTAGCTGCCATCTGGGTCCTGGGATTCGAACCCGTGTCTTCTGCAAGAACAGCCAGTGTTCTTAACTGCTGAGCCATCTCTCCAGCCCTCTTATACCAGCTTCTTTACTAGAAGGGAATTCAGCTTTCAGTATGGTAGCGTCCCCAACTAGTAATTATGTTGGGTGCTAGTTAATAATTCTATACCTCTGAATAACACACTTTCACCACTTAAGCCTCCAAGTCTTGAGTGCCAAGCTGTCTTTCCAAGCCAACATTGGTAGTGTGTAGCTACCAGGTTCATGCAAAGGCATTCCATGACTAAAGTATCTATTTTGAAAACTGGGGAATAGAACCTCCCAAAAGCCATTTAACCGAAAAGATCAGAGGAACTATCTAGAGCTTGCTTTTGAGCCTACTTCGGGCTTAGACTGTCATTATTTAGTTCTTCGATGTACCATGGCAGTCCAGAACAAGCCCTCCTGGCTATCTGGAGCATATTTCAGAGCATTTTACATACATACACACACACACACACACACACACACACACATACATATATCACTCTCGTTTCCTACTATTCTGTGCTCATTCTCCTCTTGCCAGCCCTCCTTTAATAATAGTTCACAGATTGCTTTAGTTTCTGGCTCATCTATTCCTTTTCATTGGTACAAATGAACAGATAATGTATATTTTTATATCCTCTTCTATCTTACACGGAAGAGTACCATCAAGTCATTCCCACTGTTCTTTTTTCACTTGACAATAAGTTCTGATGGGTATAGTAGCACACAACTGTGGTTCTGGAGGCTAAGACAGGATTGGATTGCATAATGAGACCCTGTCTCAAACACAACACACAAAACTCCTAAGTCCTGGAACTCTCTCCGGATCACTTTGTTGAGATATTCCTCTTTTTTTGTAGTGCATCATTTGTCTCTGCTTCTCTGTATTTCTCTCCGCTTCTCTCTTATGTATGCATATTTAGATTGTTTTCAGAATTTTGTCATGGCAAACAGTGCCGTAGTAAACAGTTTTATGCTTGAACATTTTCATACTTTTAGGCATATATATATAACTAGAAATAGTAATTATTTGTGCCAAAAAGGTAACTGCATATGTAGTTGTGTTGGCTATTGCCAAATTCCCCTTAAGAAGGGTTGTACTCGGGGTTGGAGCGATGGCTCAGCAGTTAAGCTCTTGCAGAAGATCCAGGTTTGGTTCCCAGCACCCACATGGCAACTAACAACCGTCTATAGCTACAGTTCCAGGGCATCTGACAACCCCTTCTGATTTCTGCAAGAATTACATGACACAGGTGCACTTATATACATGGAGATAATACACGTGTACACCTAAAAAAGAAGGGTTGCACTAATTTGCATTCCTACTAATTGCATATTAAAATGCCTATTGCTTCACAGCCTCACCAATAGAATATTTTGTCTTAACCTTAAAATTTTTCAGTCTTGTGCCTGGAAAGATGGCTTATCAGTTAGGAATACAAACTGTTGTCACAGAGGACTAGAATTCAATATCAGCAACCCCTTCAAGAAGCTCTGGTCTCTGTGGGCCCCTGCACTCATGTACACATGCACACAGATACACATACACACACACACACAAATTAATTAAAAATAAAATAAATCAACCAAGTGTGGTGGCACATGCCTTTAATTATTGCACTTGGGAGGTAGAAGCAGGTAAATCTTTGCATTCAAGACCAGCCTGATCTAAAATAGCAAGTTTCAGGCCAGCTAGGGCTACATAGTGAAACCCTGTCTCAAAAAAAAAAGAAAAGAAATTAAATTTTTTATTTGTTTTATTTATTTATTTTTTTTCAGTCTCAGGGGTTGGAGAGATGACTGAGTGGTTAAGAGCTCTTGCAGATGACCCAGGTTCAGTTCCCAGCACCCACATGACATCTAACAGCCATCCTAACTCCAGTTCCAGGGGATCCAAGCCTTCTTCCTAACTCCACAGACATTGCATGACACAAGTGCACTTACACATATGCAGGCAATACACTTATTCACATAAAATAAAAATAATAAATAACGGGCTGGAGAGATGGCTCAGTGGTTAAGAGCACTGACTGCCCTTGCAGAGGACCGGGCTTCATTCCCAGCACCTATGTGGGAGATTACAGGCATCCCTAACTCAGGTTCCACAGGAATCTGACATCATCTCTGACCTCTGTGGGATTGCATGACATGGGTGCAGTTGCATACATGTAGACAATACGCTCATATACATAGAAATAAAAATAATAAATAAAATGTTTGAAAAATAACAAAATATTAAAAATAATTTTTTTCACTCTCATAGATGAGAAATGGTATCTCAGTCTTTTAATTCAAGTTTCTCTAATTCCACATGGCAACTAACAACCGTCTATAGCTACAGTTCCAGGGCATCTGACAACCCCTTCTGATTTCTGCAAGAATTACATGACACAGGTGCACTTATATACATGGAGATAATACACGTGTACACCTAAAAAAGAAGGGTTGCACTAATTTGCATTCCTACTAATTGCATATTAAAATGCCTATTGCTTCACAGCCTCACCAATAGAATATTTTGTCTTAACCTTAAAATTTTTCAGTCTTGTGCCTGGAAAGATGGCTTATCAGTTAGGAATACAAACTGTTGTCACAGAGGACTAGAATTCAATATCAGCAACCCCTTCAAGAAGCTCTGGTCTCTGTGGGCCCCTGCACTCATGTACACATGCACACAGATACACATACACACACACACACAAATTAATTAAAAATAAAATAAATCAACCAAGTGTGGTGGCACATGCCTTTAATTATTGCACTTGGGAGGTAGAAGCAGGTAAATCTTTGCATTCAAGACCAGCCTGATCTAAAATAGCAAGTTTCAGGCCAGCTAGGGCTACATAGTGAAACCCTGTCTCAAAAAAAAAAGAAAAGAAATTAAATTTTTTATTTGTTTTATTTATTTATTTTTTTTCAGTCTCAGGGGTTGGAGAGATGACTGAGTGGTTAAGAGCTCTTGCAGATGACCCAGGTTCAGTTCCCAGCACCCACATGACATCTAACAGCCATCCTAACTCCAGTTCCAGGGGATCCAAGCCTTCTTCCTAACTCCACAGACATTGCATGACACAAGTGCACTTACACATATGCAGGCAATACACTTATTCACATAAAATAAAAATAATAAATAACGGGCTGGAGAGATGGCTCAGTGGTTAAGAGCACTGACTGCCCTTGCAGAGGACCGGGGCTTCATTCCCAGCACCTATGTGGGAGATTACAGGCATCCCTAACTCAGGTTCCACAGGAATCTGACATCATCTCTGACCTCTGTGGGATTGCATGACATGGGTGCAGTTGCATACATGTAGACAATACGCTCATATACATAGAAATAAAAATAATAAATAAAATGTTTGGAAAATAACAAAATATTAAAAATAATTTTTTTCACTCTCATAGATGAGAAATGGTATCTCAGTCTTTTAATTCAAGTTTCTCTAATTATGAATAGGTTTGAACATTCTTTTTATGTGTTTGGAGGACCATTTTTGGGGTCCTTTTTTATTTTTTTTTATTGAATTTTTGTGTATTTCATACAGCAAATCATCTTTTTGTTTGTTTATTTGTTTTTGGTCTTTTTTTTTTGGTGTTTTTGAGACAGGGTCTCCCTGTAGCCCCAGCTGGCCTGGAACTCGTAGACCAGGCTAGCCTCGAACTCACAGAGATCCACCTGCTTCTGCCTCCCAAGTGCCAGGATTAAAGTTGTGTACCACCACACCTGGCAGCAAGTCATCTTTATACCCCCTTCCCCTTTGGCACCCTCCTATACCCCGCCCCCTTTACTGGAGTTCATACCTTTTTCATTTGTGTTAAGGCCAAAATGTAAAGTTAGTGTTCCCAGATGTCCCTCAGTGCAAGTTCATCCACTGGGATCTAGTCATCCTATCTAGAGTCCCTCCCTTTACGAAGATCAGCTCTTCCTTACCCAGCAGTAATCAGCTGCCAGTAATTCAACTGAGACTGGGGCCTACTGTCCATTTCCACAGTTCTGTGCTAGGGTTTTGTCTGCTTAAATTTGCGTGGGTTCTGTGCATGTTGGCACCATTGCTGTAGGTTTGTATGAGAAGGGACCCAGTCACCTGTAGGACTGTTTCCATATGGCCATGTACCTCCTCCCTGGCTCTTAACAGTCTTTCTGCCCCCTCTGCTGCAGTGGTCCCTGAGCCCTGAGTGGGTGGATTTTAATATAGGAGTCCTGTCCAATGACCCAGACTCTACAGACTCATTCTCTGTGTTTTGGCTATTTGTGACCTTTTGCTTTCCTGGCCCTCTGTTTCATGAGGGAGCTTCATGAATGAGAGTTGAAAGATGCATTAGTGTCCTCTTCATCCCTTGTACTCTGTTCTATGAACCTTAGGTGTAGAGGTTGCATCCTAGATGTGCCACTTAGACTTGGACAGTTCACAGACAGTCTCTGTATGTAACCAGTTGTAGAACTCTGTAATTATCTCTGTCTCTTGAAAAAGAAGTTTCTTTGATGGGTGGTGACTGGGATACTTGTCTATAAATTTAAGGATCCATATTTTGCATGACATAGTAAGAAATTACATTTGTCTAGGGATGTGACAGCCTTGGAGTTTTCTCTAAGATCTCTGACCTCTCCAGCTATGTGTATTTGACTAGGTTTACAGTATCACATATGAGTTTCCTCCCATTGAGTGGGTTTAAGTCCAATTAGGTAGCTGTTGATTACCCCCAAGGTAAAAGTGCCACTACTGCACCATTGTCTTTTGCTGTGCTGGTCATTGATGTGGTTTTTAGGTCTTGAAGCTGGGGTTGGACCATCAATTGATGGTCTCCCTTAGCAACTTGGGTATTGCTCTCCAAAGCTATGAGAGCTAACCTTCAGAGGAGGTGGCTTCTAGATCAGTTCCAGCTCTGTTGCTCCAAATCCTGTGTCCACAGTATGTCCTGTCTTCAGCAATAGGGTCTTACCATCAAGTTCTGGGAGAAAATCAAGGACTGTGGCAATAGCCTGTGCAATTTTGGGAGTCTCCTGATCTACCCTGGTCAACAACTCAAAGGAAGGTTTCTTCTGTCTGGCACTGTTTCTTGTTATGTAGCCTTCAGCTGTGCACACAGACTCATATGTAGAGATATTGTATGTGTAATTTTTCAGTAGGTTTTGGGACTAATAAATTCCCACTGGTTTTTTTATACTAGCTAGGCACTATTTCTCCTCTCTCTCTCCCTGTCTTATCCTCCCTCCCTGCCCTCTCCATTTAAAGTGTCCCTGTTTTCCCCATTTCTCCCTTGATAATTTCTGTCTGCTATGGTCCCACCTCTCTTGAGCTCCTTCTTCCCCTTTATTCCCATAGTTCCTTGTATAGCCCTCCTCCCCCTCCCCTTTACCCCCTTTTTACACATTTCTTTCATAGTAACACCTGTCTCCTACTGTTCTCTCTTGCAATCCTACTTTCCCTTTACTTCAGTGGTTCCCTTCCATTTTCCTGGTTCCTGCAGTTACATTAGGATATGTACTCACAAGGATTTGGTGCTAGGATCCACAAATGAGGGAGAACATACATCTTTTGTTTTTCTGAGTCTGTGTTACTTCACTTAGTATAACAGTTTTTAGATCCATCCATTTACCTACAAATTTCATTATTTCATCTTTCTTTACTGCTGAGTAGAACGCCATTGTGTAAATGTACCACATTTTCATTAACCATTCGTCCATTGAGGGGCCCCTAGGGTGCTTCCATCTCTTAGCTATTGTGAAAAGAGCAGCAACAAACATGGTTGTGTAAGTATCTCTACAATATGATGAGTCCTTTGGGTATATGCCAAGGAGTGGTATAACTAGGTCATATGGTAGGTTCATTTTCAGATTTTTTTTTTCTTGATTTTTAAGAGTTCTTTTTTTTCCCATAGAGGTTGCATGAGTTTGCAATCCCACCAGCAGTGAATAGGTGTTCCCCTTTCTCCACATCCTCTCCAGCATTTGGTATCATTTATTCTCTTGATGTTAGCCAGTCTGACTGAGGTAAGAGGAAATCTTAAAGTGGTTTTAATTTGCATTTCCCTAATTACTAAGTTTTTAAGATGTTTCTTAGCCATCTTTATTTCTTCTTTTGAGAACTCTCTGTTTAGATATTTATCCCATCTTTTAATTCGATCATTTGCTTTCTTGCTTGTTTGTTTTTTGTGTTCTGTATATACTCTGGATGTTAAAAATTTGTCAGATGGGTCACTGGTGGGTTTTCTTTTCATGGTCTTTTTTCTTTTGCTGTACAGAAGCTTTTTAGTTTAATGAGGCCTACTTGCTGATTGTTGACCTTAATTCCTGAGCATCCGGTGTCTGACTTAGAAAGTCTTTTCCTACACCTATATCTTGTAGGTTACTGCCAATGTTTTCTTTTAACAGTTTCAGAGTTACCAGTTTCACATTGAAGTCTTTGATCCATTTGGAATTGACTTTTGTGCAAG
>NW_008356263.1:279786-288624 GCF_000622305.1 Nannospalax galili
CTATGTGTCTATTTTTGTGCCAGTACCATGCTATTTTTATGACTATAGCTCTGTAGTATGGTTTGCAATCTGGTAGAGTAACCAACCCCCAAGCTTTGTGTTCACAGTTGCTTTGACTTATCCAGGTTCTTTAGTGCTTCCATATGAATTTAAGGATTTTTTTTCTAATTCTGTGAAGAAGTCATGGGGATTTTGATTAGGATTGCATTGAATCTATATATTACTTTGGTAGGATGGTCATTTTCACAATGTTAATTCTTCCAATCCATGAGCATGGGAGGTCCTTCCATCTCCTAGTGTCTTCCTCAATCAATCTCTTTCTTTAAAGATTTAAAATTTTTATTGTAGAGATATTTGATGTCTTTGATCAGGTTTATTCCAAGATTTTTTTTTGAGATTATTGTGAATAGGAAGATTTCCTTGTACTCTTTTTCCGATTTCTTGTTATTGGTATATAGAAAGGCTACTGATTTTTGTAGATTAATTTTGTAACCTGCCACTTTACTGAAAGTGTTAATTAGTTTGAGGAATTTTCTGGTGGAATTTTTGGAATCTCTTAGGTAAAGTATCATATCATCTGCAATAAAGGATAATTTGATCTCTTCTCCTTTAATTTCCTTCTCCTGTCTTACTGCTCTAGCAAGAGTTTCAAGCATTATATTGAAAAAGAGTGGAGAGAGTGGATATCCTTGTCTGGTTCCTGATTTTAATGGGAATGCTTCCAGTTTTTTGTTTTGTTTTGTTTTGTTTCATTTAGAATGATGTTGGCTGAGTTTGTTCTATATAGCTTTAATTATATTGAGGCATGTTCCCTCCAGTCTAATTCCTCCGGACTTTTTTTTTGTCTTTTTTTTTTTTTAATCTTTTTGAGACAGGGTATCCCTGTAGCCCCAGCTAGCCTGGAACTCACTATGTAGACCAGGCTGGCCTTGAACTCACAGAGATCTGCCTCTGCTTCCCGAGAGCCACCACACCTGGCTTCCCTTTAGGACTTTCATCATGAATGCACACTGAATTTTGTTGAAAGCCTTTTCTGCATCTATTGAGATGACCATGTGAGTTTTTTCTTTGAGTCAATTTATGATTTATGATGTTTATTGACTTGCATATATTGAACCATCCCTGCATCTCTGGAATAAAGCCTATTTAATCATGATGGGTGATCTTTTTGATATGTGTCTGTATGCAATTTGCAAGTATTGTTGAGAATTTTTGCATCTATATTCATTAAAGGTATGGGCCTATAGTTTTCTTTTTTGTTTGTGTCTTTACCTGGTTTTGGTATTAGAGTAATACTAGCTTCATAGAAAGAATTTGGGATTTCCTCTCTGCTTTTATCTTTTTTTAAACTTTTTTAAAATTTTTTTATTTTATGTGTATGTGTATATTGCCTGCACGTAGGTAAGTGCACCCATGTCGTGCAATGCCTGTGGAGGTCAGAAGAGGCTGTCAGATCCCCTGGGACTGGATTTATGGACAGTTGTTAGCTGCTTTGTGGGTGCTGGGATTTGAACCCAGGTCTTCTGCAAGAACAACCAGTGTTCTTAACTGCTGAGCCATCTCTCCAGCTCCCTGCTTCTATCTTTTTGAATAATTTAAGTAGTATTGGTTACAGATCTTCTTTAAATATCTGGTAGAATTCTGCTGTCAATCCATCTGGGCCTGGAGTTTTTTTAGTTGAGAGGTCTTGTATTACTGTTTTGATTTTCTTTTATGTTATGGGTCTGTTTAAATTGTTGATCTCTTCTTGGTTTAGCTTTGGTGGTTCCCATGATTTTAGATATCCAACCATTTCTTTTAGGTTTTCAAGTTTAGTAGAATATAGTTTTTTAAAAATATTCCCTTATAACGGTCTGGATCTTTTGGGTGTCTATTGTGATGTTTCCCCTTTCATCTCTGATTTTGGTGATTTGATTTGTTCTTCCTTTTGGTTAACTGGGCTGGGTCTGTCCTTGTTTAGCTTTTCAAAGAACCAGCTCCTAGATTCTGTTTGTTTATTTGTTTCTATTTCATTAATTTCTGCTCCTGATTTTTGTTATTTATTCTTGTCTGATGGATTTGGATTCTCTCTTTGTTCTATACATTTAGTGTTTTTACTATGATATGTAGTGGGGAGTTTCTTTTCTGGTCCTATTTGGTGTTCTATGTGCTTCTTGTATTTGTATAGGGATGCCTTTCCTTAGCTTTGGGAAATTCTCTTCTACAATCCTGTTTAAGATTGGGTCAATACCATTAACCTGAAATTCTTCTCCTTCCTCTATGCCTATGATGCATAGATTTGGTCTTTTCATGGTGTCCTATATTTCTGGCATAGTCCATTCCTGTGTTTTTAAAGATTTTTCATAATCTTTGCTTGTGCAGTCCATTCTTCAACTTTATCCTCCAGTGTTGATATTCTGTTTCCCATTTCATTTACTCTATCCGTGAGCCTTTTTCCTTTTGTTTCAAATAGTCTTACCGAGTTTTTCACTTCCTTCATTTCAGCCTGAGTTTTCTTCAATATTTCTATCTCTTTTGTGAATTCATTCAGAAGTTTATCCCTATATTCTTTTAGTTCTTTGATTTGTGTGTTTTTTCTTTTTTCTTTTTTTTGTTGTTGTTTTACACACACACACACACACACACACACACACACACACACACACAAGGTCTTTTTGAGACAGGGTTTCCCTGTAGCACCACCTGGCCTGGAACTCACTATGTAGACCAGGCTGGCCTTGAACTCATAGAGATCCGCTTGCCTCTGCCTCTGGAGTGCTGAGATTAAAGGCATGTGCCACCACGCATGGCCTGTTCATGTGTTTTTTAAATTCCTTGATCATGTTTATGATTGTTCTTTTAAATTCTGTGTCCTGGGTTATCTTCAGGGGTTCTCCTTGTAGACCCTATAGAAATAGGACTGGTGGAGTTTCATGGGAATATACCGTTTTGGTTTTCCATTTTATTATTTTTCCATTGTGATTTTAGCATGTGGATTTCTTTTGGTTTTTGTGATTCTGGTATGAAGCTCAAGCCTTCCTTGGTTGAGTTGAAGTCTGCTTCTGTTTGTATTATTGGCGTGCATTGGTTATTTACTTATTGGGTATATAGAGCTGGTTTGTCTAGATTTCAGGTTCTCAGATTTTATTTGGAGGGAACTGATGGCTTCAGATCAGCTACTCAGGAGTTCCCACAGAGGCCCAATCAGGCTCCAGTCAGGAACACTAAGGCTTCCTTCTAACATCTGGACCCCTACTAGTGGGCACTCAGCACAATTTGGGAAGTTTGCTAAGGAGTAGCATGATTTAGGCAATCTGCTGAGATCTCAACCCCTACTGTAGGGCAGAGAAGTCTAGCCCTGGAAAAGTGGGAAGGGCCTCACATGGTTCCAGTGCTGGGGGCTGGGCACCACACAATTTAGGGAAGCTCACCACCATGCAGAGGCTAGTTCCAGGCACTCTCAGGAGGTCTGATATGACCTCAGCCCCTACTATAGGGCAGAGAGGTCTAGCCCTGGCCTTATATTTTGTTTTTAATTTTTTTCCTGTTTATTTATTTATTTAATTTATTTAATGTGTATGAGTGTTATACTTGCACATGTGTAAGTGCACCTATGCCCTGCAAGGCCCGTGGAGGACAGAAGAGGACATCGGATCCCCTGGGACTGGAGTTATGAACGGTTGTTAGCCACCGAGTGAGTGCTGGGAGTCAAACTTGGATCTTCTGCAAGAACAGCCCATGCTCTTAACTGCTGAGCCCTCACTCTAACCCATTTTTTCTTGTTTTTAAAAAATGATTTATTAATACAGGTGTTTTACCTGCCAGTATTTTTACTGGTATGTGTGTAGTATGGTCATGCACTACTGCACTGGATGTTGTCCCTTAGGTTTTTTGTTTGTTTGTTTTTGGTGTTTTTGAGACAGGATCTCCCTGCAGCCCTAGCTGTCCTGGAACTCACTATGTAGACCAGGCTGGCCTTGAAATGACAGAGATCTGCCTGCCTCTGCCTCCCAAGTGCTGGGACTACAGGCATGCACCACCATGCCCAGCTTGTCCCTTAGTTTTAAAGAGCTCTTAAGGCTGGGGAGGTAGCTTAGTTGGTACACTACTTGCCAAGTATGCACAGGGCCCTGGGTTGAATTCCCAGCACCACCTAAACTGGGTAAGGTGGTACCTGCCTGTAACCCCAGTATTTGGGAAGTAGAAGTAGAAGAATCAGAAGTTTAGCGTCATCTTCAGCCACATAGTCAATTTGAGACTATCCTTCGGGCATTGATACCCTGTCTCAAAACAATTTTTGGGTCGGTTTTTGTTTTGTTTTGTTTTGTTTTGTTTTTATATTTTTTAGACACGATCTCCCTGGAACTTGCTATGTAGTCCAAGGTGGCCTAGATCTCACAGAGATCTACCCTGCCTCTGCCTTTTGAGTTCTGAGATTAAAGGCATGTGCCATTATGCCTGGCTTTCAAAAGAAATTTTAAATAAAATTAAAGAATTCTTAATATATATTCCAAGTATTTCTTCCATGTTTATTATAGTTGTTTTATTTATGGTATTTTTTCCCTTTTGCCGTGGGAACTTTAAATTTTTTGCATGAATTTATCAATCTATATTTGTGTGTGTGATGTATGCTTGTGTCTGTATTTACGTGTATGCCCTGCACACATAGAGAGGCCAGAGGTCCACGCCAGGTGTTGTCCTCAATTGTGTTCCTTTTTTTTTTTTTTTTTTTTTTTTTTTTTTTGTCTTTTTGTCTTTTTGAGACAGGGTCTCCTTATAGCCCTTGTAGCTGGCCTGGAACTCAGTGTGTGTGTACACCAGACTGGCCTTGATCTCACAGAGATCCGCCTGCCTCTAATTCTCAAGTGCTGGAATTAAAGGGGTGCGCCACCACACCTGACTCTCCATCTTAATTTTTTGAGACAAAGTTTCTCACTGAAACTTGAGCTCAGGATTCATCTAGACTAGTTCACCAGCAGTCCCCCCAGTCCTTCTTAGTGCTGGGATTACAGCTGCATAGTGGTACACCCAACCTTTTGTAGGGGTGCTTATGTGACAAGTACTTTACCAACTGAGCCATCTTTGTAGCCTTCAATCTTTTACTGTCTCAATTTTGAGTCATTATGCAGAAAAGAAGCTTTCTTTGAAGCTTAAAGAGTAAGTTTAGCCAGATGTGATGGCGTATACCTTTAATCTCAGCACTCAGGAAGCAGAGGCAGGTGAATCTCTGTGAGATCAAGGCCAGCCTGTTGTACATAGCTCTAGGTTGGCTGGGGCTACAGGAGATGTGGTGGCAGGGGGGAAGTAATTGTAATTTTCCGTTTAGTACTTGTGTGGTTTAAATTTTTATATTTCGGATTCTTTTTTTTTTTTTTTAAATCAGAAAATCAATGTGTATTCTGTCAGAGACTAAAAGGAAACTTCAGAGATGATGCGACAGATTCAAGGTAGTCAATAGTCGAATGCATTCTAGAACATGTGCAACACTGAAAGCTCAACCACGGGGGAGAGGAGGTGCAGCATCACCCTCTCTTATCCCCATCCCCTGACCCTTTCCTAGTGCCCCTCTTTTTGAGTGTGTGCAGGTCTTATGCAATCCCAACCTGCCTAGCAAGAGATTGCCACTAGTGCCGTCGTAGCAAGACTGTTTGTGAGATGCAGTGTAAGCGCCAACCACAAGGAAAGCAAGGAGATCAAATAAACTGAACCCTTGGAAATGTGCTCAAGATGTACTTGCTTGTCCAGAAGGAAGGGAGGGGTTGTCTCTTAGTATACAGTCATTTCATTACACACAGAGCAGGAACTCCATGAATCAGGAATGCCAAACATCTGCAGCCTCCAGACAGCCTAGATTACAAAAGGGAGAAGTTCCTCAGGTCACCTTTAGACTATAAAAGGAAATCAAGATAAAATTCTCCTTACTGATAATATCTTTTAATTTTTTATTTTGTCTCCACTCCTCTGTCTCAGTTTCAACTACTGTTGTATCGCTTCCCACTACAGGCCTTGGATGGTTCTGTCTCCCAGAATCCTTGTTATCCCAGTGTTCTCTAACTGGAGACCTGGTTGTGCTGCAATATTTCGGATTCTTATTCACACAAAATTTTTGCTTGTGTATGATGCGGGATATAGGTCTAATTTTATCTTTTTTGTGTGTTTGGAGAGATATGTGTTTGAATATGTGTTTGTGTGGGTACATATGTATTGTGGGTACATATGTGCACATTCATACATATGGAGGCCATATACCTATGTCAGGTGGCTTCTTTGGTTACTTTCCACACCTTTTGGGGGTGGGGGGGGAGACAGGGACTCACTCTGTAGCCCTGACTGACTTGGAACTTTCTATGTAAATCAAGCTAGTCTCAAATATTGCCTCTAGAATGTTGGGATTAAAGGAATGTCTCACCACATTGGCACTCACCTTAGTTTTTGAGACTGAGTCATTCACTGAGTCTGGAGCTTACTGATTCAAGGTGACTGGCCAGTGATTGATTACCTGTCTCTGCTTCCCCATTGCTGGGATTAAAGACTTGGAGTGCCACACTTTATTTTTTGGTCTTTTGAGGCAGGGTCTTCCTGCAGCCCCAGCTGGCCTGGAACTCCATGTGTAGACCAGGCTGGCTTTGAACGCAATGAGATCCCCTGCCTCTGCCTCCTGAGTGCTGAGATCAAAGGTATGTGCTCCCATGCCTGGCTCAATTTTTTTTTTTTTTTTTTTTTTTGTGAGTGCTTAAGGAGCCAAGCTCAGATCCTCATGCTTCCATAGCAAGCACTTTACCAACTAAGCCATCTCACCAGCCCCTAATTTTATCTTTCTGTCTCAAACGATTAGCCAGTTAGAACCCCAGGTATGAAATTTACTAGCTCTGTTACTTTGACCAAGTTAATAAACTTTTGTGCCTCAGTTCTCTCATCTGTAGAGATAGCATGAACCTTACGGGTTATTATTAGAATTACATGGAATGATTAATTTAAGTACCTTTCATAATTCACATGGTAGGCCCATAATAAATTGGAGCTGTTATTATTTTACTGTAAAGGAGCTTTTACAAATCAATAAGACAAAAACCAGAATTCTAAATTTATAAATATCTAGAGAATACAGATCAGGTAAATAACAAAGAGAAATCCAAGTGGCCATAAACATATTCAAAATATTATACTTCATTAAAAAGTAAAGGGAAGGGAGCTGGAGAGATGACTCAGGGGTGTAGAGCACTAGCTGTTTTTGCAGAAGACCGAGGTTTGATTCCCAGCACCCACATGGTGACTAACAACCATCTGAAACTCTAGTTCCAGGAAATCCGACACCCTCTTTTGTCCTCCACAGGCACTGCACAACATGGGTGCACTACATACATGCAAGCATAACACTTGTACACATAAAATAAAAATAAATAAGTCAAAACTATTAAAAAAAAAAAAAAGCAAAAGGAAGCCAGATGTGACCGCACATGACTCTAATCCTAGAAGTTGGAACACAGTGAAGATAAGAAAATCAGGAGTTCAAGGCCAAGGGGAGCTACACGAGAACTTTTCTCAACCAGAACAAGGACAGAAACACACTAAACAACAAAAAGCAAAGAAAGATATAAAAACAAAACAATACTGAGGTGCCATTTTTCATTGATTAGCTTGACAAATGAATGTGGCTTTTTTCGGTCTTTTTGAGACAGCATCTTCCTGTAGCCTCAGCTAGCCTGGAACTCACTATGTAGACCAGGCAGGCCTCAATCTCAAAGGGCTGCAACCTGCCTCTGCCTCCTGAGTGCTGAGATTAAAGGTGTCTATCACCACGCCTGGCTGATTGTTTTTTCTTAATTATTTATTTAATAACCACATTATTAGAAGAAGCATTTTATTACAACAGCATTGACATATTCAATAACAATTTCCAGAGCTAAGATACATCTCTTGCAAAATTGGCTGTAAATTTTTAGGTTTACAGTTGAATTAATACAGTTATACAATATTGTACTCAGGGTTATTGTACTCAGTATAAACCCTATAAGATATAAAATACACAGTTTCGTGCAGAAAAATTCATTTTTAATGCAATTGACACTAAGATGTTTGCACATGTGTTTCTAATCTCTATATATCAGATTATTACTAGTCACAGTCGGTTACTTTCTGAGCTTCTTGGCACCTGAGCATGGATATAAAGTCATCAGGTAGATTTCAGTGGTAATGTTTTTTTTAATCTTTTTTTAAAATTTTTAATAACTACATGATTAGAAGACCCATTTCATTACATATTTAACATCAGTAACACACTCCAGAGCAAGAGTACATCTCTTTCACAAGTGGCTGTAAGTTTCTAGGTTCATAGTTGAATTAATTCAGTTATACAATATTGAACTCAGTATAAGCCCTGTAAGACATAAAATTGAATGAGTTTTTAACCTTTAAAAAAAGATCTCTTTCATTTTTAAAATATATTATTCCTTGCAGAAAGACTCATTGTTTTTGCTACTAACACTGAGATGTTGGCGCATGCATCTCTACTCTGTATGTATCTGATTATTACTAGTCATGTTCGGTTGTACTCGGATCTTTGGCACCTGTGTGTGGATATAAAGTCATTGGGTAGATTTCAATGGTAATGTTTATCACCTCTACTACTTCGTGTATGCATCTCTAATCTGTATGTATCTATTACTAGCCATAACCGGTTGCACTTGGATCCTTGGTACCTGTGTATGTCTATAAAGTCATCAGGTAGATTTCAATGGTAATGATTATCACCTCTACTACTTAATATGACGTAAACTTCCATGCTTCCTCCTCAAATATAATGCGTTTAAAACATTTTGTTGATTTTGTGTGTGTGTGTGTGTGTGTGTGTCACACAGA
>NW_008356263.1:288853-289389 GCF_000622305.1 Nannospalax galili
AGCAATCAGTTGTCAATATTCCTTTAGATAAGATTGGGGTCTGCTGTTCATTTTCCCAGTTCTATGCTGGGTTACTGTCTGGGAGTCCCTTTGGCCACCCTGGCCAACAACTCAAAAGAAGGTATCGTCTTGTCTGGCATTGTTGCTTGTTATGTAGCCTTTAGCTATGCTATACACTTATATTAGCCCCTTTAATGTTTGGTTATACTTTCCTTTTGGGTGTTTAAGGCCATACAGTTGGCCCAGATAAACCAATTTATTTTTACTCTTTAGGTCGTTTGAGGATCTGTTCCTCAGGGGTCACAAGGGCTTGGGAGGAGATAAGTCAAAGGTCCTGCTGGACCATGGTTGGCTTTGCTTGGAAGTATGGAGGAAATGATTCCTCTGTGTTGACCCTGCTCTTTTTAGACTGGACACTGGTTCAAGTCCATCTGGTGGGGTCTCCTCAGCCTCCTTGATCAAGAGGACAGGTGACCCACCACAATTACAGGACATTTTGAGAGATGCTCATAGTCCCCTGGAACTAGTCAACCTAG
>NW_008356263.1:289519-290759 GCF_000622305.1 Nannospalax galili
TGTGTGTCATATAGAGAAATCTTGGACAAAGACCAATTGTTCTCAGATAAACCTTACCTAGACATATATTTCTGGATCTGCTATGTATACTTTCTTAGTAGGTAGTTGGAGTAATATGGTTCCCCCTGGGGGGTTTTTTTGTTGTTGTTTTTTGTTTTGTTTTGTTTTTTGTCTTTTTGAAGCAGGGTCTCCCAGTAACCTCAGCTGTCCTGGAACTCACTATATAGACCAGGGTGGCCGTGAACTCACAAAGATCTGCCTGCCTCTGCCTCCCAACTGCTGGGACTACAGGTGTGCGGCACCACGCCCAGCTTCCCTCTGGTTTTTAAAACCAGCTAGGTATTATTTATCTCTCGCATTGTCTCACCCCTCCATCGTGGTTTTCCCACTTAAGGTACCCCCATTTTCCCCCTTTCTCCCTTAATAATACCCTTCTCCTGTGGTCCTACCTCTCTTGAGCTCCTTCTTTCCCTTTATCCCCTAGGTTCCTTGTATACCCTTTCCTCCCCACTCCCTTAAACTAACCCAGTTTTTAGCCATATCCCCCTTATTAAGGCCTGTTTCCTACTGTTCTTCTCTTTCAGGTTTCTTTTCCTTTACCTCCCTTTTTTCTTTCCATTATCCTGGTTCCTGTAGTTATGTCTGGATACATACTTACTTATCAAGATTTGGTTCTAAGATCTACATATGAAGGAGAACATAAGTTAATTTTTTTTTTTTTTTTTTTTTTTTTTTTTTTTTTTAAAAAAAAAAAAAAAAAAAAAAAAAAAAAGAGGACGATAAATCTTTCACTGTGATATATCAAAGTAAAACTCCATCATATAAATGAACCATGTTTTCATTATCTACTCGTCAATTGAGGGACACTTAGGTTACTTCCAACTCCTAGCTATTGTGAAAGGAGCAGCAACAAACATGGATGTACAAGTGTCTCTGCAATAGGATGAGTTCTTTGGTTATATGCCAAAGATTGATATAACTGGGTCAAATGGTAGGTTCATTTGTAGTTTTTTTAAGAGTTCTCCACACTGCTTTCCATAGGGATTGAACAAGTTTGCAGCTCCACCAGCAGTGGATGAGTGTTCCCCTTTCCACACATCCTCTCCAACATTTGGTATCATTTGTTCTCTTGATCTTAGCCAGTCTAATTGGGGTAAGATGAAACCTTAAAGTGGTTTTAATTTGCATTTCCCTTATTGCTAGTAATGTTGAACACCTTTTAAGATGCTTCTTAGCCATC
>NW_008356263.1:291387-291669 GCF_000622305.1 Nannospalax galili
GCCCTGTTGATCTATCTAATGGAGACAGTGGGGTATTGAAGTCCCTCACTATTAATGAGTTGGGATTAATCTGGGTCGTAAAGTCCTGTAGTACTGATTTTATGAAGTTGGACACACCATAGTTTGGTGAATATGTGTTCATGATTGTAATATATTCTTGATTTATTGTTCCTTTGATCAGAATGAAGTGGTCTTCTTTTTCTCTTCTGATTCATTTTAGTTTAAAATCTATTTTGTCAGGTATTAGAATTGCAATGCCTGCTTTTTTCTTAGTACCATTTG
>NW_008356263.1:292468-338975 GCF_000622305.1 Nannospalax galili
TTCATAATCTTTGCTTGAGTGGTCTAGTTCGTCCACTTTATCTTCCAGTCTTGATACTCTGTTTTCCATTTCATTCATCCTGTTTGTGAGGCTTTCTCCTGTCATTTCTAATTGGTTTACTGAGTGTTTCACTTCCTTCTTCATTTCAGCATGAGTATCCTTCAATATTTCTGGCTTTTTTCTGAATTCATTCATACGTTTATCCCTATCTTCCTTCAATTCTTTGATTTGTGTGTTCTTTAAATTCACTGAATTCTCTAATCATGTTTATAATTGTTCTTTTGAGTTCCATGGTCTGCATTATCTCTGGGGGTTCTCATTGTACTCCTCTAGAGGACTATTGGTATTTGGTGGGGATATGTTATTTTGGTTTTTCATGTTGTTATTTTTTCTCTGTGATTTTGGCATGTGAATTTCTTTTGTAGTTTCTGATTCTTGTGTGAGACTCAAGCCTTCAAGTTTAGGTCTGCTTCTCTTTGTAAATTTTATGTTTCTTTGTGGTTTACTTTTTGAGCATGAAAGGCTGGTTCCTCTAATCTTCCGGTTCTCTCTTTTGATTTTATATTGGAGTGGCCAGATTGCTTTTGTCTTCAGGAGTTCCCACAGAGGCCCAAGTCAGATGAGGATCAGATGCTCTCAGGCTTTCTCCTAAGGTCTGGATCCCTCCAGGAAAGATTTTGGCCTCAGGAATTTGGGGGTTGGACTTGCCTGGGAGCCCGGCCCAGGAAAGATGCTGGTCTAGGGCAGCTGGTGGCCATGCCACCCAGAGATGCTAAGGGAAATGGGGGCAGGAAGCAGCCCACAAGGGCTCTTGGGGACTGCGCTGAGGAGCTGGGTTGGTCCCGAGAGAGGCCTGCTTGTCGGAGAGCTGATTTTTTTTTTTTATGTGTATAAATGTTTTGCCTGCATATATGTAAGTTCACCTGTGTAATTCAGTGCCCCAGGAGGTCAGAAAAGGGTATCAGATCCCCTGGAACTGGAGTTATGGACAGTTGCTAGCTGCCATGTGGGTACTGGGAATTTAACCCAGGTCCTCTGTTAGAGCAGCCAGTGCTCTTAACCTCCAAGCCATCTTTCCAGTCCCCCCTCCCCCATCCTTTTTTTTTGAAACGGTCTTTCTATGTCACTGTGGTTGACCTGGAACTCTGTGTAGACCAAGCTGGCCTGATACTCTCAGAGATCCATCTGACTCTGCCTACTAGGATTAAAGGCGTGCAACACCACATGTGTGGTGTCATAGAAAAAGATATGTAGATCATTCCATAGGCAGTGATGATGATGAGACCCAGAGAGATAGGCACCCTCAGTATTATAAATTGAAGAGTATTTTGATAAAACTTGAAAAATAATTCTGCCCATTTTCATTATAATTTTATTTCTGGAGAGATCTTAGAAAATAATCACAGTTGCAGGTAAATTTTATTGAAACTTGTTCATTCATCACAATACTTATTTTTTCACAGAACATTCAGTAAACTGTAATAACAATCAGTAGTAGTCTATGGATATGATAGGAAAGATTTGAAAAATATGTGCCGAAATATTAACTGTTCTTGGAAATTGTGTGTGGTTTTATTGTATTCTACAATGAAAAAATGTTTACTCAACTAATTGAAAAATATACATTAGATGTTATTTGATGGAACTGATATTGCTTTTTGAAATTTTGAACCTTTGATCCTGAGACCCTGTATGATAGCTGTTGACTGGTCAACTTAGCCTAACACTGCATCTAAAAACAGAGAAGCATTTTTTTGGTTTTCTAGAAAACTTTTGTCATTGTATTTCCGTGTTCTTTTGATTCTCCCTTGTTACTGATTTTAAATTAACCTATTATAATTAATACATATACAATCATTGGAAATGTAGGGTGAAAATTTAAATTGAAGAGAAAAATACAGGTAAGATTAGTAAGTGGTTGGTGGGGTTTCTTTTCACTATTTAAAATCTATGCCTTGGAGCCTGGGTGGTTGCCCACACCTTTGATCCCAGCATTCTGGAGGTGGAGGCAGGTGGATCTCTGTGAGCTCAAGGCCAGCCTCGAACTCATAGTGAGTTCCCAGCCAGCTGGGGTTACAGGGAGACCCTGTCTCAAAAAGACAAAACAAAACAAAACTGTGCATTTGAAATTTTTTATTTTCCTTTGTCTTTCTTCTTTTCTTTTTTTGTCTTTTTGAGGTAGCGTCTCCCTGCAGTCCCATACCATTCCATGTTCTTATAATAATTGAGAAACGTCTTTCTGTACTTCCTTCTTTTACATACTACATGTTTCCTTGACATAAATATGTGAAAGGTTTTTATCATTATTTTAAAATTGTGGTCTTAATGTACCATGTCGTGTTGTTTTTAGCCATTCAGAAGTTACTTCAGTCATGGAATGATCTCCAGCCATATTACTGAAAACAGGTAAGTTTTCTTACCTGTAGAAGTGTGAATGATGATAGAGAAAACAGGGTTGACAACAGGGATGTGGAATGTGAGGACCTTTATATTTGTATTTGCTTCATTTTTCTATAATCTTATAGTAAAATAACTTTTTTAAAAAAAGATTTATTTTATATATGTATATGTGTGTTTACAGTGTGACTTTATGTGCACCACATGCATGCAGGAGTCTGAGGTGGCCAGAATACAGTGTCAGATACCTTGGAACTGGACTTATAGTTGGTTATGAGTTACCATGTAGGTGCTGGGAATTGAACGCAAGTCTTCTGCAAGAGCAATAAGTGTTCTTAACCTCTGAGCCATCTCTCCACCGTAAAATAACTTATAAAAAAATTATAGATATCCTGCTGCAATCTAAAAAGAAGTTTTATTCCATTCTTAGTTCAGGAGCACAAAAGGAAACTGTCCATTTTCTGAACTGGGAACTGTAGTAGTTGTGGAGCAGGCAATCTATGAGTTCCAGGCCAGCCTGGTCTACATAATGAGAACATGTAGACAAAACAACAACAAAAAATTTTAAAAAATTTAAAAATAAACAAACAAAAGAATTAGCCTACTAGGCATGGTAACACAATCTTTTAATCCCAGCACTCTGGAAGCAGAGGCAGGAGGAGCTCTTTAAATTCCAGGAATACTGGGATTAAAGGTGTGTGCTACCATGCCTGGCAGTTTTCATAAACTTTCAGTGAAAAGGGGACTAGAGAGATGGCTCAAAGATTAAGAGCACTGGCTGTTCTTAGGATCCAGGTTTGGTTCTCATCACCCACATAGCAGCTAACAACTGTCTGTAAATCCAGTTCTAGGGGATCCAATGCTCTCTTCTAACGTCTGTGAGCATTGCATGCATGGGTACACTTATACTCAGGCAAAATATTCACATACATAAAGGTAAATAAATTTTTAAAAATTTAAGAAGAAGCCAGGCGTGGTGGCGTAGGCCTTTAATCCCAGCACTCGGAAGGCAGAAGCAGGTGGATCTCTGTGAGTTCAAGGCCAGCCTGGTCTACTTAGCAAGTTCCAGGACAGCTGGGGCTACAGGGAGACCCTGTCTCAAAAAAGACCAAAAAAAAAAAAAAAAATTTAAGAAGAAAGTGAAAAAATGCCAAAAATTCTCCTACATACATTAAACAAGATTTAAGGAAAGAGTGGGGATATGGGAACTATTTTTTAAAATATCCCTTTTGGAGCTGAGAGTAGTGGTGCATATCTGTAACTTCAGCACTTGAGAGGTAGAGGCAAGGGGATGAGGAATTCAGGGCAGCCTCAGCTACAAAGCTTGTTCAAGGTTAATCTGCTCTACATGAGATCCTGTCTCAAAACATATAAATAAACAAACAAATAATCTCTCCCAAAGTCAGGCATTGTGGTACATTCCTGTAATCCTAGCACTTAGGTGATAGAAGCAAGAGCATCAGGAGTTCAAGGACATCCTGGCTACCTAGTGAGTTCAAGGGCAGTTTGGCTACATTGAGACTGTGTCTCACCTCCACCCCTAAATTTTACATAAGTATAAATTATATATGTATATATTCCTTCCACTTTTACTAAGAACATTTGTGATATATCAAGGAAGAAGGATATGTGATTAAAAACTAAATAAGCCAAATATGACCTCTGCCCTCAAATGAAGTTATAATATGGTAGAGAAACAAGATATTAATCAGGGGCTGGAGAGATGGGTTAGAGGTTAAGCACACTTGTTGCTCCTACAGAGGACCTGGGTTCTGTTCCCACCACCCACATGGCAGCTCACAGACATTTGTAATTCCAATTCCAGGGGATCCTATGCGCTCTTCTGGCCTCTATGGGCAGCAGGCACACACATGGTACACATATGCACAGGCAGAATACTCATACACATAAAATAATTAAAAGGATATTAATCAAGCAACCTCATATAGAAATATATCGTTCCTGATTGGTGCCATGAAAAAGAAAAGAATGATGTAATGATCATAACCTGAAAGCCTGACCACCTTCTCTGAGGAGGTATGAATGAGTATAGGTCATGCAACAACAGAAATCCATAAAACATAAAAGACATAAAAAGATGATTGTGCAATTAACAATGTAGGACTAAATTCCTCAAGTCCTCCTTGGGCATGTGCAAGATTCAGAACCTTCTCTGAGCATAAGATATAGTCAGTAAAAGGTTTGCATATTTAAAGGTAGTGTTACTTTTGAAGAATAGATTCTAAACAGTGAAATAGTATAGCATTTTTCCAAGGAATAAATGATTGCAACACAGACTAGAATTGTCATGTGGTTGTGGCTATAGGAATGGTTTTAAGGAAGCTGACTGGATTTAGGGAGTGAGGTAGCAGAAGTACATTGGGTTAAATGCTATGTGTGAAATTTACTTGGTGATTCTTACAAAAACTCTCTGACTGAAATGACTGAGGGAGGTTTAGAGTAGCCTATGGAATCAGCAGAAAATGGGAGTCTAGCCAGGTATGCTGGCGCATGCCTTTAATCCCAGCACTTGGGAGGCAGAAGCAGGAGGATCTCTGTAAGTTCAAGGCCAGCCTGGTCTACATAATGAGTTCCAGGCCAGCTGGAGCTACAGAGAGACCCTGTCTCAAAAAGACCAAAAAACAAACAAAGAAACAAACAGAAAACAAACCAGAGAGTCAAAAGAGAGGGAGGAAGACCAGGACTGACAGGTGATGCTTGGGGAGGTGGTTCTCAAAGACCATTTACATTCTTCTCCCTGCCCTCCTGAAAGTTACTCAGAAATTGGTAATAGTTTATCTGATGTGAGTATTCCAACTACTGTCATACTTTAAAAGTTGTGTTTCTATTAATTTTTTTAAAATTTTTATTTATTTTATTTTATGTGTATGCGTGTATTGCACCCATGCCATGCAATTCCCATGGAGGTCAGAAGAGGCTGTCGGATTCCCTGAGACTGGAGTTACAGACAATTGTTAACTGCCATGTGGGTGCTGGGATTCAAACTCAGGTCTTCTGCAAGAACAGCCAGTCTTCTTAACCGCTGAGCCATCTCTCCAGCTCCTCTATTAAATTTTTATCTTATAAAACTGAGATTTGGGGGCTGGAGAGATAGCTCAGGGGTTAAAAGTGCTGACTGCTCTTGCAGAAGACTCAAAAAGACAAAAAAAAATTTATATTTATATATATATATATTTTTTTTTTAACTGAGATTTTGTTTCATCATTGCATTGTGGATCACAGACTCATGGAACTGGTTCCTCACAAAGGAGGTCAAGTTGGAAAGCATAAACCTAGCCTGGGTATGGTTCTGGCCTAAATGACTGTTCTCCACAGGTCACTAGGAAAAGTTAGCTTTATTAACCTGCTGGGACCCAGGCAGAGTAATCCCCGAAGAAACCTAGGTCTCAAACTGGAGTTTGACATGTCATTTTTTTTTAATTTTCTGTGTGTGAGTGTTAAGCTTGCATGTGTGTAAGTGTACCTGTGTTGTGTAGTGCCCACTGGGGACAGAAGAGGGTGTCAGATCCCCTAGAACTGGTGTTAAGGAGGATTGTTAGCTGCCATGTGAGTGCTAGGAATTGAACCCTGGTCCTCTGCAAGAACAGCCAGTGCTCTTAACTGCTGAGCCATCTCTGCAGCCCTGACACTTCATTTTTAAATAATATTATTTTTATTTTATGTGTATGAGTGTATTGCCCTGCATGTCATACAGTGCCTGAGGAGGTCAGAAGAGGGTGTCGGATGTCCTGGAAGTGGAGTAAGGGATGGTTGTTAGCTACCATGTAGGTCCTGGGAACTGAACCCAGGTCCTCTGCAAGAGCAGCCAGTGCTCTGAACTGTTGAGCCATCTCTCCAGCCCCTTGACATGTCATTTTATAGTAAAAAATAACACTCAATCAGCAGTTGCCTACTCAGTATTATATGATTGGTTAATTCTAGCTCTAAGAGAAATATGAAAATAAATTTTTAGAAAAGAAAACAGACAAAAATGTTTACAGGAACACTGTGGTCTACTTGACCTCAGATTATGTTTACATCTGGTGGTTTATAGTTGGTCTTTCTTATTTTTTTTAAGTTTTGACTTTATGACCTTGAGAGAAAGAACATTTAGTCTACTACATTAGTGTATTCAAGGGAAGGGTAAGTGGGGGTGGGGAGTTAGCTTACTTAGATCATAAGAACTTGCCTTGATCAAGAATCTCTTTTCTAATCACGTTTTGACTTGTTGCTCTAGTCCTCATCGGCAGCCATTTGTTCTCTTTGGTAACCACTCCACACAAGAAAACCTGAATGCTGGCAACTTTAACTTCCCTTCTGAAGGGCATCTGGTTCGGAGCACTGGTCCTGCAGGGAGCTTTGCCAAACACATGGTGAGTGGTTGAACTGCCTGGTACTTGATTAGTTGTATTGTCTAATATTGAGGAAGGACTAGTCACCAAAAGGAACCTTTTCCAGCTATTGTGTGTGTGTGTGTGTGTGTGTGTGTGTGTGTGTGTGTGGAGAGAGAGAGAGATATGTGTGGGGGCACCCATGTACTACAGTGCATGTGTGGAAATCAGAAGACAAGTTTTGTGGAGTTGGCAACCTTTACATGGATTTCAGGAATTGAACACAGGTCATTAGGCTTACACAGCAAGCACCTTTACCCACTGTGCTAGCTCATCTACTCCCTAATTGTTGTTTGTTATTTTATGGTATATTGTTTGCTGTATTCTTTTTTAAAAAATATTTTATTTATTTTTTTATGTATATGAGTGTATTGCCTGCATGTATGTGAGTGCACCTGTGTTGCGCAATGCCTCGGAGCTCAGAAAAGGGCTTCGGATTCCCCTGGAACTGGAGTTAAGGACGGTTCATAGCCGCTGTGTGGGTGCTGAGACTCAAACCCGGGCCCTCTACAAGAGCAGTCAGTGCTCTTAACCGCTGAGCCATCGCTCCAGCCTGTTTGCTATATTCTTTAAAAGGAAACTTTAGGGTCTGAGGAGATGGCCCAGTGGGTAAGTGTCTGATGACCTGAGGTCAGATCTCTAGAACCCATATAAAAGCCTAATGCAGTAGTGAAAGCATCTCTAATCCCAATGTATCCCTATCAGGAGATAGTAGGTAGAAACAGGAATCCCCAGAAACTGAAAGGCCTAGCTTGCATGGTTTATGCAGCAAGAGACCCTGTCTTAAACAAAGTAGAAGAGTAAGGGCCAACATCTAAATTTTATCTTCTGATCTTTGCTCACATTCTATGATGTGTGTACCCACACCCCTACACACAAGTACACACAAAATAAATATATAAAAGAAAAAATTAGATTTGAATATAGGACTCTAATGATTATGAAAGTCTATGCTAGAAAGTAGAGTTTTAAATATTTTCAAAATGTTGCTAGGTGTGGTGCATATATGCCTTTAATCCCAGCACTTGGGAGGCAGAGACAGGCTGATCTCTGTGAGTTCAACGCCAGCCTGGTCTACATAGTGAGTTTCAGGCCAGCTGGGGCTCTAGGGAGATCCTGTCTCAAAAAGAAAAAAAATTTTTTTTTTCAAAATGTTTCCAGCAAAGTATTTCTCATGCACACACGCACACGCACACACACACGCACACGCACACGCGCGCGCGTGCGCACACACACACACACACATAGTTGTGAGGTGCTTCACCAGAGAAGACCACACTCAGACAAAGTTTTGCTGAATGAAGTCTTTTACTAACTGGCAGCGACTACACAAGGTATTGGAACTCAAGTGCAGCCCTGAGCTGTCTCTAGGGTAAGCTTTTTACAGAAAAACTATAACCAGGGGTGAAAAGTTTAAATTCCCAAGCTTCCAGGTGGAAAACCCCCTTAACAATTTCTGTTTTATTAAGCAACGATTACTATTTTTCAGAAGCAAACCAAGCATAACATATAGAAGCCATAAATCTGCAATTAGCAGGGGCACTCCAGGGACACACTGACCTGTTTTCCAAGACACCTGGGGTCCTGCTGATGTGTGTTCCCATACCCTGGGCCAACTACCTGATAATTTCAGAGACTAGAGTGGTCTAAACTTCAACATGGCATAGCTATGGTCAAGAAGTACCAAAAGAGGGTGTCACTATGTAGCCTTGGCTAGCCTAGAACACACTATGTAGACCAGACTGACCTCAGACTCACAGAGATTGCCTGCCTCTCCCTCCTGAGTGCTGGAATTAAAGGTGTACAGTGCCATGCCTGGCTCAAAGTATTTTTAAAATTAGGAAAGGTAGAATGATAGGTGTGGTTACTTTTTTATTTGGCTTTTGAGAACATGAGATACAAGTAGATATGGTTTAGCCTTCCTAGAGTGAGACCTACCTCCAAGCTAAAGCTAACTCAGATTATAGGGCTAACAGAATGCATATGCTACTGTCAAGCATCTTTCTGCCCTCTTGTCCTAGTTAGCATTAATTGTCAGCCTGACACAGGCTAGAGACACCTAAAAAATTGTTGTAATTGAGTAATTGTCTTTATCAGGTTATTCTGTGGACATGTATGAGGGATTGTCTTGATTGTTAATTAGTGTAGGAGGGTCCATCCCACTATGGAGGTGCAATTTCCTGGAAGTGTGGTCTTGGCCTGTATAAGAAAATTAACTAAGCATGAGCCTCTAATCAAGCCAGAGAAAGAGAGCCAAAAGCAGTGTTCTGCCATGGTTTCTGCTTCAGGTTCTTGCCTTGGATTCCTATCTTGACTTCCCTCAATGATGGACTGTGATCTGGAAGTTTAAGCCAAATAAATTCTCTCCTCCTCTAAGTTGCTTTTGGTTAGAGTGTTTTATCACAGCAACAGAGATGAAATTATAACACCTATAATGGGAAGGCTCAGACCCCAGTTTAATCCCAAAAATTCTTGGAAATAAAGAAAATGCCAGAGTAGAGGCATTTTATATGTTACTTGTTGACTATACATATTAAATCCAAAATAGAGGGAGATAACATGTGAGAGGCTTGGAAATTTTTACTGTACTTACCAAAAACAAAAAAACAAATGAACTAAAAATCAGTGACCATTAGGCACGTTCAGAGAACTAAGATCTCAAGGCAAACTGCCACTCTGAAGTCTAGAGAGGCATATAAAGCTAGAGAGTCACATTCAATAGTTCTTAAATGAAAAACGTGATGAAATCCTGGGGTCTGATGTGGACTAGTATGGGTGAGAAACTCATAGGGGACACAGTCTTAGAGGGAGCTCTGTATTTCATGGGTTTAATTTCTAGAGCCCCAACAGACTCTGTGCTAAAGAACCAAGACAAATTCTCCCATAACTGGTAGGGAAAGAAAAGCAGCCCTTTTAATATGAGCAAAGTAGTAATACAGGCCTCAAAATAAAGGCCTGCTCTCAAGAATATAAACCTTTAATTCCAGCACCCAAGAGGCAGAGGCAGGCAGATTTCTGTTACAGAGTTCAAGGCCAGCCTAGTCAACATAATGAGTTCTAGGCAAGCCAGCACTACATAATAAGACCCTGTCTGAAACTCCTCACCATCAAACACCCCCCCAAAAGAAATTAACCCAAATCCTATTTGACTTGAAAGGAAGGCAATCTACTAACCCTATCACACTGTAACCTTGGGAAGCCTGGGTAGTGGGAGAGAAAAAGCCGAGAAACTCTTATGAAGGTCACAGGGCCTAACAAAAGACCAATATTTAATTATAAGGTTTTGGAAAACATTTTTCCCCACCATTCCCTTAGCAACACCCTGACAGATCTGCAATGTAATAGCAGCAGATTATATAAGGAGAAATTCCTAGGGAAACCCAAAGTCAAAAACAGTTCAGTTAATTCCTAATTGTCCTAATTTCCATCCTTTAGGGTTTCTTTGTTTGGTTTGTTTGTTTATTTATTTATTTATTGGCCTTTAAATTTTTTTTAAATATTTTATTATTTTTCTTTTTACTTGAATAATGTGAATTAGTTATTACAAACTATAAAAGCATTTTCTTTTTTTTGTTTATAGAATATATTTTTATTCTGCACAAAATGGCAAGAGAGATGCCTTATGGCGTTCTCAGCTTGTATATCCTTCACCCCTCCCCCACATACAGCTAAGGGTAACTGATTAGGTGGGAGGGGTACTTGACTTCCCCTTGGATGCATTGACCAGTGTGGGAAGGAGGTATGACTATAGCTTGCCAACTTAGTGGTCGGGGGACACTTCCAGGTAAAATTCCACCCCTTCCTCAGGCTCTTACATTCTTTCTACCAACCTCTTCTGCAAAAGTCCTTGAGCCTTGGAATGGGTGATAGGTGTGGGATGATCTTCCTCTCATTGTGTCAAGGCACAGAACTTTCAGGTCTCTGCATCACGTTCTCCATGGGCTGTTGGCCTGTTTCAGTGGGATTCCATCTATTATAAGGATTTGGTTCTATTATCCACATATAAGGAAAACATTTCTCTTTTGTTTTTCTGAGTCTGTGTTACTTCACTTAGTATAACAGTTTCTGGATCCATCCTTTTACCTACAAATTTCATGATTTCATCTTTCTTTACTGCTGAGAAGTCCATTGTGTAAATGTTCCACATTTTTGTCAACTACTCGTGTCTGTTGAGGGGCAGTTAGTGTGCTACCATCTCTTAGCTAGTGTGAAAAGAGCAGCAACAAACATGGTTGTACAAGTGTCTCTGCAATAGGATAAATCCTTTGGGTATATGCCAAGGAATGGAATAACCGGGTCATATGGTAGATTCATTTTTAGTTTTTTAAGAGTTCTCCACACTGTTTTCCATAGGGGTTGCACAAGTGTGCACTCCCACCAGCAGTGAATGAGCTTTCTCCTTTCTCCACATCCTCGCCAGCATTTGGCTAATTACTAGCAATGCTGAATACTTTTTAAGATGATTCTTAGCCGTCTTTATTTCTTCCTTTGAGAACTCTCTGTTTAGATCTTTAGCCTATCTCTTAATTGGATCATTTGCTTTCTTGCTTGTTTGTTTTTTGAGTTCTTTATATATTCTGGATGTTAAACCTCTGTCAGATGTGTCACTGGTGAAGATTTTTTCCCACTCTGGGTTTTCTGTTTGCTTTCTTTATTGTTTCTTTTGCTGTACGGAAGCTTTTTAGTTTAATGAGGTCCCACTTGTTGATTGCTGACCTTAATTCCTGAGCATCTGGTGTTCGATTTAGAAAATCCTTTCCTACACCTATATCTTGTAGGTTACTGCCAATGTTTTCTTCTAACAGTTTCAGAGTTTTCAGTTTCACATTGAGATCTTTCATCCATTTGGAGTTGACTTTTGTGTAAGGTGAAAGATAAGGATCTAGTTTCATTCTTCTACAAGTGGAGGTCCAGTTTTGCGAGCACCGTTTGTTGAAGATGCTGTTTTTCCTCCATTGTGTGTTTCCGTTTTTTGAAGATGCTGTTTTTCCTCCATTGTGTTTGGAGGAAAAACAAATATCAAATATCAGATGGCTGAAATTGCGTGTACTCATGTTTGGATCTTCAGTGGTGTTCCTTTGAGCTATGTGTCTACTTTTGTGCCAGTACCATGCTGTTTTTCTGCCTATATCTCTGTAGTATACTTTGAGATCTGGCATAGTAAACCCCCACCACCACCACCACCAGTGTTGCTCTTTGAGCTCATGGTTGCTTTGGCTATTCAGGGTCTTTTGTGCTTCCATAAGAATTTAAGGATGATTTTTTTTCTAATTTTGTGAAGTATGTCACGGGGATTTTGATTGAGATTGCATTGAATCTTTATATTGCTTTTGGTAAGATGGTCATTTTCACAATATTAATTCTTCCAATCCATGAGCATGGGATTTTATCTTCTGGCGTTTTCCTCGATTTCTTTCTTTAAAGATTTAAAATTTTCATTGTAGAGATCTTTAATGTCTTTGGTCAGGTTTATGCCAAGATTTTTTTTTTTTTTTTTTTTGGAGCTATCGTGAATGGGTGGGTTTTCCTGTACTCTTTCTCCAATTGCTTATTATTGGTATATAGAAAGGCTACTGATTTTTGTAGATTAATTTTGTAACCTGCCACTTTACTGAAAGTGTCAATTAGTTCTAGGAGTTTTCTGGTGGAATTTTTGGGATCTCTTAGATACCTATCATATCATCTGCAAAAAGGGATAATTTGACCTTTTCTAATTAGTACTCCTTTAATTTCCTTCTCTTGACTTACTGCTCTAGCAAGAGTTTCAAATACTATATTGAAAAGGAGTGAAGATAATGGACATCCTTGTTTGATTCCTGATTTTAATGGGAATGCTTCCAGTTTTTCTCCATATAGAATGATGTTGGCTGTGGGTTTGTTGTATATAGCTTTAACTATGTTGCGGAATGTTCCCTAGAGTCCAATTCCCTTTAGAACTTGTATCATAAATGCATGCCGAATTTTGTCAAATGCCTTTTCTGCATCTATTGAGATGACTGACAATGTGGTTTTTGTCTTTCAGTCCATTTATATATTTTATGATGTTTATTGACTTCTGTATACTGAATCATCCCTGCATCTCTAGAATAAACCTACTCAATCATGGTGAATGATATTTTTGATGTGTGTCTGTATGCAGTTTGCAAGTATTTTGTTGAGAATTTTTGCAACTATGTTCATTAAGGATATGGGTCTATATTTTTTGTTTTTGGTTGTTGTGGTTGCCGGCTGTGGCTGCTCTCCTCCAGCTATGGCCGCTCTCCTGCTCTCTTAGTTCCTCTGATCAGTCGTCTGGTCCAGAGCCCTGGGTTGGTGAGGAGTCTGTGCCAGTGTCGCCACATTCATGTGCAGGAGACCAGGTTCAGTGACACAGATCTGCTTTATTGCAAGAAAGTATGGGCTTATATAAGGGTAATAGTCCAATCATAACACAGCATATGGGATCCCTTACTAGCATGGCAGACTAGTATCCTATTACAATCTAGTGGGCCAGATGCCCTATTAGCATAAGTTTCAGTTTCTCTAAGTTTCAGATTCCTGGAAACCATGTGACTTTTCTCTCTGATGAAAAACAGGAAGCACTGCATTCCAGCATGATAGGTATGTAAGGCAAAAGGCAAAATCAGTCACAAGATTAGGCATCAGTCTCATGATCTGCCAATGGGAGCAAATGTCACAAGGTGTTCTTCCTTGTGCCTCAGGCCTGCTGTATGGCTGTCAATAAGACTTTCACCCTAGACTCAAGCCTGTCTCCCACAGGTTGTGTCTTTGCCTGTTTGGTATTAGAGTGATGCTGGCTTCATAGAAGGAATTTGGGTGTTCTCCCTCTGCTTCTATCTTTTTGAATAATATTAGTAGTATTGGTTGGAGGTCTTCTTTAAAGGTCTGGTAAAATTCTGCTGTAAATCCATCTGGGCCTAAGCTTTTTTCAGTCAGGAGGTTTTGTATTACTATTTTGATTTCCTTATATGTTATGGGTCTGTTTAAACTGTTGGGCCTCTTCTTGGTTAGCTTTGGTAGTTCCCATGATTTTAGATATTTATCCATTTTTTTTTTTAGGTTTTCAAATTTAGTAGAGTACAGGTTTCTAAAGTATCCACTTAACAATGTTCTGAATCTTTTGGGTATCTGTTGAGGTAATTCCCCTATCTTGTTTATCTTTTCAGAGAACCAGCTCTTAGATTCATTGATTCTTTGTATTGTTTTCTTTCTATTTCATTAATTTCTGCTCTGATTTTTGTTATTCTTTTCTGCTGGGTTTGGGTTTCATTTGTTCTTGCCTTTCCTGAGTCTTGAGTTGCAATGTTAAGTCATTTATTTGTGCTCTTTCTGAGTTTTTAATGTAGGTACTTAGAGCTATAAACTTCCCTCTTAAGGCTACTTTTAAAGGTCCCAGGGGTTTTGTTGTGTTGTATTATCCTTTTCATTGAAGTCCAGGAATTCTTTTATTTCCTTCTTAATTTCTACTTTGACCCACTTATCATTATTCTAGAGTGTGTTGTTTAATCTCCATGGGTTCATGTAGTGACTAGAGCTTCTTCCAGTGTTGATTTTAAGCTTTATTGCATTGTGGTCTGATAGAATGCATGGAATTATTTCAATTTTTTGTATTTGTTGAGGTTTGTTTTGTGCCCCAGTATGTGGTCAGTTTTTGAGAAAGTTCCATGGGGTGCTGAATAGAAAGTGTATTCTTTGGTGCTTGAGTGGAATATTCGAAAGATGTCTGTTAAGTCCATTTGATGTGTGGTATCATTTAATTCAGACATCTGTTTTCTTTGTTTGGTTGACTTGGTACCCTACTATTTCTGAGTTGGGGTTAATCTGTGTCTTAATGTCATGTAGTATTGTTTTTATGAATTTGGGTGTACCAGAGTTTGATGTGTATATATTCAGGATTGTAATATCTTCTTGGTTAATTGTTCCTTTGATCAGAGTGACCCTCTTTATCTCTTTTGACTAGTTTTAGTTTGAAGTGTATTTTATCAGATATTAGAATTGCAACCTCTGCTTGTTTCTTAGTGCCATTTTGCTTGAAATATTATTTTCCAATCTTTCACCTTATGGTAGTGCCTGTCTTTGAAGGTGAGATGGCTCTTGCAGACAACAAAAAGATGGATTCTGTTTCCTAATACATTCAACTAACCTGTGTCTTTTAACTGAGGAGTTCAGTCCATTGATATTTAAAGTTATCAAAAGATGTGTATTGGTTGCCATCATTTTAATTATTGTTTGTATTCTTTGTCTAATTTTGTATTTCCACAGTTATATTTTCATTTAGTTTCTTTCTGTTATAGTTGTTCCTTTCTCTGCTCTGTATTGCTTCAAGTATTCTTTGAAGGGCTTGTTTTGTGGACATGTATTCTTTCAGGCTATTAGTATCATGGAAGATTTTTCTTTCTTCTTCAGCTATAGACATTTTTAGTGGGCAAAGTATTCTGGATTGGCATCTGTGGTCATTTAGAACTGGAAATACCTTGGTCCAGGCTCTTCTGGCTTTCATAGTTTGCATTGAGAAGTCAGCTGTAATTCTGATGGGTTTTCCTTTATATGTGAGTTGTTGTTTTTCTTTTGCAGCTTTCAGTATTCTTTGTTTTGTATATTTAGTGTTTTTACCATGATATGTCATGGGGAATTTCTTTTCTGGTCCTGTCTATTTGGTGTTCTATGTGCTTCTTGTATTTGTATGGGCATGTCTTTCCTTAATTTTGGGAAATTCTCTTCTACAATCCTGTTTAAGATCTGGTCAGTACCGTTAACCTGAAATTCTTCTCCTTCCTTTCTGCCTATTATACATAGATTTGGTCTTTTCATGGTGTCCAACATCTCCTGCATGTTCCATTCCTGTGTTCTTTAAATTTTTACATAATCTTTGCTTGAGTGGTCCATTCTTCAACTTTATCCTCCAGTGTTGATATTCTGTTTTCCATTTCATTCATTCTAGCAGTGAGGCTTTCTCCTGTTGTTTCAAGTTGGCTTATTGAGTTTTTCACTTCCTTCTTCATTTCTCCTTGAGTTTTCTTCATTTCTACCTCTTTTGTGAATTCATTCAGAAGTTTATCCCTATTTTCTTCTAGTTCTTTGAATTGTTTGTATTTTCTTTAAATTTGTTGAATTCCTTGTCATGCTCTTTTAAATTCTGTGTCCTGAGTTATCTCTAGGGGGCTCTCCTTGTAGAACTCTTCTACAGGACTGGTAGAATTTAGTGGGAACATACTGTTTTGGTTTTCCATTTTATTGTTTTTTCATTGTGATTTTAGCATGGGGATTTCTTTTGTTTATGATTCTGGTATGAACGTTAAGCCTTCCTTGGTTGAGTTGAAGTCTGCTTCTGTTTGTATTATTGGCATGCATTGGTTATTTACTTATTGGGTATGTAGAGCTAGTTGGTCTAGGTTTCAGGTTCTCTCAGATTTTATTTGGAGGGAACTGATGGCTTCAGATCAGCTACTTGGGAGCTCCCACAGAGGCTCCAGTCAGGTACACTCATTCTTCCTTCTAATGTTTGGACCCCTACTAGCGATACTCGGAGTACAATTTGGTAAGTTCCCTATAGGGACACTGGATCCAGGTGCTCTTAGGTGGTCTGCTGAGTTCTCAGCCCCTACCACAGACAGACATAGGCCAGATCAGGTACTCTCAGGCTGTTTGCTAAGGTCTCAGCCTTACCCTGGTGTAGTGCAGAGAGTTCTGTCCCTGGGGCCATGGGGAAGGGACTCATGTAATCCCAGTTAGGGGATTGGGTATGGTAATTTGGGGAAACTCACCACCACATGAGGCCTGATCAGGTGCTCTCAGGCTGTCTGCTGAGTTCTTAGTCCCTAACCTGGGCTGAAGGGAGATCAGGCATTCTCAGGCTGTTTCTTTTTGAGACAGGGTCTCCCTGCACCCCAGCTGGCCTGGGACTCAGTATGTAGCAGGCAGGCCTTGAAATCTCAGAGATCCACCTGCCTGGGACTAAAGGCATGGCTAGGGCTTGGTTTGTTTTTTGAGATAGGCTCTCAAGTAGCCTGACTGACCTCAAACTCATCATGTGCCTGAGGATGAACCTGAACTGCTCATCCTCTAGCCTCTACCTCCCAAGTGCTGGGATTAAAAAGTGTGCCAGCAGCTGGGTGTGGTGGTACACGCCTTTAATCCCAGCATTTGGGAGGCAAAGGTGGGTAAATCTCTGTGAGTTCAAGGCCAGCCTGGTCTACATAGTGAGTTCCAGGCCAGCTGGGGCTACAGGGAGACCGTCTCAAAAAGACAAAACACACAAACAAATAAAGTGTGCCACCACACCAGCATTGCTTGTTTTGTTTATTTGTTACAATTTTATTTATTTTACTCTATATGTGTGTATACACATGCACATGAGTGTCACAGTGCATACGGAAGTCAGAAGGCAACTTGCAAAGATTTGGTTCTATCCTTCTACCATGTGGGTCCTGTGATAAATGAAGACAGACTTGTAGTTAGGCACCTTTAACCCTCTGAGCCATCTCACCAGCCCTCCTTTAGTTTTTGTTTTTTGTCTTTTTTGAGACAGGGTCTCCTTGTAGCCCCAGCTGTTCTAGAACTCACTACGTAGACCAGGCTGGCCTCGAACTCACAAAGATACGCCTGCCTCTGCCTCCCAAGGGCTGGGATTAAAGGTGTGTGCCACCATGCCCAGCATCATTTAGTTTTTATGATAACATTTTTGTTTTATGCTTGATGTCTTAAGGAACCCTTGAGAAATAATGAGCATTCATTTCTATCTTGGTATAAAAGAACAACTTAAAACAGGAGATAAAAATTAAAAACCTAGAGGAACTTACTGTCTCTTCTGTACAGCAAAGAAATCCAAATTAAGCTAGGAATCTGGGTTTCTTGAATTTGTGACTGTACCATACATTCCCTGTCATGTGGACCAAAAGGAATCTGGGTTTCTTGAATTTGTGACTACCATACATTCCCTGTCATGTGGACCAAAGTGTGAAACTGTGAAACTATGGACTGAATAATAATGGCATCCTAACCCCAAGCATATTGCCTTCTTTCTCCTTCTGAGTTGTACACTCATTGGCATCCTGGGCTAAAGATCCAACAGCAACCTTACAATATAGTCAAGACTGAAAAAGTAACAATAACAAAATGAACACATGGTCTGGTGTGGTACATGCCTTTAATCCCATTACTCCAGAGGTAGAGGCAGGCAAAACCTCTGTGATTTGAGAACAGCTTGGTCTACATAGCAAGTTCCATACCAGTCAGTGCTATATAGTAGGCCCTTGTATCAAAAAGAAAGAAAGACCCAGCACTCAGATGACCTGGGTTCGATCACAGGGTTGGTTTCTTTTCTATTGCTGTGATAAAGCACTCTGACCAAAAGCAACATAGAGGAGGGAAGGATTTATTTATTTTCTTTCTTTTAAGAATATTTTTTTTCATTTTATGTATATGAGTATATTGCCCTCATGTATGTAAGTGCACCTGTGTTGTGCCATACCCACAGAAGTTAGAAGTCTTCAGATTCCCCTTGGAACTGGAGTTATGGATGGTTGGTAGCTGCCATGTGAGTGCTGGAATTCAAACCCTGGTCCTCTGCAAGAGCAGTCAGTGCTCTTACCCACTGAGCCATGTCTCTAGCCCCTTAGCTAGCTTTTTTTTTTAACTTTTTTTAAAAAATTTATTTATTTATTATTTGATGTGTATCTGTATTGCCTGCATGTAGGTAAGTGCACCCGTGTCGCGCAGTACCCACGGAGGTCAGAACAGGCTGTCAGAGCCCCTGGAACTGGAGTTACGGACAGTTGTTAGCTGCCATGTGGGTGCTGGGATTCAAACCCAGGTCTTCTGCAAGAACAACGAGTGTTCTTAACCACTGAGCCATCTCTCCAGCCCCCTTAGCTAGCTTTCTAACACAGCATAAGACCTTTGCCCACTGTGGGCCCTGGACCTCCTACATTAATTAACAATATGACAGTCCCCGTAGACATGACCACAGTCCAGTATGATCTGGGAAATTGCTCTATTAAGACTCCTTTCTCGGGGCTGGAGAGATGGCTCAGCGGTTAAGAACACTGGTTGTTCTTGTAGAACAACCTCCAAGCCTCTTCTGTCCTCCGTGGGCATTGCAAGACACGGGTGCACTTACCTACATGCAGGCAATAACACGCATATACATAAAATAAAAATAATAAATAAAATGTCAAAAAAAAGACTCCTTTCTCAGGTGACTCTAAGCTGTGTTAATAGCTAAAGCTAAATAGGAACCCCAAAACATATATCATGTAAAGAGAAAAATGGCTCCCACGTGCCCCCTGCACAAGTTAAATTAAAATAAAAAACGAAGCCAGGCGTGGTGGCACATGCCTTTAATCCCAGCATTCAGGAGACAGAGGCAGGCAGATCTCTGTGAGTTCAAGGCCAGCCTGGTCTACATAGTGAGTCTTCCAGGCCAGCTGGGGCTACAGGGAGACCTTGTCTCAAAAAGACCAAAAAAAAACAACTTTTTTTAAAATAAAAAACTAAGAATGAGTGCACACAAAAGATACTGTTGGGAAAGTCACTTATTTTGACTGTTTAAAATCTTTTTAAAAATATTTTCTCCAAAAAAAAATTTTAAAAAAATTTTTTCTCCTAGAGAGCTGGGCTTGGTGGCCACATGCCTTTAATCCCAGCACTTGGGAGGCAGAGGCAGGCAGATTTCTGTGAGTTTGAGGCCAGCCTGGTCTCCATTAGCAAATCCGGGCCAGCTGCAGCTACAGGGCAACCTTGTCTCAAAAAGACCAAAAAAAAAAAAAGTTTGATTTATTATTATTGTGTATATATGTGTGTGATTCAGGGGTGATGTGCCACAGCATATATGTGGAGGCCACAGTATTGCCTTGTAAAGTCCGTTCTCATCTTCCTTTTTTTTTTTTTTTTTTTTGAGTCAGCGCTCCTTATAACCCAACTGGCCTGGAACTGCCTATGTAGACCAAGTCGGTCTTGATCTCAGAGATCTGCTTGCTCTGCCTCCCAAGTGCTAGGATTAAGGGCATGCGCCCCATGCCCTAGTTCTCCTTCCATCTTTATGTGGATTCTGGGGCTTGAACTCAGGTGGCCAGACTTGTATGGCAAGTATTCTTTACCTATTGAGCCAACTTGCTAGCCCCTAAATATGGTCCTTATTTTCTTATTTTTTCTGACATTCAGGTAGCCCAGTGTGTCTCACCAAAGGGACCTCTAGCATGTTCAAGAACATACTTTTTTGGAGCTACTCATGTTCCTTACTTGGGTAAGTCCCTGTAAATAGTCAACTCTTAGGAAAAAAAAAAATTCTCCCATGAAGAAGTTAACATATGATTTACTGTTTTGTTCAAAAGCTCATAACCATTTCATGGGCCTCAACCTCTTCTTTGATTGCAGCTAAAGAGTTGTGTCTAATGCATTCCTCACAGAATGTATTTCAGGAGAAAAACCATTATTTCTGCTATGGTTTAGAAGTTAGCTATGTGTAAGGCCCTGTGCTGGATGTCATAAGAAAGGTCACAGTGACTAAGGCCTAGTTTGAGATAGCAGGAGATAGGGGCTACAGTGCAAGTTTGGATGACTTGGCCAAATTCCTGCCTAACTTCTCCTGTGAGAAAGGGGAGAAAGGGCCATGATAGAGGGGTACCCAGTAGCTAAGACCCTGCTGTGGTACCCTTCAGAAAGGCTAGACTGGCTAAGGCTATCCTACTTGCTGGGATTTTCTGAAGCCATAGCTATCCAAAGAGACATGGGAGGTGAGGGGGCAGGCATAGTGGTGCATACTTTTAATCCGAGCACTCAAGAGGCAGAGAGAGGCAGATCTCTCTGATTTCAAGGGCAGCCTGGTCTATGTAACAAGTTCCAGGCCAGCTGGTGCTACAGGGAGACCCTGTCTCTAAAAAGACACCCCCCCAAAAGAAATGTAAGATACAAGTAAAAGCAGCCCAGAACTCAAGATTTTATGGAGTGGGTTGGAAAAGTGGGACAGGCAAAAGTCTAGGAAGATACTGGGGAAAGTATAACCATTTTTGTGTTTATATTGTATTTAACTTAAAAGGAAAAAATGCACTTCTAGCTTTCTTGTGAAACATTTGACTATAATATATACATACATATATTGCTCTTTACAGGTAGTGATTACAAGCTGCCAAAGAAGACCAAACAAGTGTAAGTCCTCATGTTAGTTTTATTTCTTCTCTCAAAGTTGAATTTCTCACTTGTGGCTGTCCTGTCTGCTCCCATTGAGATCAGTAATGAATGGAACATTTGGTTTTGAGGCAAACATTGCTATGTATTTTCCCAGCAAGTTATCCGAACTTGTCTTTGCAATTGGAATCCAGGCCAGAGGGCCTTGCCAGCTTTGCCATTGGCTCTTCTGTCTGGAACTCTCATGATTGTATGCACATTCATGTATTTATATGACATAAACCCCCTTCATACATTTTGTACACAGTAAATTGTTTTCAGAACCAAAACACTATGCAATTCATTGGGAAAATCTGAAATCCCATGTGGTCTGAGGAATGTTTTCTATGAGCTTGACATTCAGACTTGAGGAACAGAGCTGTGTTCTAAATCTCAGTTGTATAACTTTAGAGAGGTACTGACTTCACTCCCTTTCCGTAAAGGAAGAAACCACAGACAGGAAATAAAACTCAATAAAATTCTAAAACTCCTTCACCTAGCTGAGTACCCAGCAAAACTGGTAAGTCCAGACCCCTTTTTCCAAAGGCCAGAGGGATTGGCCACAAAGAATTATCTATATATTATTTCAAAATGTAGGTTCCTGAGTATGAGGGTGATCTGGCTACCACATACTCATTGATGAGTTGTTTTTAGCTAATATGCCATCCCCATCCCTCCCAAAGCTGCATACTCTGTGGAAAATTATAACCTCTTTCTCCAATAGAAGAGGACTAATTTTCAATCAAAGATACACAAGTAGTTGCACTTCCTTGTTAGAACCCCCAGGCAAGCTCTCAAGGTCCATTTATTGACTGTAGTGAGTAGTAAAGCTTCTAAGATTCGATCCACATAAGGCACTGCAGGTTACAGTCTTTTCTTTCTTTGTTTTTAAAGACAGAGTTGGTTATATTAATTACTTGTCTTGATTCTGTGATAAAAATACCTAACAAGGAAAATAAAATAAAAGGAGGCAATGAAATGGCTCAGCATGTAAGAGCATTTACTGCCAAGCCTGACAAATACTAGATCTCACACAGTGGGAGGAGAGAATCTATTTTTTTGAGTTGTTCTCTGACCTGCACATGCATGTGGCACACTGGTTGTGTGACACTATGCCTGGGGAGATGTGAACAAACATCTACTCACCCTAGATAGGGTACCAACAACAAAGGTTGGTATTACCAAAGTCCAACTTGGTGGACCAGTGAATTTATCAGGGTTAGTTACAGGAGCATAGATGACTCAAAGGCAGGTGCATCCCTGAAAGTCTACCCAAGTATGAGTGATGATTCATTCTGTGCTTAGCTTACTAGAAACCCTACAGGTTGGAGTCTCCTCCAGGCAACTTTGCTGGTCTGGTCCTCCTCAGGTGTCTTACTGCTTATATAACCTTGGGAAGGGAGCAGCCTGTACATATTTCAGAGACTTCCTGAGACTTATGAGTTGTTTACTTCCTGAGTCTTACTTTCTTTAGAATGTTCTGAATCTTATTTTATTTTATTTTGGTCTATTTGAGACACAATCTCCCTGTAGCCCCAGCTGGCCTGAACTCTCTATGTAGACCAGGCTGACCTCGAACTCACAGAGATCTGCCTGCTTCTGCCTCCTGAGTGCTGAGATTAAAGGCATGTGCCACCATGCCCAGCTATTTATTATTATTTTATGTGTTATGAGTGTTATGCCTCCATGTGTATAAGTGCACCCATGTCATGCAGTGCTTGCAAAGAACAGAAGAGGGCATCAGATCCCCTGGAACTGGAGTTACTGCCACCCTCCATGTGGGTGCTGGGATACAAACACAACCTGGGTCTTCTGTAAGAGCAGCCAGTGGTCTTAACCATTGAGCCATCTCTCCAGCTCCGAATTTTCTGCATCTTAACAAGCTTCCCTCCATGTTTTAATTCAGAGGAAATTGCTCTACAACATGGAAGTGTGCATGTATGTGCACATACACACAAATAATTTTTTTATTTTTTAAATTCATTTATATTTATTTATTTTTTTTGGTGTTTTTGAGACAGGGTCTCCCTGTAGCCCCCGCTGGCCTGTAACTCACTATGTAGACCAGGCTGGCCTTGAACTCACAGAGATCCACCTGCCTCTGCCTCCCAAGTGCTGGGGTTAAAGGCATGCACCACCACATCTGGCTTCGTTTTTTAATTTTTTAAATAAAAATAAATTGAAAATAAAAAGACCAGTGAGATGGCTTAGCAGGTAAAAGTGCTTTCTGAGAAAGCCTGATGACCTGAGTTTATTCCCAGAACCCACAGAAAACCAGATGTGGTGGCTCAAATTTGTAATTCCAGCACTCCTATGGCAATGGGAGGCAGAGATAGGAGAATCATCCAGAAGCTCATGGGCCAGCATCTGCGTACACAGAGTGACAGAAACAAGAAGGAGAGAACTGGTTCCCAAAATTTGTCTTCTAATCTCCACTCATGCACTGTGTGCCATGGCACATGCACCCCCTGCCCCCACTCATGCACTGTGTGCCATGGCACATGCACCCCCTGCCCCCACTCATGCACTGTGTGCCATGGCACATGCACCCCCTGCCCCCACTCATGCACTGTGTGCCATGGCACATGCACCCCCTGCCCCCACTCATGCACTGTGTGCCATGGCACATGCACCCCCTGCCCCCATATATCATACACACATATACGGTAATAATAAGTAAATAAAATACCCAATGAAGCAAACTTAAAGGAAGAAAGGTTTATTTTGGCTCATAGTTCAAGGGTATAGTCCATCATGGTATAAAATTTATGGCAGCAGGGAGGCTGGTCACATTACATCTGCTATCAGGAAGCACAGAATAATGAATGCCTGTGATGCTGGATGCTTGTCTCTTACATGATTCTAGATCCTGTCAAGTTGGTAATATTAACCATCACTAGGGTCTTACTATATAGATCATGCTGGTCTGGAACTTGTTGAGAGTGTTCTGCTTGTTTGTGAGAATTGGGATTACAGGTGTGAACCACCATGCCTAGATTAGTTTGTCTTTTTATATTGAAAATTTATTTTTATTTTATGTGTATGAGTGTTTTACCTGCGTGTATGTAAGTGCACCTCATGCATACAATGCCCATGGAGGCCAGAAGTAGGTGCATCCCCTGGAGCTGGAGTTATGGATGGTTATTAGTTACCATGTGGGTGCTGGAAACCAAACCTCAGTCCTCTTGAAGAACAGCCAGTGCTCTTAACCTCTGAGCCATCTCAACATCCCCTTTGCTGAAAATTAAAAAAAAAAAAAAGCCAGATGTGGTGGCTCACACCTATAATCCCAACACCAGAGGCAGAAGTAGAATGATTGCCACAAATTCCAGGCCAGCCCGGTCTAGAAAGTGAATCCCTGCCTCAAACAAAAACGAAAAACAAAATACATGCACAGGTTTCCTTGACCTAATCCCAGAACTACTGAATCAGAATTTCTAGGATCCAGCTCACAAAAACTGTACTGGGAAAATTTAATACAAATCATATAATCAATACAGGTAGAGAAAGGAAAATCATTTGATCCATAAATCCTCCCTGGCATTATCCATTAGTGTCTCATATACAGTATATCTTCCTGGGTACTTAAAAATATTACTTTTAAGCTGGGCGTGGTGGTGCATGCCTTTAATCCCAGCACTCGGGAGGCAGAGGCAGGCAGATCTCTGTGAGTTCAAGGCCAGCCTGGTCTACATAGTGACTCTAGGACAGCTGGGGCTACAGAGAGACCATCTCAAAAAGACCAAAAAAAATTTTTTTAATTACTTTTTAGGGCGTGACAGCACACGCCTTTAATCCCAGCACTCCAGAGGCAGAGGCAGGCCAGTCTCTGTGATTTCGAGGTCAGCCTGGTCTACATAGTGAGTCCCAGGCCACCTGGATCTATAGGGAGACCATGTCTCAAAAAAAAAAAAAAGACCAAAAAAATTTATATATATAAATATATATATAATATATGGTGTTTTTATAGGGTTATATCTGTGTCTTTTTTTCCTTTCACTTTAGTAGGAAGTCAATCATTTTCTCCTGCTTGGTGGGGGTAGTCTTGCCTACTGCTTGTGCTTAGCCACTGCCCTGGATCCTCATTCTGGACCCTTTGATTTTTTTTTTAAAGATTTATTTTTCATTTATGTATTTGTGTGTGTCTGCATATGTGCACAGGTGTCAAGGAAGCCAGAGACATCAAATACCCCTGAAGCTGGAGTTACAAGCAGTTGTAAACCAGCTCTTCATCCCCTTGCTTTTTTTTTTTTTTTTAAGCCAAGCATGGTAGGATGGTCATTTTCTCAACATTAATTCTTATGGTAGCACATGCCTGTAATCTGCAGGTAGAGCTCTATAATTCTACATAGCAACTTCCAGGCTAGCCAAGACTATATAGTAAGACCCTGTCTCAAAAAAACAAAACAAAATGAAAACAAAATGTTTGTTGGTATACATAAAAATTTACTATTTACTAAAGAGTAAAGCAAATTTGCATACTAATGAGATAGATATGTTTATTTCTACATAAATAATGAAATCTTAGCAAATATTTTCTATAATGAAATCTTAGCAAATGTAGAGCATCTTTATCATTTTTCAGTTTGATCTGTATTTTGATTTTATAATCATTAATACTGGGAGCACCACTTTGGCATAAAATGGCAAATATGGCCAGGCGTGGTGGCACACACCTTTAATCCCAGCACTCGGGAGGCAGAGGCAGGTGGATCTCTGTGAGTTCGAGGCCAGCCTGGTCTCCATAGTGAATCCAGGTCAGCTAGGGCTACAGGGAGACCCTGTCTCAAAAAAAAAAAGAATGTGTATGTGTATTTACAGCCATTTAAAAAACTGTAATAAATTCTGCTCTAATCCAAAGCCATAATTCATTTAATAATTTTTAAAAATATTTTATTATTTTTATTTTGTGTGTAGATATATTGCCTTCATGTATATAAGTGCACCTGTGTCATGCAGTGCCCACAGAAGTCAGAAAAAAAGCGTTAGATCTTCTGGAACTGGAGGTACAGACGGTTGTTAGTCACCATGTGAGTGCTGGGAATTGAACCCGGGTCCTCTGCAAGAGCGTCCAGTGCTCTTAATTGCTGAGCCATCTCTCCAGCCCCCAACATTTAATTCTTTTTTTTTTTTTAATCTTTTTTTTTTGGTCTTTTGAGGCATTGCCTCCCTGTAGCCCCAACTAGTCTGCTAGTCTGGAATTTACTATGTAGACCAGGCTGGCCTTGAACTCACAAAGATCCACCTGTCTCTGCCTCCTGAGTACTGGAATTAAAGGCGTACAGTACCATGCCCAGCTTGATAATTATTTTTATGAGACTTAAACCAGCAACCCAAAGATATACTAATTTAATAACTTATATCCTGAGGAATGACAATAAGAAACACTTAAAGTTTTTGTTTTATGTAATTAACCACTGTGTTTCTATAAGAACACTGTAATTCATTGCATACACTATTCTGGAATCTGAGCCCAGGTAGGTTTTTTTTTTTTTTTTTTGGAGTTACATGGTGTGACAGAATGCATGTACAAGGTGGGCATGTTGTATAATGCTACCTGAAACGCATTGCACTTATGATTTTGAATTGAATTTTGGTCATTTCACACTCAGAAACCTTTTATTGTCCTCACATTTTTTACAATGCAGTTATGTGACCTCCTACATATACACAGCTTAAGAAATTGTTAAGTTTAGAGTACCTTTTCCTTTTTTTCAAAAGTAGTTCCATTTTGGCACTTTCTTAATCTGTTTAAAAGTTTATTTCTTGGGAGGTAGGCATGGTGGTGCATGTCTATAATCCCAGCAGCTTGGAAGGCAAGAACAAGAGTTTAAGCCCCTGTTTCAAAAAAAAAAAAAAGAAAAGAAAAGAAACCATCATTTATGAGTGTAATACAGCATTTAATGAGGCCATGTGATACTGTAGTTAACCATTATTTTTTTGTTTTTAAAGTAGACTCTTATCCCAGATATATGCTGCTGTTATTGATGCTGTTTTGGCTGCCATTGCATGCTACACTAAAACTTCCAGTCTGGCAAAGGTAATTTAAATACCATGATTCTCTTTTGGAAGTCTTTATTGAATGTAAATGACCCTATCCATTTGCTTGTTCTTTGGAAACTTGTAGTACTCACTTCTGTGTGAGTTAGTTAAGGCCTTGGTAGCACTTGAGCTGCTCTGCTGCTGCCTGTTGCCATGTTGCTTTTTTTTTTTTTTTTTTTATGAGTGACAACTAATTACACAGCTTTGTAGATATCTAGTTGTGTTAAAGGAAAATCATTTTGTTAATAATTTAAACAAAACACTTTTAGAAGTTAAAGAAAAATACAGATTATTCTATTGAATTTTAATAGAGTCAAGGTATGTAGTTAGCTATATACCTTAGTTTCCTGTAATTCAATGTTTTAAAATCAATTACAGGCTAGAAAATCTGATTTAAACCTTTGCTAGGCAAGCATGTGTAATCTTGCGCTCTGACCATTTTCTTCCTTGCTGTTTTGGGGTTAACCTGCCCTGCTGAGTTGGATTCCTAAATCTGACCCAGTAAGATGAGAAGAGACGGTTTGATGCCTCCCAATGCCAATAGGACCTTTCCTGAATGAAGCCAGTTGACAGTGGAAAGGTTGTGTATGATGTAGCTATCAGGGGGACTGTAGCTGTAGTTACCAGCTCCTTGTCATCCCCCTTTCTCCTAAACTTGAATCCTAGTAGTATTGTGGGTTTTCTCAGCTCTTTAGCTACTATACAGTAGAAGGCCTATGCAAAGCCATGAGATGTTCTTCAATATCAGTTCTCACACCTTTTCTTTCCTAATTGATCCACAGCTCTAGCTATTTGAATATTCTTAACATCTAGCAGAAACAGAGGACATTGGTCTCTCCCATAGAGCCAAGGGAGAAGGGAGGATAAAGCACTTTTCTAGATCTCACATGCCACTCCAGCTGCCTAACAAGCTGCTTATATCTTTCCAGCAGTTCAGATGCCAGTGTCCACCTGTCTAAATTCAGTTTCCTGTGAATCCAGGAGGCACCTGTTTCCCATAACCTGATGCTTTCACTTTAATCTTTTGAGGTATACAAAGTAGTCACATAGAAGGGAAGGGCCCTGACCAACTTTTAGAAGGGCCCTTCCTGTCAGTGATATGTGTACTTTTTGCTGCTTGAAAACTAATTGTCTCTTTTGTTACTGCTTTACAGGCCAAGGAGGTAGCAGAATATACCCTGGAATCTGGGTTAGAGTGCATTGAGTTGGGTCAGTTTAAGGCAGACCTACGGTAAGCAACAGCTGGTATTTTTATGAGGAACTTTAAATTTTTAATCACTCCCTTGTCTCTTATCATTTATATCTATCCCTTTCCTCCTTTGAAAAATGTTCCAGTAAAATAATGAGATGTATGAAGGCAAACCATTCGTCATCAGGCCTCTCATCAAAGATGGTAGAACTGTATCAGGAAGAGTCACATATATGTTCTGAGGCTAGAATGTGAAGCAGTGGGGAAACCAAAACCATTGGAGTCAAACAGGGGAACCTGAGAGGTGTTATTAGTGGCAGGGGGCATAGGCACATGCAGAGAATCACTGGTTAAAAGAACTCACCCCAAGACTTTTCTGCTTTTCAGATGATAGGGAATCTGACTTCTTATAGTCTTCCTATCATATCTCTCAGTATGTCCCATTACATCTCTGTGTGGTCTTTATTAAATCTTTATGAACTCAGTTTAGTTAGTCCTCCATTGCACAGGAGGACTATTTTTGTGTACTTTTATGCAAAAGATATGAAAGATTAATACTAGGACATTTATTTAAGAATACCTTGGCTGCTTTAATCCCAGCACTTGGGAGGCAAAGGCAGGCGGATCTCTGTGAGTTCAAGGCCAGCCTGGTCTACATAGTGAGATCCAGGCCAGCTGAGGCTACAGGGAGACCCTGTCTCAAAAAGACCAAAAAAAAAAAAAAAAAAAAAAAAAAGAGTAAGAAAATAACTTGGCTGAGGCATGTCTTTAATCCCAGCACTGGGAGGCAGAGATAGGTGTCTCTCTGGGAGGTCAAGGCCAGCCTGGTCTACATAGCAAGTTCCAGTCCAGCCAGGGCTACATATTGGGACCCTTTCAAGAAAAAGAAAGAAAACTTCTAGGGTATGCTCTGTAATACCTCTACTCCATGCCCTACATTTTCATACATCTACAACCCTAGGTAGTGAGAAAGAGCATTTGATAGAAGATTAGTCAGTTGTTATAACAGGAAGAATTTTATTGCTCCAGCTCCATGAATGGAGGAAAGGCTTTCCCATGGGTCTTTTGAATCATATCCTGACAATGAAAAGAGCAAGTGCTACCCTTTCCTGTCCCTTTAAGACCCTAGTCTAAGAAAGTTCTTTTACTTTGTGCCATGTGAATTTAAGCAAGATAAGGAACTCTGTATCTGTCTCTGGAACTACTTACTTTGTAGAGATTGGACAAGTGTTTTTTTTATTTTTTTATTTTTATTTTTTAAATGTGTATGCGTGTATTGCCTGCATGTAGGTAAATGCACCCATGTCGTGCAATGTCCTCAGAGGTCAGAAGAGGCTGTCAGATCCCCTGGGACTGGAGTTACAGACAGTTGTTAACTGCCATGTGGGTGCTGGGATTTGAACCTGGGTCTTCTGCAAGAACAACCACTGTTTTTTTGGTGGGCTTTTTTTTTTTTTTTTTTTTTGGTCTTTTTGAGACAGGGTCTCCCTGTAGCCCCAGCTGTCCTGGAACTCACTATGTAGACCAGGCTGGCCTCAAACTCACAGAGATCTGCCTGCCTCTGCCTCCTGAGTGCTGGGATTAAAGGCGTGTGCCACCATGCCCGGCACAACCAGTGTTCTTAACTGCTTAGCCATCTCTCCAGCCCTGGACAAGTATTTCTTATTTGCTATGGTAGTGAGGTCTTCTCTGTCACCATTCACATGACTGATACAGTCATTCTGTTCCTTCTGCCACCCTAAGGTTCTTAGACCTAAATGAACCATCCTAGCTGGAGGAAGGCACAAGGAGAAATCACTAAGCAATAGGAAAAAGGTCTCCCAAGCTGTTATTCTACCTGAAGCTCTAATCCCTTCCCTCTACAAGGATCACTTCACTGAGGACCCCAACTATATGACGTTAGCAGATCTTCTCCTAAAAGAGGAAGGAGAAGGGAGCACATAGGAAAGTTTATATGTTACTAATATTTGTTAAGACATAAAGTTAAACTTCTACAATTTAAAAACTTTCTTGGGCTGGCAAGATAGCTTATCAAGTAAGGGTGCTTGCTTCTAAGCCTTATGACCTGAGTTTGATCCCCTAGAACCCAGGTGGTAGAAGGAGAGAACAAACTCCTGCAAGTTGCCCTCCACGTACGTTGTGGTACGTACACACACACACACACACACACACACACGCACGCACACACACAGACTGACTTCTGTTACTTCTGTTTATTTTCTCCTCCTCCTTCACCTCCTCTTCCTCCTCCTTCTTTCTTTCTCTCTCTCTCTGCTAAAATTTTTAAACCTTTCTTTTTATAGAAAGACCTTAAGCCAGGACTGGGCATGGTCACACATGTCTGTCATATCAGCACTTAGGAGGCAGAGGCAGAAACATCACTCCAAATTTTAGGCCACTCTTGTCTACTTGTCTATTTAGCATTCTAAGCCAGTCAGGATTACATAGTGAAACTCAGAAAAGCCACCAACAACTCAAAAAGAGTAAGCCAGAAATGTTTTCAACTTATTCCTCAGCTCTGAAGGCTTGACCTTGCTGTGACTCCAAAGCACTTGACTTTGAATAGGAGAAGCAGTATCTGCTTGGGCACAGAGCAGGGCTGGCAAGATGACACAAAGATAGAAGGAGAAGGATCAGAGTTGTATGTAGACACTGAGGAGCAGGAGTCCCTGGGCAAGAGAGGACCATTCCTAGTCTGCATTGGGTATTCTTCCTGCTCAAGAGGCAAGAGTTGAGAAGCCTTGAGAACCAGCAAAGAGTCAGGGCTAGGAATGGAATAAGACCCCTGGCTCTACATGTACTGAGGTCGTGGGATGCTGTCAAAGGCATCTAAAATAGCTAAGATAAATCATTGTGTTAAACAAGATGACACATACCTGAGTGAATAACCGCATAGACAGCTCAGTACTGAACAACAGAAGACTGACTTCCGTTTTGTTTTCTTGCTGGTCTGTAGCTCCAGGATGACTTTTCATATACATGCTGTGAATAACCAGGGAAGGTAGGTGTGTGATTGTTGTACCTCCTCTCATGGGGCAGCTATAGGAACAGAAAGAAAAAAGTCCATCCAAGATAATGGTATACACCTGTAATCCCAGTGCTGAGGAGACAGAGGCAGGAGGATCAAGAGTTTGGGGTCTCAGGGCTGGTAAGATGACTCAGTGCATAAAGGCACCTGCTTCCAGCCCTGACAACCTGAGTTCGATCTCCAGAACCCACACAGTAGAAGGGGAGAACCAACTCCTGCAAGCTGTCTGATGATCTCCACATGCATATCATGACACGAATCATGTCCCTACATAGAATAAATAAATAAAACTAAAATGTAATTTTAAGAAAGAGTTCCAGGGGCTGGAGAGATGGCTCAGTGGTTAAGAACACTTGCTGTTCTTCCACAGGACCCAGGTTTGAATCCCAGCACCCATAAGGCAGCTAATAACTGTCCATAACTCCAGTTCCAGAGGATCTGACGCCCTTTTCTGGTCTCCGCTGACTTTACATGACACAGGTGCACTTACGCACATACAGGCAGTGCACATAAAATAAAAACAATAAATAAAACCTTTAAATGAAAAAAAAAGGAGTTCCAGCCAGGCATAGTGGCGCATACCTTTAATCCCAGCACTTGGAAGGCAGAGACAGCTATATAACTCTCTGTGAATTCCAGGCCAGCTGGGGCTATGGGAGGGACCGGGAGAGAGGGAGGGAGGGAAGGAAGGAAGGAAGGAAGGAAGGAAGGAAGGATACAAAGGAATTGGCACACTCCACTTCAGCTTACCTTAGTGAGCCTGTCTTCTTTTTCATGTAGATGCACTCTAAAATGGAATGGGATAGGGGAAGGAATTAAAAATAAAATTTAGCTCCTGCCCTCGGGCCGCTTGGGGTAAGTCTATCGCGCAGCCCTCCGCGCCTTGACTCCCCCAGCCGCGTTCACCCTGAGGGAGGGGGAGGGGGAGGCAGAAAGAGAAAGAAAGAAGGAAAGAAAGAAAATTAATTTGAGGCTGGGCGTGGTGGCGCACGCCTTTAATCCCAGCACTCAGGAGGCAGAGGCAGGCAGATCTCTGTGGGATCGAGGCCAACCTGACTTACATAGGGAGTTCCAGGCCAACTGGGGTTACAAAGTAAGACCTTGTCTGAAAAAACTAAATAATAATAATAATATAGAGAACTGGGGATGTTGCTCGGTGCTCTGTTGGTAGAGTCCTTGCCTAGGATGCATAAAGCCCTGAGTTCAATTCCTAGTGCCACATAAACCAAGAATGGTGCTACTGAGCCAGGCATGGTGGTGCACGCCTTTAATCCCAGCACTTGGGAGGCAGAGGCAGACGGATCTCTGTGAGTTCAAGGCCAGCCTGGTCTACATAGTTTGTTCCAGGACAGCTGGGGCTACAGGGAGACCTTGTCTCAAAAAGAAAAAAAAAAAAAAAAAACCCTAGCTAGCACCTGGCCTAGTGGTGCACACTTGGTAGCTCAATACTTGGGATGCAAAAGCAAGAGGATCGCTGCAAGTCTAAGACCATTCTGGTCTATATAGTGAGTTCCAGGCCATTCAGGGCTACATAGGGAGTGAGATTCTTTCTCAAAAGCAAAAACACCTAACTGGACATGGTGGCACATTCCTGTAACCCTAGGATTTGGGAAGTGAAAGCAAAAGGAGTTCAAGGCCATCCCTTGCTACATTAGTGAATTTGAGGCCAGCCTGGGTTACTGGGAGACCTAGTTTCAAAAACAAAACAAAACGCAAAATCCTTTAGCATATTTCTCTACCTTCTCTTTTTTTTCCTCTAGAATTGTGCCTCTGGACAATGAAGATAACTTATCCTTTGTGAAAACCGTAAGCAGAACTGTTATGAGTCAGCTGACCCAGAATGGCCTGCAAAGGGATAGCTGCAAAGGATGAGTTACAAGTAGATGTGGGGGTGTCCCACAAGTAGCTGAGATGTCAGTAACCTTGTACGAAAATGTCAGATGAACACAAACCAATGAGTTTTTAATGACTTTTCATTGCAGGAACTACACGATATACTTAACAAGAACCAGGGAAAATTAATTTTAAAAAAACAACAGTCCACAGAAGGCTTTATGTGCAGTGAAGTTTGGTAGTCTTACTATGTAGCCCTGGCTGACCTTGAACTCATTATGTAGGCCAAGCTGGCCTTGAACTCACAGAGATCCATCTGCCTCTGCCTCCAGAGTACTGGGATTAAAGATGTGAGTCACCAGCCATCATTGGAATTTTAATGGTGATTGCATTGAATCTTTAGATTACTATTAGTAATATAGACATGTTCACAATATTAATTTTGCCATACCAGGAGTGTGGAGAAGGTCTTTCAATCATCTAATATCTTCCTCAATTTCATTTTTCAGTATCTTATTCCATATAGAGATCTTTCCCCTCCTTGGTTAGGTTTATTCTTAGATTTTTGTGTTGTTTGTTTTTTGAGACAGGGTCTTTCACTATGTAGCCCTGGCAGACCTGGAACTCGGTATGTAGACCAGACTGGCCTAGAACTCAGAGATCTACCTGCTTCTGCCTTGGGAGTATTACATTGAGTAAGTGGAAAGAGTGAGCACCCTCGTCTTGTTTCATACTTTACAGGAAATGCTCTGAATTTTTCCCTATTTAGTATAATTCTGGCTGTCGGTTTGTTGTATATAGCCTTTGTTGAAGTTTGTACTATTTCTAGTTTCTTCTGTTATGAAGATATATTGAACTATGTCAAATGCCTTTTCTGCATCTATTGAGATAATCGTGGGTTTTTTTTCTTTAAATCTAATACAGTATATTGTATTTATTGATTTGTGTATGTTGAACTAACCTTATATCCTTGGGATGAAATCAACTTGGTCATGATCTGTCATCTTGAATTCAGTTTTGCAAATATTTTGTTGAAAATTTTTGTGTTTATGTTTATCAGGGAAATCTTTATGTAGTTTTTTGTTTTTTTTTAATTTTTTGGCTGTGTCTTTGTCCAGTTTTGTCATTCAGGGTAATACTGGCTTTGTAGAATGAGTTTGGTAGTATTCCTTCCTTCCTTCCCTTTGTATTTTGTGGAACAATTTAAAAAATATTAGTAGTAGATCTTCCCTAAAAGTTTGGTAGACATCAATACTAGAAGATGAAAGGCCTTCATGCTTCGGAATTAGAAGAATTTATATTATGAAATCAGTTACACTACCAAAATTAATCTACATATTTAATACAATATCTATCAAAATTCCAATGTCAGAAAAAAACAGTCCCAAGAATTCATATAGAAACACAAAAGACCATGAATAACCAGAGCAATTCTAAGGGGTAAGAATACAGCTATAGCTATCACAATACCTGACATCAATTATACTACAGAGCTTTAGTGATAAAGACAGGTTGGTACTGGCATAAAAATAGATAGGTAAACCAGTGAAACAGAGGACCTAGAAATAAACTGACAAAACTATGTCCACCTAATTTTTGACAAAGGCAAAAGCATACACTGGGGTGAAGACAGCCTCTTCAATAAATGGTGCTGGCAAATTGGATTCCACCTGAAGAAAATGATAAGAGATTCACAACTTTCATCTTGTATAAAAATCAATTCTAAATGGATCAACGACCTTAACTTAAAATATGCAAGTTCTAGATGAAAACATAGGGCATACTCCCCATGAAATTGGGATAGGCAAAAACTTTCTGAACAGAACATGAGTTCCACAGGAACTAGCCCCAACCATCAACATATGGGACTATATAAAATTGAAAAGTTTCTGGACAGCAAAGAAAACTATCAGCAGAGTATACAGAGCCCCTAGAATTGGAGATCTTTACCAGCTGTACATCAGACAAATGCCTAATATCCAGAATTTACAAAGAACTGCAGAGATTAAAAAAACCAAGGAAATAAGCTGGGTATGGTAGCACACACCTTTAATCCCAGTACTCAGGAGGCAGAGGCAGGTGGATCTCTGTGAGTTCAAGGTCAGCCTGGTCTACATAGGATAGTCTACATAGGGTAGGTCTTCCAGGCCAGCTGGGGCTACAGGGAGACCCTGCCTCAAAAAGACCCCCCACCCAAAAAAAAAACCACAATTTTTTTTGTACCAGCCTTGGTGTCTGTCAACAGAAGAATGGATAATAAAAATGTGACATACACAACAGAATTTTACTCAGCTGTTAAGAAAATAGAATTACGAAATTTACAGGAAAATGGATAGAACTGTAACGTTATTAAGTAAATTAACCCAGTCTCGGACAAAAATCATGTTCTCTTTCATATATAGAGCCTAACTTTTAAACATTTTTATTTATATATTTATTCTGTGTATGAGTGTATTGCTTGAATGTGTGCAAGTGCACCCGTGTCATGCAGGGTCTCCCCATAACCCCAGCTGGCCTGGAACTCACTATGTGGACCAGGCTGGTCTTGAACTCACAGAGATCCACCTACCTCTGCTTCCTGAGTGCTGGGATTAAAGTGCCACTACACCCTGTCTGGTAAAGTTTAATCTTTTTAATTGAATTTTTGTGTATTTCATACAGAGCATCTCAATCTTAATTATCATTATACCCTGTCCCCACTGGCACCCTCCCATATCCCCCTCACTGGAGCCCATATACTCTGTCATCCCTGTTAAGGCCATTGTATCAAGTCAGTGTCCCTAGACATTCCCCAGTGCACTGTTAGAAAATTGAACAAAGACAACTAAATCTCTACACAACTGTGCTTTAACAACAGTTTTAAGTGGTTTTAGCTCATGTTTTGGTTATGAAAGCAATTTAGCTCATCTCACAGGAAACAAAAGCAGGTGTTGAATCATGAAAGCCCCAATTTTTTTTTAGCATGCCTCTTAATTTTCTTTCCCCTGATTTCTTGTCTTCTGTGCCTGAGTCTTGAACAGGTAACCACTTCAGGGCATGTCAACCATATATTGGCCACGGAGGAAGTGTCAGCAAACAGGAGAAAGCAAATCTGGTCATAACTATATAGACAGTCCACCCAAAGTGTTCAGCCATGGACCTGTAGATAAATCCAACAATTGCAGAGAACAGTTAATTCCCTGAAACATCTGTTCAGCTAGTTTCTACCCCTTGTAATCCATCTGCTGTGGGCAGTGAGCTCAGATGCTTCAGCATGAGGGGCAGGGGAGACAGACAGCAGAGCAGGGGGACCAATTCTTAGGGAGCACGGGTGGGACAGTGCAGACTGGCCAACCTGCACAGCCCCTCAGAGTGATCTCTGTTCTTTTTGCTTTTTTTTTTTTTAATGTGTATGAGTGTGTTACCATCATGTAGGTAAGTATACCCATGTCACGCAATGCCCTTGGAGGACAGAAGAGGCTGTCAGAGCCCCTGAAACTGGAGTTACGGACAGTTGTTAACTGCCATGTGGGTGCTGGGATTTGAACCCGTGTCTTCTGCAAGAACAACCAGTGCTCTTAACCACTGCGCCATCTCTCCAGCCCCCTTTTTACTTCTCAAGTATAACCTTGCATGGCTTGAACAGTCTCTAAAGTCTGTGGATGCTACAGGATCCCAACTTTTCCTTCCCAGCTACCTTACCTACCTTAATTTTTTTCTTCTGAAAGTTGATTTTATATTAATCCCTATCCTCACCTACCACCTATTTTCCTCCAAATCCTAATCTTACTAAAATCTGACTACACTCCATACTATCCTTGGTTGCTTATCCTCCCAACAGTTACTAAAGTCAAAGGGGCTGCTGCTGTTAATTACCTAGTACAACATCTGCATGGTGGGAAAATCCAGTTGCTGTGACTTCTCTCACTACTAATATTCTACTCAGGAAATAATACAGAATTTGTACCAGGCACCCTGAGCTTCTGTACTGAGCAAATATTATCTATGTACCTCAACTCTACCACATATAAGTCCCACATGAATGTTTCAAAATTTCAGCAAAAAGACTATGGCTGAGTTTTTTTTTTTTAAAGCAAGCGACAAAATAACCTCAGATGCATTAATCCCAAAACTGTAACACAAGAAACATGAAACACCCAAGATAATATAACTCTTCCAAAATTTACTAATCCTGCAGAAATGGCATCCAGAGAGAGCAAGATAAATGAAATCCCAGACAGAGAACTAAAAGAATGATTGTATGTTCAAAAAAATCAAAGAAGAAAATAAGCTCTTGATCAAGAACACAAACAACTTAATGAAATAAGGTGATGCAAGATTTGAAAAAGGAAGTCAACAAAGATGTAGAAATACTGAAGAAAAATACATTATTTAAAATGTTAGAAATGAAGAACATAATGACTCAGCTAAAAATCTCTATGGAAAGTCTCACCAATAGAGTGGATCAAGGAGAGGACTGAGCTTAAAGACAGGATGGATAAATTGGAACAATCAAAAAAGGACAAAGATTAAAATACCAGCGGGAATTCCAGGATATACCCAACACTCTGAAAAGACCAAATCTATAGATAATAAGCATAGAATATGGAAAATAATTGTGTTCTAAAGGCATAGAAAATATTCTAAAAATAATCATAACAGATAATTTCCCAGAGTAGGAAAAGAGATGCCACGCCAGATATAGGAGACATTTAGGATACCAAAGAGACAAGACCAGAAAAGAACCTCCCTCATCATGTTATAATTAAAACACTAAATACACAGACAAAGGCAGTAAATTGAAAGTGGCAAGAAATACCAAGTCACACATAAAGGCAGGATCATAAAAATACGGCAGATTATTCAATTGAAGATTTAAAACCCTGGACAGATGTATTTCAAGTTCTAAAAGACATCTGACAACCCAGATTACTATACTCAACAAAGTTTTCTGTTATAATTGACAGTAAAATAAAACTTTCCATGTTAACAACTAAGCCAGCTTTAAAGAAAATACTTGAAGGAATCTTTCAGATTGAAGAGGAAAGTAAATCCATCCATGAGTCAACAGGAAAGAAAAAAAATCACACTAGAATAATAAGCAAGACAGGAAGAAGAAAAAGCTACAGTACAAAATCAACAAAATGACAAGAAATAATACCTTTCAAAATAACTCTGAATATTAATGGTCTCTGTTCCCCAATCAAAAGACACAATGAACTAGAATAGAGAACCCAGACACAAATCTACAGTCACCTGATTTTTTTTTTTTTTTTTTTTACAAAGATACCAAAAACGTATTGGAGAAAAGATAGTATCTTCAACAAATGATGCCGGGGAAACATGTAGAAGAATGAAACTAGATCCTTATTTTGTGCACAAAAACCAACTCTAAATGGACCACAAATTTTAACATTACACCTGAAACTCTGAAGAGCTAGAATAAGTAGGAAGTACATTTCAAGATACAGGCATAGGGAGGCTGGAGCTGCGGCTCAACTTTTAAAAGCACTTGCTCTTGCAGAAGACCAGAGTTCAGATCCCAGCACATATCACACAGCTTATAACTGCCTGTAAGTTCATTTCCAGGCAATCTGCCACCCTCTTCTGACCTCCACAGGCCTGCATATATGCATGCACACACACACATACACATAAAAATAAATCTTTAAAAAAAAAGGACTTTCTGACTAGGACTCCAATTGCTCAGTAACAAAGGATACAGAATGAGAAATAATCTTTACCAATTTATAAAGCTGACAAGATTATTATCTATAATATATACACAACTCAAGAAACTAAACATCAAGAAAACATACAAAATGGGCTATGGGGGATGATGAAATGGCTCAGTGAATAAAGGTGCTTGTTGCCAAACCTGACAACCTGAGTTCAATTCTCAGAACCCACGTGGTGGAAGGAGAGAACTGACTCGCAGGAATTGTCCTCTGACTGCCACATATGTGCTCTGGTACTCATATACCTGCATACACACACACACACACACACACACATACACACACACAAATAATAAATAAAAGGAAAATTGATGGGGCTGGAAAGATGGCTCAATGGTTAAGAGCACTGGCTGCTCTTGCAGAGGATCTAGGTTCAGTTCCTAGTACCTATACAGCAGTTAACAACTGTCTGTAACTCCAGTTCCAGGCTTCTGCAGGTATTGAATGACACAGGTGCACTTACACATGCAAGCAAAACACTCATACACATAAAATTTAAAAATAATAACTTCAAGGCCACCCTGGTCTACATAGTGATTTCCAGGTCAGCTGGGACTACAGGGAGAACCTGTCTCAAAAAGACCCAAAAATAATAATAATAAATATTTTTGAAAAAGGGGTCGGGTGTGGTGGCGCATACCTTTAATTCTAGCACTTGGGAAGCAGAGGCAGGTGGATCTCTGTGAGTTCAAGGCCAGCCTGGTCTATACAGTGAGTTCCAGGTCTCTCTCTTATAGGGAGACCCTGTCTCAAAAAGACCAAAAATAATAATAGATGGATGGATGGATGGATGGATGGATGGATGGATGGATGGATGGATAGATAGATAGATAGATAGATAGATAGATAGATAGATAGATAAAAATATTTGAAAAAGAAAAAGAAGGGCCAGGCATGGCCCTTTAATCCCAGTACTTGTCAGTCAGAGGCAGGTGAATGTGAGTTGGAGGCCAGCCTGGTCTACCTAGTGAGTTCCAGGACAGTTGGGGCTACAGGGAGACCCTGTCTCAAAAAAGAAAAAAAAAAGAGAGAGAGAGAGAAAGAAAATTGCCGACGTTGTTTTTTGTGCTTTGAGTCCATTACTAAGTAAAATAAGAATGACTCAGCATCCGTCTCAAAGAAGCTCATATCCATGTTCTTATGTGTCTTATGTTTCTTCTTGAGTGCCTCGCTTTCCCTTTTAACCTTTATGCTTAAATCTGGGTTTTTTGTTTTGTTTTGTTGTCTTTTTGAGACAGGGTCTCCCTGTAGCCCCAGCTGGCCTGGAACTTACTATGTAGACCAGGCTGGCCTTGAACTCGCAGAGATCCGCCTGCCTCTGCCTCCCAAGTGCTGGGACTACAGGCGTGCACCACCACACCCGGCTAAATCTGTTTTAAAATATCTTTATTATGAGGCTGAACAGACGGCTCAACAGTTAAGCACACTGGATGCTCTTACAGAGTACCAGGATTCAGTTCCCAGCACCCACATGGCAACTACAAGCCGTCTGTAACTCCATTTTCAGGGGGATCTGACACCCTCTTCTGTCCTCAATGGATGCTGCACAACCGTGGTGCACTTGCATGCAGGCAGAACACTCATGCACATAAAATTAAAAGAAATAAATCAGAATTGAAGGGACTAGAGAGATGGCTCAGAAGTTAAGAGCAGTTCTAGGAGATCTAACACTCTCTTTTGACTTCTGCAGGTTTGCACACATGGGTGCACTGATATACATTCATGCAAAACACTCATACACATAAAAATAAGTAAATAAAAAAATTTAATCTATAAACTCTAATTCAACTCTTAAAAAAATGAATTGGAGACTGGAGAGGACCTGGGTTTGATTCCCAGCACCCACAGAGTAGCTAAAAAAACATCTGTAATTCCAATTCCAGGGGATCTGATGCCCTCTTCTGACATCTATGGGCATTGCATGACACAGGTGCACTTACATACATGCAGGCAATACACTCATAAAATAAAGTAATAAACACAGTAACAATTTTTTAGAAGAATTACTTGACTGTAAACATTATGATACTATGATGATCAATCTGATAACCCAGATGTCTGTTTACTAATCTGTTTACTAAGTAGTGTAGATGCTCTGGACCAAGGAATGATTCATATCCTAAGAAGGATGGAGTAGAACAGTATAAAATTTAATCACACCAAAAATGATATATAATTTTAAATTCATACATTGTTTATTTCTGGAGTTACTCATTTAATATTTGTAGGCCACAGGTGGCCTGAGTTACTGAAGTTACTGAAACCACAGTTAGCAAAACCATGAATAAAGGGTATCGGGGAACTACTGTACTAGAAGCATCACTTGCAGCATGTTGTTAGGTACTCAAAAATATCCATGAAGATGTGCATAACAAATTAATGAAAACCTTTGTCAGCACCTTTCCTATCTTATTGAGAACTCATTTCTAACCTAAAGGAGTTGGTGAGAGTGTGATAATTGTGGGAGTGTGAAGCATCTAAGTGTTCAGAAACCAAAGGAAATACCTCTTGACTCTGGTAGACTGGGAGCCAGTCACAATTAAGAAAGAGGGCTATGGAGCTGGAAAGATGAATCAGCAGTTAAAAGTGCTTGCTACTTTTTCAGAAGACCAGAGTTTGGTTCCTAGTACCCATGTTGGGTGGTTCATAACCGCCTGTAACAAATTCCTTGGCATCTGATGCCCAGTTCTGGCTTCCTGAGGCATCTGTACACAGCATATATACAGAGATGCACACATCTGCATAAGTTAAAAATAAAAGAGTGAAGACTGTTGATTATTAGAGGAATAACAGTTTGAGAAGTTTATCAGAATATAAAGATATGTTCTCTAATCAAGAAACACCTATACGGAAACCTGAAGACATCTCCCAGTTCAGAAGTGTATTTCAGCATAGCTCCAGTTTTTCGTAGAGATTTTCTAGTATTCTTTTGCCATGTTCCTTACAGCTATATTTTGTGGTCTATTTCTTATAGATCTCTCCTGGAAGATGATAGACTAATAATATCTCTGTCCCTGCTTTCTCACCTAACATAGGCTTGTATGACTGTCTATGACATTCCTGACTTTCTGGGAGGAAAAGGATGCTTAGGATCTGTGGTCTTCTCAGAATCATTTTTGACTTCTCAGATCTTGGTTAAAGAAAAGGGTAAGTGTGTGTAATATTTCGAAAGCAACCTTGAAAATTTGTTTTTGGTAAAATAAACCATAAACTAAAGAAAAAGGCCAACATAAATATATTAATGACTAGTATATATTAGACCACTTACAAGCAACTGGTACAAATTATTAAGAAAAAGATATGCTATCTAATAGTTAGTTACATGGCCAAAAAATTACAAGCAGGTTGTTAGAAACAGAAAACAAAATAATAAGGAGGGAGCACTTTTTATGAATGAAGATATATATACCATTGATAGTGTGCTGGATAGCTTTAGTGTCAACTTGACACACCTGGGTTGAGGGAGCCTCAATTGGGGAACTACCTCCATAGGACTGGCCTATGGCCAGGTCTGTGGGGCATCTTCTTGATTGTTGAGTGATGTGGGAGGGCCCAGCCTACTGTGGACCTGAGCTCTGCAAGTGTCAGCTCTTGAATAGCTTATGAGGTTGGGATTTCTTAGCCTTTAGCAGCAGCTGGTATTTTTCACTTCTCGGTAAGCCTAGGTATCAAAATTCCTCAGCCTTTGAGAGTTGTGGTGTTATAGCCCCCAGGCCCAAAGTATCTGAGACTTTTGACCTTAAAGGCCTCACAGCTCTCTGGAACTCTTCCAAAGACAAGGCCTGCATTCTTTTCTTTGCTCTTTACAGCCTTTCATCCTTCAGCCTCAGTTGTCTGCCCTCTCTAATTCTGCCATCTCACTTCCCACCCCAGGAACTCTATCAAACTGTTGATCTGTCTTGCTGCTTTTACAGCTTGGCCTATGAACTGTGCAGCTATTGCTGCCACTGTTGTGCTGCTTTGCTGCCTCTCTGTCATTGCCACTCTTATGTCTACTACTTCTTGCTTCATGTTACCGGCTGAGCCAACACCTCTAAAAGTAGACAAAAAAAACCACTTGAGAGAAGCTTCCTATTGGACTTAATGTTGTAACACCAACACAGGCAGCACAGGAAGGTGTCTCCTGGCAGACTCACCAGGCGTGGTGGCACAAGCCTTTAATCCCAGCACTTGGGAGGCAGAGGCAGAGGGGTTCTCTGTGAGTTCAAGGCCAGCCTGGTCTACATAGTGAGTTCCAGGACAACTGGAGCTACAGGGAGACCCTGTCTCAAAAAGACCAAAAAAAAAAAAAAAAAAGAACCACTTGTGTATCCAGAGAGGAGAAAGGTTTTCACCAATCAGGGTAGATCTTGCATGCAAACGAAGGTTTGTATTTTCACCAATCAGGCCATTATGTCTTTAGCACTGATCACAACAATCCCTGTAGTAGGCCACTAGGAGAAATTCCCCACCTTTGCCCCTAGTAGAAATGTTTGCAACATCATCATCTAGAGTTTACTAAGGCTTAGAGTAGCAGAATCTGGCACAAATTGAAATATTCTTGCTGAGGCTATACCCTCAGGAGACATAGCAATAAGCTGTGTAATTGATTGTATAGTTTTCTCAGGGTATTAGTGAAATGTTCACAACAGCTGCTGGCTGTTCAGCATGCAATCTTTTTGTTCAGGGCAGCAAGGAAGAGCTCCAGTTAAGGAACCAAATTGCCCCATCCTGTACCACCTTGGCTTATTTATAAGAAAATGAAACATCAGAAGGAGTACTTACCATAAGAATTTAAAGAACTTATTCATGGTAATGAATACAGTGGCATGCGTACAATACCAACATCTGGAAGGCAGAGCAGGAGGATTACCACCACAACTTCAAAGCCAGCCTGGTCTGCATAGTGAGTTTCAGGCCAGCTGGGGCTACAGGGAAATCATTGATGCAAATTATCAGGGAGAAATAAAGATTATGCTATATTCGCCTTCAAAGATTTCTGTAATTCAACAAGGACAAAATGTAGCCCAAAGACCATTTAGCAACATTTTTCAAATATCATTGGCACAACTTTGAAAAAGTCCTTTGCCCGTTTCTTCCCCAAGGCCGTGGCCAGTTGACGGGAGCTTTACGGAGGCTAGTTAGCCAGTGACGGGTAAGATCTTCTCAGAGTAAAGCGGGTCACCGGCCGATCCCCTACGGCTTTCACTCTAGTAGAGGACAACCTAAGACAGACATGGTCTTTCCATCCCAGTCTTGGCATGTACTTCATCTTTAAAAAATATAAAAAGAAAGGGGGAAATGTCGGGAGCCATGCTTGACAAAGCATTGGAAAAAAGTAGAGTGCCACTTTAAGAGCTTCTGAGCTCTCTGCTTCAGTGGTCAGAGCCAACAGGCTGTGCCGCCATGATTAATTAGGTCTCCTAGAAACTTAAGTTTCATTTCGGTCTTCGGGCACCGGAATTGGTGAGGTAATGCGGAAACCTGCTGCGTCCATAGTTACTTTCTGTTAGTAAAAAATCTATGGTGATTCCTTGGTGATTCCTCAGTTACCCCAAATCTGATTCCTATATAAGATCTGTGTTCCTCACAACAAAAAGCTTCCTGTGATCACTCACCTAACTGTAAGACTCTTTCTTTGAATAAATTCATTGCATAACTTCAAGACTTTTGTCTTAGTTATTTTTCTTGTTGAAGACCCAAGGCTGGTGGGCTTGGGGGGTGTTCGACAGGAGACCCTGTCTCAAAAAGCTGGGGGGTAAGGGGAGGAATACACACACAAAGAACACCATGCCAAACTTATTGGTAGTGATTTTAAGGTTTTAACAGTGTTTACCTAATGCTCCAGAGAGGTATATCTGTCGCATTTGTCTCAGTGCAATTATCCCCAATATTGTTAAGTGTTGTTTTAATGAGTATATATGTCTGTACTTCTTGATAAAAATTGAAATTAAAGATAAAAAGAACTGATTTGAACTTATTTAAATGTGTTTCTATTTCTTTTGAAAAATACTTAATCATCTTTCTCCATCAGCTTATTAGTCTCCCTGTTCCCGTTCCTGTCCCCCCAGCCCCTATAACTCCCTTACTCCCAGGATCAGACTCTATACTAACAAGAGGAGCCCTTGCTCCTAAGAAGGGAAAGGGCACTTTCTTGGGTAGCCCTCCCTGTAAGGTAGGCTGAGGTGGCTGGTAATAACTGGCATGTCTTTAATCTTCCTACAGGTGGCACTATTATCCCAGAGACCAGCTACATTGTCCTGACAGCTGTCATACCCAGATTCTGCTCCTGGTTGGTCAGTATCATCTATAGTATCATCCAGAATCGACCTAAACCCAGACAAACCTGGGGCAAACATTTAAGGAGGAGCCTACCTCTTCCTGGTGTCCCTGGAGGCCTGTCATTCTGAGCTAGGTTTTGTTCAGGAATCGAACCCTCTTATAGTTTTAAAAAACTTCCAAAATAGCTGGGCGTGGTGGCGCACGCCTTTAATCCCAGCACTCGGGAGGCAGAGGCAGGCGGATGATCTCTGTGAGTTCAAGGCCAGCCTAGTCTACATAGCAAGTTCCAGGACAGCTGGGGCTACAGGGAGACCCTGTCTCAAAAAGACCGAAGGAAAAAAAAAAATTGTCCCTTCCAAAAGAAAAACAACAACAGCAAAAAAGCCAAGCTGAGTTATTTACTAAGTCATGCAAGGAAGGAAGGCATTAGCACCCTCATATTACAGATGGGAATACTAGAGCTTAGTGCTAATGTCCAGATGTTCTAAGGCTTGACCAGGGCTCTCTGCCTGTCCAAGGTCTCACAGACTTTGAAAAGTTCATCCCTTCTCTGGTCAGAATGATTATTGCTGTTTTTTTACAATGTCTCTCCCTACATGTAGACATGTCACATTTCTTCAGTGAGGCTTGATCTGAAACTGTATTGTTTTGAATTTTTTTTCAGATGTGGTCTCATGTAGCTCAGGCTGGCCCCAAACTCTCACTGTGTATCCAAGGATGTCTTGAACTCTTCATCCTCTTGTCTAAACCAGCAGCCTCCTCTTTCTTGAGCCTGAGTTCCAGGAACACTGGGGATGTCTTTTTTGGAAGAGATCAGGTTGAAGGGCAGCCTCAAATCTGTCCAAGCTCAGTTTGCAAAAGGCACTGACATGTAACTCTTTTCTATTGTAAGCTTTCTGTTTAGTTTGCTCCCAGTGATTAAATCTAAGTCATTTGAGATTAAAAATAATAATAAAATAGAAGTCTAAGTACCATAAACAGGCATGGTGGTACATATCTGAAGTCTTAGCACTAGGAGACTGAGGCAAGAGAATTGCCACAAGCTGGAAGCCAGCCAGGATTACATAACAGAGGGCAGGGATTTTATCCCTAGCACCCACATGGTGGTTCACAATTGTCCTCAAAACCAGTTCTAGGGAATCCTACTCTCTCTTCTGCCTTCCACATGGTAGAGGTACAGCATGCACATGGTGCACTTGTATACACGTGGGTAAAACATATACATAAAATAAAATGATATATTTTTTAGAATAAATTTTTAAAAGTCACAGGGCTAGAGAGATGGCTCAGTGGTTAAGAGCACTGGCTGCTCTTGCGGAGGGCCTAGGTTCAGTTTCTAGGACCCACATGGTGGCCAACAACCGTCTATAACTTCAGTTCCAGGGGAGTCTAACACCTTCTTCTAACCTCTGCAAGCATTGCAGGGCACGGATGCACTTACACACATGTAGGAAATATACTCATACACATAAAATAAAAATAATAG
>NW_008356263.1:339252-359862 GCF_000622305.1 Nannospalax galili
AATTTTTAAAAGTCACAGGGCTAGAGAGATGGCTCAGTGGTTAAGAGCACTGGCCGCTCTTGCAGAGGGCCTAGGTTCAGTTTCTAGGACCCACATGGTGGCCAACAACCGTCTATAACTCCATTTCCAAGGGACTCCAACGCCCACTCTGACCTCTGCAGGCATTGCACAACACGGGTGCACTTATCTGCAGGCGATACACTGATATACATAAAATAAAAATAATTTTAAAAGTCTATGTACCTATTTTAAAATCTATTTATATTGTTTTTATAGTTCTGGTACAGATAGGAAAGAATAGTCATTCTCTAATAAATATGTTTAAGTACACACATTGGAAATATTTTAGTGTATTCTCATTCATTTCTAAAAATATAAGTGGAGATAGAAAACATGAGTGGATATAGAAAACCCACCTTGGCATAGAGCTCCAAGCTCTGATGACCAGCAGCCATCTCTACCAAGATATCAGGGCCAGAAAGCACTGGATGTGGTAGAGAACTGTCCAGGGACACCCAGGAGAATTCTGCCCTTGAAGTACTAAATTGAAAATCTTCATTTCTATTGAACACAGGTAGAAGATAATGAAGTAAAATTGTCTGAGAAAACCTTGCAAGAAATGAAGGTAAGCAGCTTTCCTGTTCCCCGTGGTAGCATCATTCCAACATAGGATGCCCAAATGTAAGCAACTTACAAAGATGACAAATATTTCATCTTGCTAAGCTAAGGAATCTACTTTTTTTTTTTTTTTCAGTCTTTTTGAGACAGGATCTCTCTGTAGCCCTGGCTGGCTTGGAACTCACTATGTAGAACAGACTAGTCTCCACCTGCCTCTGCCTCCTGCATATGCCACCACACCCAGCCATGGAATCTGTACTTGTTTTTTTATGTGTATGCATGTATTGCCTGCATATATGTAAGTGCATTCCTGTCGTGCAATGCCCATACAGGACAGAAGAGGCCATTGAATCCCCTGAAACTGGAGTTATGGACAGCTCTTAGCTGCCATGTGGGTGCTGGGATTTGAACCTGGGTCTTCTACAAGAACCTCCAGTGTTCTTAACTGCTGAGCCATCTCTCCAGCCCCTGGAATCTGTACTTTTTATCTTCAATTCTTATTTGCATTTTCCCCTTCCTGGCAGGCCTCTCGAAAGAGCATTTCTGGGAGACAAAAAGAGAAGAATTCCACTTAAACGTTTTTTAGTATTTTTAAAATTTTCCCTGTGCTTTTTTTAAAAAAATCAGCACTGGGGATCAAACCCAGGACCTTGTGCATGGTAGTAAAGCACTCTGTCTACCATGGAGCTATATCCCCAACTCTCCCTGAGTACTGTTAAGAGCAAATTCCAAATTGGCCTATACATGCACAACTAAAATGACAAGGCTTTAGAGAAAACAAATGCACTAGGACAAGAGCACCACAAATGGAGATCCCAAAGCCAAGTATGGTAGTACTTACTTTGTAATTCCTATAATTGGGAAACTGGAGCAGGGAGGTTGCTACAAGCTCCAGGCCAGCCTGGGCTACAAAGTGAGACTGTCTCAAAAAAAAAAAAAAAAAAAAAGAGCTCACCAGGCTCAGCCTAGGTCATAGCAACATGGCTATATGCAACAAGGTTGGGATCTGGTAAATACAGGACCTGCTATGAAGCCTCCCTCCAAAAAATAGTGAAGAAGTTTGAAATCAGCCAGCATGCCAAGTATAATTGCTCTTTCTGTCGCAAGACCAAGATGAAAAGATGGGCTGTTAGCATCTGGCACTGTGGTTCCTGCATGCAAACAGTGACTGGTAGAACCTTGACATACAACATTACTTCTGCTATCATGTTCAAGTTTGCCATCAGAAGACTGAAGGAATTGAAAGACCAGTAGAAGTGCTACCATTTGGGACATTCCTAGCCTGTAATAAATGGGTTAATTTATATAAAATGAGAGAAGAGGAGGAGGGAGGGAGGGAAGGAAAGAAGAAAGAGAAAGAAAGAAAGTTAGTTGCTGGGCTTTGTGGCACAAGCCTTTAATCCCAGTAACTAGGGACACAGAAGCAGGTAGATGTCTGAGATAGAGGCCAAGAGGCCAGCCTGGTCTGGTCTACATAGGGAATTCCAGGTCAGCTGTGGCTATAGGGAGACCCTGCCTCAAAAAGGGGCTGGGGGACTAGAAAGATGACTCGGGTTAAGAGCATGTACTGCTCTTACAGAGGACCCAGGTTCAATTCCCAGCACCCACATGGCAGTTCACAACAGTCCTTAACTCCAGTTCCAAGTTATCCAGCACTACCTTCTTGCCTCCACCTATAGTAGGCATGTACATGGTACATATACATAGCTGCAGGCAAAACACTCATAAAATAAAGAAAATGAAAATAAAAATTTTTAAATTACAAAAAGAAAATGATCAAAAAAATCAGAATGCAGCAATGCCAAAGAACCAGGCAGTGCCACAGACCATGGCATAGGTTGGGTATATTCCAGTCTGACTCACCTTTCTTGACAAACAAAATAGACAAGAGTTTTGCCTGAGTTTTTATACTATAAATCACCTGCTTTCATTGTTAATGCTGTTTTTAAAGGCAGAAGAATGTTTCCTGGGCACTTTCCTAACAGGAGGAAAAGGAGCATATCTGTATTCCAGCAACTCACAGTCCTGCCCTGAGGAAGGTAAGCAGCTGTGACTTGTGTTCTTGGCTGTGTCTGAGGACCTTGGTTGCAGATAATTGCATTGGTGTTGTGATTAATAATACATCTGCTGTTTTAAAAGACTTGTTGGCGTAGAAGTATTTTGTTACAGCTTTTTCCTTTAACCATCTACTTTGTAGATGAGGAAGCTTGTGCTGGTTTCATTAGCACAAGGTCTAGTCCCAGAACTATACCTGGTCCTCCTGTTGCTACCTGAGGTTTGTTCTAGAATGGGATAAAGTGGCACTATTTCCAGAAATAGAATCTGTAGACCTAAACAAAATCTGGATTACTTTTCTACTATATAACAAACTACCACTAACAGTGTTTTAAGGTGACATCTCTAAGTTCTACAGATCAAAAAACTAGGCAAAGCCAGGCAGGGTGGTGCACGCCTTTAATTCTAGCACTTTGGAGTTAAGAGGTAGGTGGATCTCTGTGAGTTTGTTGCCAGCCTGGTCAATATAGAGAGTTCTAGGCCAGCCTGTGCTACATAGTAAGATCCTGTCTCCAAGAAAATACACAGAACAAACAAACTAACAAAAAAGCTTAGGCAGGGGCTGGAGAGATAGTTCAGCAGTTAAGAACACTGACTGTTCTTGCAGAAGACCCAGGTTCAAATCCCAGTACCCTCATGGCAGCTAACAACTGCCTGTAATTCCAGTTGTAGGGTATCCAACAGCCTCCTCTGTCCTCCTTGGGCATTGCATGACATGGGTGCACTTACCTACCTGCAGGCATAACACTCATATACATAAAATAAAAATAATAAATAAAATACTTTAAAAAAAAAAAAAAAAAAAAAGCCTAGGCAAACGGCCTGGTGATGTGACTGCAATCCCAGAACTAGGGTGGCTGAGGCAGGAGGGTCTCTCTGATGTGTTGGAAGCCAACCTGGACTGTATACTGGGTTTGAGGCCAGGCAGGACTATTAGTGAAATAGTTTGAACAAACAGTAAGTATAGGAAGGCTTGTATAAGCCAGGTCTCATAAGGCCCAAGTCAAGGATCAGCCAGGCCTGGCTCTTTAATCTGAAGGTTCTGGGAGCCTGTCTGCTTCCAGTCTTATTTAGGTTGTTGGTCTGCCACTTTCCTCTCAAGCCCCCATTTTATGGCTGGCTACTAGCTTAGGGACTGTTCTTAGATTCTCCTTCAGCGCTGGGAACCTCAGCAGCTAAGAAAGTCTTTTGTATCTTTTGTATTGAATTTTTTTTTTTTTCTGTCTTTTTTGAGACAGGATCTCCCTGTAGCCCCAGCTGGCCTAGAATTCATTAGGTAGACCCAAGCTGGCCTGGACCTCACAGAGATTGGCCCACCTCTGCCTTCCAAGTGCTGGGATTAAAGGCGTGTGCCAGCATGCCCAGCTCTGTGTTGAATCTCATCATTCTGCTCTCTAGACCCTGTGCCTCATATTTTCCCCTTATACAAAAACAGTTACTCCCTCTCAAGAGTCTCATTCCTTTATGACAGCAGTTAAAAGTCCTAAATGTCACCACCAAAATCAACCCCAGGGGCTGAAGATAAAACTCCATGGTTTAGCAGGGTGTGGTGACACACACCTTTAATCCAAGCACTTGGAGGCAGAGGCAGGTGGGATCTCTGTGAGTTCAAGGCCAGCCTGGTCTACACAGTGAGTTTCAGGCCAGCTGGGGGTTACAGGGAGACCCACCTCAAAAAAAAATGACCAATTAAAAAAAAAAAAAAAAAAAAGCCCAGTGGTTAGGAGTGCATACTGCTCTAGTCTTGCAGAGGACTGGAGTTCCATTCCTTTAAACCACATAAGGTGGCTCACAACTGCCAGAAAGTTCCATTGCCTCTGGCCTGCACTCACATGCACAGATACTTAAAACACATAGTTAAAAATAAAATAAGCCTTTCCCCTTAAAGAAATCTTACTTTGAAAAAAAAAGATAATCTCCAGGCATGAGCTATGAATGTAACTCAACACAAAATTGTCAACTTCATTAAAAACATTATGAGATTTTTCAAGTGTATAATTTACTGGGGCGGGGCGGGGGCAGACTTGATTTTATGGTTCTTGAGTGTGTGTTGTGTCTCATTGTCAAAAGGTTGGACACACCTAAACCCTGTGTAGATAAGGCTCAGGAATACTGCTGAGTGCAGTTCTGAAACATTATTTTCCTGTATTTGTGAACCTTTGCGACTAAAGAGCTAGCTACTTGGGCCTACCTCTCCCAATATACAAGGGGTCCTGGTACGGGATAACAGATATGGCTTCATGTTCAAAAAAGTAAAAAGAAAATAATAATAAATAATAATAAATAAATAAATAAATAAATAAATGGTAAACAGTCACTCAATTTAAAGCAGTTTTAAAATCCAGCTGGACAAGCAAGCTGATCCTGATGGTGCAGGCCTTTAATCTCAGCCACTGGGGAAGTTGAGATAAGAGAATCTAACCTTCAATTTCTTTTTCACTGGGCAACTTAGAGAAAAAAGTAAAAAGAATGGTAAAGATGTGACTCAGTGGTCCAGTGCATGCTGTAAATTCATTTCAATCCCCAATACTGGGCATGGGGCAGGGGGTGTCCAGTCCAGCTGGTCAAGTTCTGGTTCTTTGATTATGGTCAAGACCTGGGATTTGTTCCCTGTGGCTCCCAACTCTGCCCTCTGAGAATTGGTTTTGCCTTCTAGGCTCTTGTTTTATGCCTCTGAGGCACCTTCCTTTTCCATGAAAGACAAACAGTTCCTTCCTTAGGACTCAAGGCCTAGAAATTCTCTGTGTCTCTCAGCTCTGCCCCCTTGGCTCTTGGTTCCATCCTCAGAGTTCTCCTGTTTCTCTCTCTCTCTCTCTCTCTCCTGTCTCATTTATTTATTTATTTATTTATTTATTTATTTATTATTTATTTATTATTTATTTTAGAAAGAATATATGTGCCATAGCATGCTCATGGGGATCAGAGGGCAACTGGTGGGAGTCAGTTCTCTCCATCTACCATATGGGTTCTGGAGATCAGACTCAAATTAATAGGCTTGGTGTCAAATGCCTTTACTTGTGAGCTGTCTTGGCAACCCAGTCTTCAGAGCTCTTGATTTCACTCTGGGCTCATTGCTTTACCCTTTTGAGTTTGTGGCCACACTGCTGTCATTTTTCCTTTTTGATGAAAATGTAGCATATTGCTTTATAGTTTAGTAGTTTATCAGTCAGCTTCTTGTCAGTAACATTCTGGGAGCTCAGCATCCTCCTTTCATTTTTGTAGTCTGTCCTTTTCAGTCTAAGCTAGCGATGTTTTTCCTGATATAAAATTCTCAAAAACTTTGTTGGTCATATGTGGATTTCATCGGATTCACCAGATGGGATAGTGTATGCTTTTCATCCCAGCACTTGGGAAATAGAAGCAGGCAGCTCTCTCTGAGTTCCAGGCCAGCCTGGTCTATATAGCAAGTTCCAGGCCAGCCAGAACTACATAGTGACACTGTCTCAAAAACAAAAAAGTTTAAAAAAAAAGAGTTCTGACTTTACAAATTCCTCAGCCTCTACAAAGGAAAGCCTCTTTCTGGATGATTTATTCTTATTGAATTTCCAGCTAGTGGCACATTCCTCTCTCTTTTTCAAATCATTGGTTTAGCTCCTCCGTTCACATAGAAGACAAATCACAAGGAGTTCTGGTTTCCAACCCACAAAATGCTGGGATGTTAATGCATCTATTATTGTCTCATTACCTGTACACTTAATTTCTGCTTCTCTAAATCCTCCTGCTGAAGACCTCAGAATTAGTAACATTTGTGTAAATGATATGGAGTGACAGTACTACCAACCTTGGCGCGAGATCATGTCATACGGGGTTGGGTATTGTTTATTTTTAAAACACGGTCTCATGTAGCCCAGGGTGGCCTCAAACTGAAGGTCTACCTACCTCTGCCTTCTATGTATTGAGAATACTGTTATGAGAATCTACCATACCCAGATTCCTTACTATTTTGTTGTTGTTTTGATTTGGGGGAAGTTCTGATACTGGGGGTTTAAGCTGCTTTCCACACCCTGGCTTTTATTTTTGAAACAGGTTCTTACGTAGCCCAGGCTGACGTCAAACTTGCTATGAAGCCAAGAATGACTGAACTTCTGATTCTCCTGCATCCACTTCCCAAGTGTTGGGATTACAGATATGTGCCACCATGCTGGGCTTATGCAGTACTGGAGATTCAACCCAGGGCTTCCTGTATTCTAGGCAGCTACTCTACCAACTGATCTACATCCCTAGCCCTTGTACAGTGTTTTAAAGGCAAGTTTGTAGGCACAACAAAATTGAGTTGGTTGTGTGCTATTATCCTTGAGCCATTTATAATACTCAGAAAGGATATACGCTAAATTTAATTTGTACCTTCTTAGCAAAGGACCTTGTTAGAAAATTAATCTTCGATTACATTATATTACATTATATTACATTATATTATCTAGCAAGATTCATTGTAACCAAAGTTTCTGTGAAAGAATAAAGGGCACAATGAGCAAGTTCTGGGTTCTGATTAAGCACATTGTTCTTCTGCAAAACTCTGCCCTTCATGTATTCTAGGTAAGTGCTGTAACATTGAGCATTCCCCCAACCAGTCACATTTTTTAAGAGCTCAGATTTCAGACAGGTGTGGTGGCATATGTTTGTAACCCTAGCACTCTTGTATTTCCAGCAGGAGAATCACCAGCTTGGCTGCGTAGTAAGTTCAGGGCAAAACCTTTCAACTCTACTAAAATAGCTTCGATTTCAAATTTACCTAACTTTACTTCGTTCCTAAAGCAGAAAAATTAAATAGAAGCAAAAGGTTTTAGCAGTGAGTCTTTCTAGTCTGTGTATTAAGTATTTTACCACTTCAGAGTTAAAGTCAAGGGGTAGCTTAAAGTTTATGCCATTTAGAAGTTTGTTCTCTCTCTCCCTCTCCCCCTGCAGTACTGCAGTTTGAACATAAGGCCTCACACATTCTAAGCAGGTGCTCTTCCATTAAGCTATATGGCCTGGGTTTTATTACTTTTTTGTTTTGAGGCAGAGTCTCTCTAAGTTTGTGCTTAGGATCCTCCTGCCTCATGTTCCCAAGTTCAGAGACTATAGGCATGTATCACTATGACCCACTAGGGATTCTCTTAAAGAAAAACAATACAAATGCCTAGGGCTTTTCTCAGGCCTTAGAAGGAGACTTGCAAAGGTCCTTAAGTTCAAGTGTTGTTAGTAGCTTCATAAATCTGCCTCTAATTGAAATACAATGAATCTGAAATTAATGTGTTCCATTTCCTAAATCATGAGTTCCTCAGCATGATTGATCAAATTTTGATGAGTGTCTTGATTGATCAAATCCTGAGCTCCATAGATGATGAAAACTTGGCTGTGCTTGTAGTAAAGTTGACAGCATCATCTGCAGTAGAGTCCAGATCTAGAAAATAGTGCAAACCTTCTGACTTTTCCCCTCCAGAGTACTTATGACTGAGAAAAATAGCACTTCCTTCCCTTTGAATTGCTTTAGCCCCAGTACTTTTTCCCTTCCTAGCTAGTAGCCTCTGCCATCATAAAACTTCGGGGTTTTTTTGTTTTTGAGCCAGGGTTTCACTGTAGCCACAGTTGATCTGGAACTTGCTATGTAGGTCAGGCTGGCCTCAAACTCAGAGATCTGCCTGCATCTGCCTCCTGAGTGCATCATAAGACTTCTTGCTGTTCAAATTTCTGTTCATTCCTGTCCTTCCTGTCCCTATTTTCTGACTGTGCTGTCCTTGGCCAGGAAGGCTGCCCAGTACCTAATCCCTAAGAAGTGGCTTTAGGCCCGGTGTGGTGGTGCATGCCTTTAATCCCAGCACTCCGGAGGCAGAGGCAGGCAGATCTCTGTGAGTTCAAGGCCAGCCTGGTTTACATAGTGAGTTCCAGGACAGCTGGGGCTACAGCGAGACCCTGTCTCAAAAAAAAAAAAAAAAAAAAAAGTGGCTTTAGACACATACATAGGTCCATATTCCTTAACATGGTCTGTTTTTTAACTTAACCCAAATAAGATCACATTGTGTGTGTGTTGTCTTGGGACTTGTTTTGGGGGTTCAATATTTTCCTAGAAGCCATCCAGAGTACATTGTATTTATTTGGGAGTAACAGCATTGCAATAGGAAGAGCAGAAAATTGCCACGGGAATGTGAATGCATAGGAAACTGTTGGTGTGGCCAAAGAGGCTGAGACAAGGGAAAATCTGTAAAGACAAAAATGAAGATTACATCAGATATTTTGAAACCATTTTTGACATCAGTGATTAATGACAGAAGTGATACTCCAAAGTTGAACAGACAGTTGCTGGGTACGTATCCTTATAGAAGTACTTTTTTAATAATAGACCTAAAAAAATTTTTTTTTTGGTCTTTGAGACAGGGTCTCCCTGTAGCCCCAGCTGTCCTGGAACTCACTATGTAGACCAGGCTGGCCTTGAACTCACAGTGATCTGCCTGCCTCTGCCTCCCGGGTGCTGGGATTAAAGGTGTGCGCCACCACACCCAGCAATTTTTATTTATTTTTATGTGTAGTGTTTTGCCGACATGTATGTAAGGGTACCATGTGCATGCAAATGCACGGAGGCCAGAAGGAGGCATCAGATCCCCTGGAACTGGAGTTAAACCAGTATGTGTGTGCTAGGAATTGAACCCAGGTTCTCTACAAGAGCAGTCAGTTCTCTTAATCCGTCCATCACATCATTTTTTTTTTTTTTTTTTTTTTTTTTTTTTTGAGATAAGGTGTCGCAGTGTAGCCCTGGCTGGCCTGGAATTTGCTGAGTAGACCAGGCTACCTCAACGTCACAGAGATCTGCCTGCTTCTGCCTCGCAAGTGCCAGAATTAGAGGCATGTGCCACTACAACCAGCTATTATTAGTGTTCTTGTACATGCCTTTTGGTTCATGTAGGCCAAAGTTTCTCCATAATTCAAATGGAGATCAGTAGAATGTGGGGGTTCAGGATGCTTGTCTACACAGCTCTCATTAGTAAGGCCAGACTGTTTCCTACAGTGATTGTGCCAAATTGCTTCTATCAGTAAGATTTTGTGGTTCTGACATTTGGGGAAGTATGTATTATTAGGATTTTAGTTTGTATTCTCTGATTATTAGTGAATGTTGATCATCTTTTTAATTAATTAATTTTATGTGTATGTGCATTATGTAAATGTACCCATTGTCATGCAATGCCCATCAGATCTCTGGAACTGGAGTTACAGATGGTTGTTAGCCACCATGTGAGTGAACTGAACCCAGATCTTCTGCAAGAACAGCCAGTGCTCTTAATAAAAGTTTCTTACTGTATTTGGGAGGCAGAGGCAAGCGGATCTCTGTGAGCTCAAGGCCAGTGTGGTCTACCTAGTGAGTTCCAGGCCAGCTGGGCTACAGGACGACCCTTTCTGGGGGGAAAAAAATTTTTTTCTTGCTTATTTTTAGGAGTTTTATAGATTTGGGGTACTAATCCTTTGTCAGATTTATATATGGCAGTATTTTATTTTACCTTGTGATATGTCTTCATTTAATTTATGATGCTTTTTACACTGGACTCTTTTCTTCCTTAAGGGGGAAGGGGGAGCTGCTGGAGATTGAACCCAGAGCTTTGCTTATTATTGGCAGGTGCTGTATCACTGAGCTATTTCACCAACCCTGATTTTTTGGGGGGTGGGGGCGTCTTTTTGAGACGGGGTCTTCCAGTAGCCCCAGCTGTCCTGGAACTCATTGTGTAGACCAGGCTGGCCTTGAACTCACAGAGATCCCCCTGCCTCTGCCTCCCGAGTGCTGGGATTAAAGGCATGTACCACGACTCCTGGCCCTGATTTTTTTTTTTTTTTTTTTACTGTCTGTTTATTTTGTGGTTCTTGGGATTGAAAACCCAGGGCCTTGTCCATACTAGATAAGCACTCAACCACTGAACTACATCTCCAGGCCTATTTATGATGGTTTTGAAAGTATAAAAAATTCTAATTATGCCAGGTGTGGTGATACGTACCTTTAATCCCAGCACTTAGGAGGCAGAGGCAGGTGGATCTCTGTGAGTTCGAGGCCAGCCTGGTCTACATAGTGAGTTCCAGGTCAGCTGGGGGGCTACAAGGAAGCCCTGTCTCAAAAAGACAAAAAAAAAAAAAAAAAAACTTCTAGTTAGGCATGATGGTACACGCCTACAATTCAAACAGTTAGGAAGCTGTGAAAGAAATATTACAAGTTCTGCTCCAGCTTGGACTGCATCTAGGGAGTCTCTATTGCAGGGAGTGGGGAAGTGGAAGGAGGGAGAGATAGAGACTGACTTCATGACAAAGTCTCCAAAATCTAAAGATTTTCAGATCCACTTGAATTGATCTTTGAAGTGGGGTGAGATAGGAGGCCAATTTAAGGTGGATGGATGGATGGATGGATGGATGGATGGATGGATGGATGGATGGATAGATAGATAAAATATCTCTCCCAGAAACAGTTAACTAAAATCATTCTTTTCCCACCAACTACAAATGTCAGCAAGTATTATGTATCAAGTCTCTGAGCCTTCTATTCTATTCCATTATTCAGCTTGTCCTTGAGAAAATATCACAGTCTTAAGAGAATGTGGTATTGTCTTAAATACCACATTGTCTTAAGATAGATTTATAATACATTTACATATAGTATCCTAGGGACTGGAGAGATGACTCAACAGTTAAGAGCACTGTCTGCTCTTGTAGAGGACCCAGGTTCCATTCCTAGCATCCACATGGTGGCTAACAACCATCTGTAATTCCAATTCCAAGAGAATCCAATGCCTCCTCTAACCTCTGTAGACATTATACAACATGGGTACAGGCAATGCACTCATACACAAAAACTAAGAATAATAAAATTTTTAAAAGTGGGCTGGAGAGATGGCTTAGTTGTTAAGAGCAGAGGACCTAGGTTCAATTCCCAGCACCCACATGGCAGCTAACAGCCCTCCAAAACTCCAGTTCCATGGGATCCAACGCCTTCTTTTGACCTTGGACATTTCACAAATCAGATGCACTTACATACACACAGGTAACACACTCATACATGCAAAATAAAAATAAAATATTTAAAAAATATATATATATATATAATATCCTAGTCTGTTTAGGCTGCCATAACAAAACATTTTAGACTGTGTAATTTAAATAGCAATTCTGTCAGGCAATTCTGGAGGTTAGAAAGTTCAAAATTAAAGTGCTGGCAAGATAGGTTTTATTTTGAGACTGCTTCTCTTAGTTTACAGGAGGTTGCCATTTCTCTAAATGCCAACATAGAGTTCTCTTTGTACCTAAAGGGTATAAAGGAAGGGTAAACTCTTTGGTCCTAGGGTCTTGCTATTGCTGTTGCTATGCATCCACCCAGGCTAGCCTCAAACTCTCAGTTATCTTACCTCCACTGCCCTTGTGCTGGGATTGTAGGTAAGTGCCATCACACCTGGCTTATAGATACTTTTTAGAGAAAGAAGGTTCACTTTCATTACAAATTGTCCTTTTTGTTTGTTTGTTGTGTTTTTGTTGCTTTGAGATAGGCCTTTGGCTATACATCGCAGCTCAGGCTGGCCTTGAACTTGTAGTAATCCTCCTGCCTCAGCCTCCCCAATACTGGGATTGCAGGCATAGATAAGTTCATCACTCCAGCTTCATCACCATTTTGATAGTTTTTGTCATGGTTGTGTTATCAAAGAAATTTGTTTGCTTAGGCTTTTGACTTTCTTGACTGGAGTGTAAATACTCTAAAGAGAGACACTTGTGCCCTCCCTGTGGCTATCAGATTATTGAGATAATGAACCCCAGGAATTAGAAGTGCCCCAGGTGTCTCATGCTGGTGGAAAGGAAATCTTGGTCCTTCTGCCAGCCATAGGGGAGCTTGTCTCCTGGGAAGAGATTTCATACAGTTCTGATAATTTGTCAGAAAACTTGCAGGACAGACTAAAGCCAGACAATGATGGGTCACTGGTAGCAGGACCGTGCCCTGACCAGGACTGCTTGGTATGTGTAACTCTTGCCCTCTATTCAATCTAAACCTCACATCCGGATCCCCAAAGATGGACTTGGACCACTATTACTTATCTCTAATTGGCATATTGAGGATAGTTGGTCAAGCTTAGCTTATGGCTTCCAGGATCCAGGCTTGTACCTTAAAAATTCCAGTAACAGGTGCAAGCAATCTAACCTCAGCTTCAAATATTAACTGCACACATATGGTATACTTGCATGCATGCAAGCAAAACACTCACACATAAAATGAAATATTAAGGGACTAGATAGATGACTCAGTGATTAAGAGAACTGGCTGTTCTTACAGAGGACCTGGGTTTGAATCCCAGAACCCATATGGTGGCTAACAACTGTCCACTACTCCAGTTCCAAGGGACGCCCTCTTCTGATCTCCACAGGCATTGCATGACATGGAGGCCATACACTCATACACATAAAATAAAAATAATAAAATATTTTTTTTTAATATTAAGAAACAGGGAATGCAGTCAAGTAACCTAAAACAGTCCTAACTTTCAGGAGACTGAGACACAGACTCCACAAACCAGGCCAACCTATGTTCTTTGGGAAAGCCTATGAAAAAGAAAAGGGAAAAATAGGAGGGAGGGAGTTGGAGGAGGCAGAGAGGACACACAACAGCAGGCCAGAGGTGGCCTGCTGAATTAACACTAGGTATTAATACGTAATGGAGGGATGACTGTAGAAAAGATGACTGAATCAGGCTATTGAGTGTAAATGCTTTCTGGCCTGCTTGCTTGTTCTAATCTCATATCTCTAGGTCTCTGATGCCTGTCACACCCCTGAACATTCCTTTTCAAAGTTACACTTCTAGTTAGTCCTCCTGGCAGCCCTTTGGGAAATGAGATTACAAATTAGTCCAGTCAAGAGGTTGAGGTATAGAACCTGGTGACACATCAATGGTATTTTAGGAGTCTGGTTGTGCATGCTGTCCATGTGTTCTTCTGCAGTAGCTGGCTCAGAAGAGGTTTCCACCTTGCCAAACACTGTGAAATTCTATTTCAGTGTCTTCTCCACTAGATATTTTAGATAGTCTAGATATTTTGCTAGCCAGGTTTCAGCATATATCCCCCTGATGTTTGCGCTGAGTTTTCCAAGAGTGCAGGTCACACAAGTTCTAAGGCTTCCATGTCACTGACTCATCAGATTAAATTCTGGGAAGAGAGATTTTCTGCCAGTGCAATTGCCATTCATCTTTTGTCTGGCTCTCTTCTCTTTTCCTGCTCTTTAAAATGTTTATTACTAGAGCTGGAGACATGGCTCAGTGAGTAACAGCACTGACTCCACTTACAGAGGACCCAGGTTCAGTTCCCAGCACCCACATGGCAGCTAACAACCATCCATAACTCCAGTTCCAGGAGAATCACATGTCCTCTCCTGGCCTCTGTGGGCATTGCACACACTGGTGCATTTATACACATGTAGGCAAAAACTCATACACATAAAAACAAATACATCAGCCAGGCGTGGTGGTGCACGCCTTTAATCCCAGCACTCGGGAGGCAGAGGCAGGAGGATCTCTGTGAATTCAAGACCAGCCTAGTCTACATAGTGAGTTTTAGGACAGCTGGGGCTAAAGGGAGACCCTGTCTCAAAAAGACCAGAAAAAAAAAAATCAGCAAAAATTTAAATGTCTATTACTAACCATGGAGTGCAGATTTTCTGAGCCTCTCTGGTTCTTACTATTTGCTGTTGGTAATCCCTCTCACTGGGAACAGACAACTTTGAACCAATCCCTCTGGGATGAATTCTGGACTTCTCTTACTTTGTAAAGTTCCCTATTTTACTTTGCCATTAAAACTAGAAATATTTAGGTATCACTCCACCTCTGGTAGCTTTTATGTAACTTTCCCCATTTATTACCTGGGGATTCTAGCCCACCTATTTTCTAGCATCCTCCATTTTGTTTTTGTTTTTTGTTGTTTTTTTTTTTTTTTTTTTTAAGCAGAAATCTGCTATTTTTACCTTTGTTCCTTTGTATGTAAGGTGTCTTTTTCCTTCTGGCTTTTTTTTTTTTTTATCTTTGAGACAGGGTCTCCCTGTAGCCCCAGCTGTCCTGGAACTCACTATGTAGACCAGGCTGACCTTGAACTCACAGAGATCCGCCTGCCTCTGCCTCCCGAGTGCTGGGATTAAAGGTCTGTGCCACCATGCCTAGCTGTTGTTTTTTTTTTTAAATAAAGTCTTCCTTGAACTCACAGAGATTCACTTGCCTCTGCCTCCTGAGTCCTGGGATTAAAGTTGTGTGCCACCACATGGACTTTTCTTTTTAGGGGGAATAAGGGTTGAAACAGGGTCTTCCTATGTACGCCAGGATAGCCTCAAACTTGCTGTGCTCCTGCCTCAACCTCCTGAGTAGGAAGATTATAGGTGTGGGCAACCACATATTATTTTTTAGTCTTTTTTCATCACAATGATGGGTGTGTTAGGTTGCTTGAAGTTCCATAGCTTCTTGATGTTCTGTACAATTGTTTTCAGTATTTTTTTCCCTCACAATTTAAATATCAGAGTATGTGTTTCTTTCTTTTTTTGAGACAAAGTCTTTGTGTAGCACAGACTTCAGAATAGAACTCACTAGCCCAGGCTGTCCTCAAACCCATGGTGATTCTCCTGCCTCAGCCTCTTCAAACACTAGTATTGCAAGTGTGAGCCACCACACCAACTTTTTTGCTTTGGTGTTTTTGAGACAGCCTTGCTGTGTAGCCCTGGTTGGTTTCATATTTGAGACAATCTTCCTGCCTTACTCTTTTGAGTATTTGGGTTATACACTTGTTTCACATACCTAGAAATTCTTCCATAACATAAATTGGTTCTAGAGTCTTCTGTGGACATTGAAATCTGTGGAAGCTGAAGTTCCATAAATAAAATGGTTTTATACTTGCATAAAACTTATATACTTTAAATCATTTCCTGTACTTTAAATCATCTCTGGATTATTCTATACCATGTAAATTCTATGTAAGTAGTTGTTACCCTGTATTGATTAGGGAATAATGTCCAGAAAAAGATGTCTGTGTATGTTCAGGTCAGATCTGGGGTCTATAGGCCTAATTGCACAGTACACCTCAGCAACAACACAAGTTTTGTTTCGTTGTTTTATTTCGTAAGACTATTTTCCATCTGAATTACTTTGTGGAACCCAAAGATTTGTACTCTAATTGACCACCATTTTTTTGTGTGTATGTATGTGTGTGTGTTATTTAATGGTATTAATCTTATCCAGTGTATATTTCTTCTCAGATACTGTATTTTTAATCTCTAAAAAATCATTTTGGAGCTTTTTTTTTTTTTTCTTTTTTGAGACAGGGTCTCCCTGTAGCCCCAGCTGTCCTGGAACTCACTAGGTAGACCAGGCTGGTCTCAAACTCAAAGAGATTCACCTGTCTCTGCCTCCCAAGTGCTGGGATTAAAGGCATGCACCACCATGCCCAGACATTTTGGAGCTTTTAAAATTGTCCTTCATATGTCAAGTTAATGTAGTTCCTCCAGATTCTTCTTTGTTTTTTAAAATTATTATTATTATTGTTGTTGTTGTTGTTGTTGTTATTGTTGTTGTTGTTTTGGTCTTTTTGAAACAGGGTCTCCCAGTAGCTCCAGCTGGCCTGGAACTCACTATGTAGACCAGGCTGGCCTGGAACTCAGAGATCCAACTGCCTTTGCCTCCACTGAGATTAAAGGCACTCGCTACCACGCCCAGCTCATTTTTTTGTGTGTATGAGTGTATTGCTTGTATGTAGGTAGGTGCACTTGTGTCATGCTATGCCCAAGGAGGTCAGAAGAGGGCATCAGATCCCTTGGAACTGGAGTGTTGTTAGCCTCCATGTGGATGCTGGTAATCGAACCCAGATCCTCTGTAAGAACAGCCTGTGCTCTTAACCACTGAGCCATCTCTCTAGCCCCTTTTAATGTTTTTTAATATTTATTTTTATTTTATGTGTGTAAGTGTTTTGGCTGCATGTATGTAAGTACATGATGTGTATGCAATGCCTACAGAGGTCAGAAGAGGGTGATAGATTCCCTGGAACTGGGGTTAATCATGAGTGTTAACTGCTATGTGGATGTTGGAACCTGAAATCTGGTTCTCTGCAAGAACACTCAGTGCTCTTAACCACTGAGCCATAACTTCACCCCTATTTAAGGTGAATTTTAGCCTACGATTGAGGCAGAATCCCTCTTAGTAGTCAATGTTCCTGTGAAATAGTGATGTTTTTCCACTGTAGGAATGGGTAGAATTTCCAGTGTGAGAGTTCTGTATTAATGTTCATTGTTTTGAATATGAAAATCCAGTTTTTGCAGTACCATTTGTTGAAAAGACTGCCCTTTCACCTTTGAATTGTCTTTGTTGACAATCTGTTGAATTACCTTTGTTGAAAACCAACTGACATATGGGTTCTGTTTTCTACAGGCCTCAGGAAATTATTGACATTCAGTTTCTTCATTCTCCCTATAGTGATTAGACTCCAGAGTGGTTTTGTTTCTTTCCTTGTTATTGTTTGTCTGTTTCCTTTAGACAGAATTTGTTCAGCAATGAGGAGTAGAGATCATGTACATGGGACAGTAGAAATATCCTGATAACTCTAGGGACTATACCGCTTTTACTTGTGTGATGGGAAGGCCCAGGCAATGGTCATCTGCTGCCTTTATTGTACACCATGTTTCCTTTATATCTACAAGAAGCTTGTGAGAGATACTTTTTTTTTTTTAAGTTCCCTGTTTCTTTGGCATGGATGAATTATACAGCTGCATGTTACCTGCATATGGCTCATCCTCAAGAATGCTGAGAAAAGTCAACAGTCACAGAGGAAGACCTGATTAGAATTCCATCAATATGAAAGCAAAAATAGACAAGACTAAGTGATACTTAGTCTATAGATATATTCAAATGTGGTGAAAATATACCAAATTCAGGATGTTCCTTCCCTCTGAGTGGAAGGAAAGGTCTGCCACTGAGGAACAACATAAAGGGAACTTGAAAGAGGCTTGTAGTATACTTGATTTTTTAGGCTAGGTGGTGAGTGCAGAAAGGACAAATGTACATTTCAGCATCCTTTCTTTGAAGCAGAGTGAAAACCATGTAGCCATTGAATTCATTTCTTCAAAGAGTGATAAAAGTTCATACTACAGATACTGTTGAAAGACTTTTATTTGTACAGACAATTGTTTTTTTTGTTTGTTTGTTGTTTTGTCTTTTTGAGACTGGATTTCCCTGTAGCCCCAGTTGGCCTGGAACTGCTGTGTAGACCAGGCTAGCCTTGAACTCCTAGAGGCCTGCCTGCCTCTGCCTCCTGAGAGCTGGGATTAAAGGTGTGCGCCACCATGCCCAGCATAAAGAGCAGGGGTTTTTTTTGTTTTTGTTTTGGGGGTTTTTTTGGTCTTTTTGAAACATGGTCTCCCTGTAGCCCAGCTGGCCTGAAACTCACAGAGATCTGCCTACCTCTGCCTCCTGGGATTAAAGGTGTGTGCCATCACACCCAGCTTCAGTAAATTTCTTAAATGGCCTTGGGGTATCTACCTGAAGAAGAGCCCGTTTTCCTGTGCTGGTAAATGAGGCTGCATGGCTCCTTTTCTTCCATGAGAGTCCAAAGTCCTTCTCATGCCCAGGGAGTTTTGACCCAGCCCAGGCCATGTGGTTTGGAGGCCATGGACATCTAGACAGAAGAATCCCAGTATAGCTCCTCTCCTCACCACATTCACCACACCAGTATAGCTTGGGACATTTCTGTCCTAGACTTCCTTTCTGCTCAGTGTTTGCCTAAGAAATGTTATCCTGAAAATCTGCTTTACAAAGGAGGTCTGTGATCTTAAGCAAGTAGACTCTCTAAATACATTATATTTTATTTTACTTATTGGTCTTTTTTTGAGACAGGGTCTCCCTGTAGCCCCAGCTGTCCTGGAACTCACTATGTAGACCAGGCTGGCCTTGAACTCAAAGAGATCCACCTGCCTCTGCCTCCCAAGTGCTGGGATTAAAGGTGTGCGCCCCCACGCCCAGCTAAGCCAACTTTTATAAACAGTTTACTAAGAGCAAATTAATACTTAAGAAAACCTCATTGTTATAAATAAATCAGGCATCAGTTTTACCTTGATGAAACAGAATTTTGACCTTAGGAATTATAATTAAGTTAGAACTTCATTATAATTTTCTTTTATAAATTTTTAATTAACTTTTAAAAAATTTGGAGGGGGCAGTGAGATAGCTCAGCAAGTTAAAGGTGCTTGCTGCCAAGCCTAAAGACCTGAGTTTGATCCCTAAGACCTGTATAGTGGAGGAGAGAACTGGCTCCTACAAGTTGTCATCTGACCTCCACATGTGCCTTTGGCTGGGTGCTTTTAGGCTTGGATGTGCGCACGCACATTGTGCATGTATGCACACTCACACACACGCACACACAAAATATATAATTTTTTCTTCTTTTTTTTAACCTCCTTTATCAACCGTATACTTTGTATCTATACCACACACCCAGCAGTGTATTAACTTTTTTTTTCACTTTTTTATTAAGCTTTTTAAATTTCATACAATATTTCCCACTCAAGGGGATTTAGCTCAGTGGTAGAGCGCTTGCCTAGCAAGCGCAAGGCCCTGGGTTCGGTCCTCAGCTCCGGGGGAATAAAGAAGAAAAAAAAACACAAAATAAAATAACAATATTTCCCACTCAAATCCAGACCCCCTCCCCCATCTATGCCTTTCCCATCCCCCCACCAAACCCTATGCACTCTGCCATACATGCTGAGTCCTATTCATTCAACTGTTTGTACCCGAATGTCCTTCACTGTAAATGTGTCCACTGGAGTCTAGTCAGCCCATCCAGTGGTCGTATGTAAGTCATACTCTCCCCTCACCCAGCAGCAATCAGTTTCAAATAGTTCTCGATCTAGTGCTGGCATGCCACCTATTTCTCACCTCCCCTTTGGGCCCTTGTTTATTGAGCTGACATGGGTCCCATGCTCGGACACCACCACTGCCAGAGGCTCACATGTGCAAGCCTCCAGTGGCCTCAAGGCCTCCACCTCCCTGTGTTCATGAACCAGTCCTGGCTCTTACAATCTTTCTACCTCCTCTTCCTCAATGGTCCCTGAGCCATGGGTGGGTGAGGCTCCATATAGGAATCCTATCCCACACGCTACAGTCTGTTATTCTACAAAACTTGGCCAGTTGTGGCCTTCTGTGTGCATCACACTCTGATGTACATGGAACCCTCACTGGTGAGAGTTGAGGGGTGCATTAGTCCTCTCTCTACCCCTTATTCCACTGTGTTCCATGAGCCTTGGTTGTAGAGATTCTACTGCAGATGTGTCACCTAGTACTGGGAGTCTCCCAGGCGTATGTTCTCTGTGCCTGACCAGATGTGCAACTCTGCAGTAGCCTCCATCTGTTGCAAAAAGAAACGTCTTTGATGAGTGCTGTATGGCATGCTTGTTACTCTGAGGGAGATCTCTTCTATCTGGCACTGCATTCCCTGCCAAGCAGCTCCCAGGTATACATATGCATCAATGTTCAGACATTCTATGTGCATGTCTCTTTTTGAGACAGGGTTTCCCTGTAATCCTAGCTGGCCTCAAACTCGCTATGTAGACCAGGCCAGCCTTGAAATAATAGTTTTTTATGTTTAAATTTTTTTTAATAAAATTTTGAAACCAGGCTGGAGAGATGGCTCAATGGTTAAGAACACTGATTGTTCTTGCAGAAGACCCAGGTTCAAATCCCAGCACCCACATGGCAGCTAACAACTGTCCATAACTCCAGTTCCAGGGGATCCGACAGCCTCTTCTGTCCTCTGTGGGTATTGCATGATATGGGTGCACTTATCTACATGCAGGCAATACATGCATACACATAAAAATAAAGATAATAAATAAAATTTTTTTTTGAAAGAGAAGCATCTTTGCTCTGGAAATTGTTATTGAATATGTTAATGCTGTAATGAAATGCTTCTAATCATGTGGTTATTAAATAAT
>NW_008356263.1:360250-363261 GCF_000622305.1 Nannospalax galili
GGAAGTATCTAGAATATACAAAGAACTCAAAAAACTAAACATCAAAAAAGCAAACAACCCAATTAAAACTGGGGGCAAGGATCTGAACAGGGAGTGGAGTTCTTTAAAGGTGAAACATAAATGGTTTAGAAAAAATTGTTTTTAATGTTCAACATCTTTAATCATTAGGGAAATACAAATTAAAACTACTTTGAGATTTCATCTTACCGCAGTCAGAATGGCTAAGATACAAAAAACAAAGAAGGACTAATACTGGCGAGGATGTGGGGAAGAGGACTCTTATCCACTGCTGGTCAGAGTGCAAACTAGTGCAGCCACTATGGAAGTCAGTGCAAAGATTCCTCAAAAACCTAGAAACTGTTCTACCATATGATATAGCCATACCACTCCTGGGCAAATACTCAAAAGACTTATACCCTACTCCAGGAAGACTTGTTCATCCATGTTCAATGTTGCCCTTTTCATAACAGCCAGAGATAACAAGTTTATGTCCATCAACTGATGAATGAATGGGAAACAGAAGATGCAGTACATATATACAATGGAATATTATTCAGCTCTTAAAAAACAGTTATGAAATTTTCAGGTAAATGGATGAAACTGAAAACTGTCATCCTGAGTGAGGTAACCCCGACCCAGAAAGACAAATGTCATTTGTTCTCTTTCATATCTGGATGCTAGTTTTAGAATTCTAGTTATTCATGCTCCAATTTGAGAACCTAGAAAAGTCAGGAAACTAATAAATGTCCATGGCTCAGGGAAAGGCTTCCCAAAGAGGTGGTAGAATGCAGCGATATAGAGGGGGGAAAGGGAATTATAAAGTAGGAAGGGTTAAAGTAGTTGGGGAATGGGAAGGCAGGGCAGAGGAGGGACTATGGGAAGAGATAAACAACACTGAAAGCCTTTAGAAAAAGACATGTAGAAACCTACCACTATAGAAGCTTCTTAAAGTATGTACATATAAATTACAAGAGATTAAAAGGAGTTACTTTATAAAACGGGAGTGCTGTTCCTTACTGGACATTTTAGGCTAACAAAATAAAACCCCAGTCCCAAGAATGAACTTCCTCTCCTGAAGCAGTTGATGAGGGGTCCCATAGACCCTCAAACAGTGATATCCATTGCCCCTGCTCTTGATTACCCTCCAGGAATTCCACAGTAAGACCCTATTGCTGAAGACACTACCTACATGAGCTATAGAATAAACTAGGAAAATCAAGCTGGTGCTGATTTCAAAGCCTCATTTCTACTGTCTAGCTTTCACAGTGTTGAAGGTGCTACAGCAAGCTACCTGAAGAGAAAATTTATCATGAACCTTACCGAGCTGTGAATCCTGTGAGCTATAACAACCAGCTGGCAAGACTGCCCACTGGTGCAATAATGGCCTGGATATTATGGGAGTAACCAATAATTTTCTAATTAAGGTCTGCTTCATAGAATGGAGCCCATACCTGACAATGATGTCAGGTCTAGGAACCTGAGGCTAGACAGGTCACAGGGGATAGGGGAGAGCCTAATACTAGTTTTCTGCTAAATAGATATAGTATTAAACTGACTTATTGTTCTATCTATAGATTAATGCAACTCTCAACTCTCAGAAGAGAAGCTTCCTTATACAGCAGATGGTGATTAACACAGAAACCACAATGTGCATAGAACAAGAGGCTGTAGAGTATTTATTCCTTTATAGGGCGCATAAAACTTTTGTCTCCCAAGATTCAAGAATCATTACAGAAAAGGGGGCAGAAAGATTGTAAGAGCCAGAGGCTCTGGACAACCACAGGGAAAAAGCTTTCCAGACACCGGTGAATTTCTCATGAACTCACAGCAATGGTGACAGCATGCAGAAGTCCCATGCAAGCTCAAACCAGAATAAAATTCCAGCCTGAATCTTACCTGAGGAACTACTGGCAATAGATGATTGTAAAAAGTATATGTTAAAGCTGTAGTGAAAAGCTTCTAATCATGTAGTTCTTAAAAATTAAAAAAATATGATTAAAAAAAATAATTCTTCAAAGCATAAAAATTTGCTCCTTAATCATTAGTAAATGTGAAAAACATTATCATTGAAATCTACCTGATGATTTTATATCCATGCTCAGATGCCAAGGAGCTCAGAAAGTAATCGACTGTGACTAGTAATAATCAGATATATAGGGATTAGAAACGCATGTGTGTCTTAGTGTCAATTGTATTAAAATGAATTTTTCTGTATGAAACTGTGTATTTTAATAATGAAATGGAGACCTTTTTTTAAAAGGTTAAAAACCTCATTCAATTTTATGTCTTACATGCTTTATACTGAGGACAATATTATATAACTGTATTAATTCAACTGTAAACCTGTCTATAACTCCAGTTCCAGGGAATCAGAAGCCCTCTTCTGACCATGGGCATTGTACGACATGGGTGCACTTACACACATGCATGCAATACATTCATGCACATAAAATAAAAATAATAAATAAAATATTTTTTAAAAAATTGAAACCAATTATGTTTAAATTAAAATTTAAGAAGTCATATATGAAACACAAGAAAACATGTACACTATATTCCAAATAACCAATAATTACAAGGAGAACATGATAATAATTTTAAATACACTGTGAAAGAGAACCATTTATCTTTGAGCAGATAATGTAGTTTTAAAATTATCTTAAAGGGCTAGACAGATGGCTCAGCAGTTAAGAGAACTGGCTGCTCTTACAGAGGACCTAGCTTCAGTTCCCAGCACCCACATGACAGCTGGCCATGCATAACTCCAGTTCCAGGGAATCTGACACCCTCTTCTGGCCACCACAGGCATTTCATGACATGGGTGCTCTTACACAGGCAAAACACTCATATGCATATATAATAAATTTTTCTTAAATTTTAGGGGGCTGGAGAGATGGCTTAGCGATTAAGAGCACTGACTGCTCTTGTAGAGAACCCAGGCTCAATTCCCAGAATCCATGTGGAGGCTATGAACCATCCTTAACTCCAGTTCCAGGGGAATCTGAAACCCT
>NW_008356263.1:363966-373951 GCF_000622305.1 Nannospalax galili
TATTAATTTTTATTTTATGTGTATGAATGTATTGCCTGCATGTATGTGAGTGCACCCCTGTCGTGCAGTGCCCACAGAGGTCAGTAGAAGGCGTCAGATCCCCTGGAACTGGAGTTAAGGATGGTTGTTAGCTGCCCTGTGGGTGCTGGGAATCAAACCTGGATGGATCCTCTGCAAGATCAGCCAGTGTTCTTAACTGCTGAGCCAGCTCTCCAGCCCCTGTTTATTATTTTTACTTTTGTTGAATGTATTGCCTGCATGTGTCTAAGTGCACCCGTCATGCAGTGCCTGTGGAGGTCAGAAGAAAGCATCAGATCTTCTGGAACTGGAGTTATGGATGGTTGTTAGCTGCCATGTGGGTGCTGGGAACTGAACCTGGGTCCTCTGCAAGAGCAGCCAGTGCTCTTAACCACTGAGCCAGCTCTCCAGCCCCATGGATCTATATATGTATGCATCAGAAAAAATGAAGAATGGTAGTATCGATGTACTTTATGTAGTGGCTATAGGTGTGATTTGGCTTTCTGAGTATAAGATGACTTTAGCAGATCACAAAAAATAAGATTACATAAAAACTCTTAGGAACATATATGACAGCTGGCCAGCATATGAAGTAACTTAGCTATTGAGAGGGCAAAGAATAGAGTGAAATTTTATATCTGGGCAGACAGTGTGAGCCTTTGACAAAAGTTCTGCCTGTAAAAGGGAGGTGTGTCTGGGGCCAGTTTGGTCAGTTTAACTTTTTATTTTTTTTTCTGGAATGTGTGGGAAGATTTGGGCCTTTGTCTTTCAGCTCCTTGAGGTGAGGAGAGGAAGGGAAGGAAGTGTGGTTAAAGGGATTCTTGCAGGCTAGAGAAGCAGTTTAGAAGTCTGTGAATTGAACAAAGATCAGCTTTAAAAAAAAATGTAATTTAGGTAGTGAGTCAGGTGGGGTGGGCTCCTGACTGAACAAGAGACTTTGCATCCTAGTCTGACTATCATAGAAAGTAAAACTTGTTTTTTACATTAGCCACAAATCTACAGTGAAGGGCCTGGGTAGTGGGAGACTTATCATTCTGGAAGAGCTGAGTGTTTGTGGGTGAGAAGCAAGAATGGTAGCACACGCCTTTAGTCCCCCAGCACTTGGAAGGCAGAGGCAGGCGGATCTTTGTGAGTTCGAGGCCAGCCTGGTCCACATAGGGAGTTCCAGACCAGCTGGGACTACAGAGAGACCCTGTCTCAAAAAGACAAAAAAAAAAAAAGGATGGTAGGAAAGGCAGTGGCTCCAGGTAGGGAGCCCACACGGAAGGGAACTGCCGTGGGTTAGCAAAAAGAAGAGTGGAAAGCAGATAGATGGGAAAATTTGACAGAGAAGCTCTCAGAGGGGAAGAGGGTAGTGACCATTAACTGCCATGGGTATCAGAGTGGAGAAGGGAGCAGAGAGCAAAGAAAGAGAACCTTCATGACCATCCTGGAGATGAAACTTTAATCTGATTAAAGCAGAGCATTTAGCTAGGAAGGAAGGCAGTGCAAGATAGCAGTTCTGGAGCCAGCTGAAGAAAGGTTTTTCTGGAGAAGTCGAAGCAGCATGAGGCTGGGACTAGTGAGGAGGATTTTGTGGAGCAGAACCTGAAAGGCAAAGCAGGATAAACAGAAAGAAAAGGATAAAGGGAATGGAGATAGATCAAGGCTTGAATGTAGGGAACCTCAAACCACTGTCCATTGTACTAGAAGAAAAGTTTAAGGTCTTAATGAATTTAGAAGTGTCAATATAAAATCATAACCCTCACCTCGAAGGGGGTAAAGGATAGTTTATCCTGGAGCCAAATATTAGTGACCATGGCCCAGGAACACAGACTTATGTTACCCAAAATTCCATGTTTCATGAAGTTTTTATAATAACAGAACAAAGAAGGCTATAAATCAAGACAGTTTTCAAATACATTAGTGGGTAATTTGGTAGGCAGATTATAACAAAGCAGGAAGAATTAAGCTATAGGCCTCAGATGCTATGTGATGACATTCTTAGCTTTTTGGTTGGTGGAAAGCAAGGTTTTGTTACTACATTGCAAAAGGTTTATCTATTAGTCACAGGATGTTAGATCAGACTCAAAGGTGGACAAGGAATGACTGTTTAGGGGGCTAAAGATAGCCCAAGATAAATTGTAGGCTATGGACCTACAATGTTCAAAACTCTCCACAATCACTGAAGTTCTAATCACTTGATGAGCCTTGCAGAAGATTCAGTTTGAAGATGCATGTTTTTTTAAACTAGGAATTTTTGTTCACAGAAGTCAAATATATCACCCTCTGGAGAATGGTGGCCTCTTTTAGTTCCAGAGTTGGTAAATTTTTTGAGGAGACATGACAGAGGAGACTCTAGGTAGTTTAGAAGATTTTTGACCCACAGCTATGAGAAGGGGTAAGAAAGGAGATTTTTCTCAATTGAAATCAGACCAAAAGAATGCACATCTTCTGACCCAGTGGCTCTATTTAGTAAGGGACTTGCTGAGAGGAGGAGGACAATCCTCTTGAGGGAGATATGGGAGTGAGAGTATAGTCCAGAGAAAACTTTTTTTCTGGTGCCAGAGTTTCTGAGAGGACCACCTGGCATAAGGTCAAAAGAAGAGTTTCTTGAGGATGTAGGAATCTTAAAGCTCACCTAAATTTGGATCAGCCAGTGATGGATGCTGTGAATACACTGGAGGTGATCTCTATCAGAGTTTATCAAGGGGATGTAAGAAGTTTGGGGTGGGGGGCCACAAAATATAAGATCAAGAGGGAAAGACACAACAGAACAAGCAATTCAAGCAACTCAGCAACAGTACAGGCTTTTAAGCACTTTTTTTTTTTTGGCCTTCTTGAGACAGGGTCTCCTTGTAGCCCCAGCTAGCCCGAAACTCACTATAGAGACTAGGCTGGCCTTGATCTCACAGACATCCACCTGCCTCTGCCTTCCAAGTGCAGAGATTAAAGGCATATGCCACCATACCTGGCTAACAGTACAGGCTTTTATACCAGAGGAAAACCTGCAGGAATCTCTGGTGTAAGAATCAGAGCCTGGGTTCTGGTTACAGGCTGGGGTACTTCTATGGTAGAAAAAGGCAGAGGAGTAGCTTTCCTTTTTGGCTTGAAGTTGGCTGTTGCCAGGGGTAACCAGTGAGTCAATTAAAAAATGCCAGGTGATTGATAAACATCTCATGTCTGGCCATTACTGGGGGTCAATGGGTTGGGGAGGGTAAGAATCCAGAAAGACAAGTTACTTTAATTCTCAGAACCAAATCACTTGAGTTTTGAGAGTGTCATTGTTCAACCAAAATGAAGGAACTTTACAAGATGGCATTGTTACAGAAGCAAAAAATAAAAGAAAGAAAACCTTAAAACTGGTCAAGAGAGTAACACTCTCTGACCTGGGTGGAACCTGAACTTTCCAGTTTTTCCAGATCACCTGGTCACAGGACTATCCCTAGGAAGGTAATTATGCTAAAGAGATTGGTGGAATATGTAAGTGTTTTAATGAGATGGAAAACTTTTCCTTCCCATAATTCCTGCCCCTTAGGGCAGTGCTTTTTAACCAGGCCACAGACATGTGATTCTCTGTAAGTGTGTCTGCTTTTCTGAATTCTTCAGAAAAGTGTAATCTCTCCTTTTCTTCTTTATATATTTTTTCTTACCATGCATTCCCTAACACTTTGGAGCTGCCGCAACATTTTGGGCTCTTTGCCTTTTTCTCTAAAACTCCCCTCTCTGCTGTCCAGCTGCTAGTCCACCACGTCTGACCTCCATGCTGGCTCTAAACCAGCATGGCTTCATGACTTTTTTTCCTTCTCCCCTCTATTCTCCTCTTCAAGGCAGTTGCTGAGTTTTACAGCTCACCTGCCCTGAGGCTTTTTCTTTAAATTCTAATAAAATTTTCCTGAAGCTTCCATGAGTCCATTCTTAAATTCTCTTCTAAGACTAAGAATCCTAAAGGGAAACTGTTTTTCCCTGTATCAAAACCAGACTTTACTTTTTTTAATACAAAAAGTGCAGTTACTTTTGCATCAACTTAATAGACTTTAAGCATGAGGATTAAGGAAGGAAAGAGGTACTTGGAAAGAATAAGGCATACCTGAGAGTATGAGTACAGCTCCTCTACCTGAGTTGTTCATTATCATAGTCTATATAGGATTTGGGTGGTTTTGAAGCTGTTACCTTCAAAAGGTTACTAAGGAACCTAAATGAGATCACAGGGTGGTTCCTGAGGGGTACCTGACAGGACTGCAGTTGGTAAGGGCATAATCTTAAGGGGTAACAAAGGCCAAAAATTTGTCTTCTATAATTTCTCTTTTTTTAAGCATTTCTTTTAATTAACTAACTAACTAATTTATTTATTTATTTATTTATTTATTTATTTATTTATTTATTTTGGTATTTTTAAGACAGGGTCTCCCTGTAGCCCCAGGTATCCTGGAGCTTGCTCTGTAGACCAGGCTGGCCTCGAACTCACAGAGATCTGCTTGCCTCTGCCTCCTTAGTGCTAGGATTAAAGGTGTGTGCCACCACACCTGGCAAGCATTTCTTTTTAAATGGTTTCTTTATTATTTTTATTTTATGTGTACGTATGTATTGCCTTCATGTGTATAAGTGCACCATGTCATGCAATGCCCACAGAGGACAGAAGAGGGTGTCAGAGCCCCTGGAACTAGAATTACAGACAATTGTTAGCTGCCATGTGAGTGCTGGAAATTGAACCTGGGTCTTCTGCAAAAGCAGCCAGTGCTCTTAGTCGCTGAGCCATCTCTCCAGCTCCTTCTATAATTTCTTCAGGCTTAATAGGGACATAGAGTCTACCTATCCAGGGATCAAAAAAATCTCAACCTGTCTGATCTAAGGAGGACATGAGAGTTTAAAACTTTTAGATTGGAGGTTCATCATTTGAAGAGGATCTAGAAGAAATGATGTCATTACTCAAGACATCCAGCTAAGCATACAGAAGACTATTGTGTATAAGATTAGCATCAAAAAATAGCAGGACCTTGTTATCATGAAATATCTGGTAACTATCATGTTAGCAAATCATTAAAACTTAAGGCAGGGGCTGGAGAAATGGCTCAGTGGTTAAGAACACTTGCTGTTCTTCCAGAGGACCCAGTTTCAATTCCCAGCACCCACATGGTGGCTAACAACCATCCATAACTCCAGTTCCAGGGGATCCGACTCCGTCTTCTGGCCTCTGCGGGCTTCGCATGACACAGGTGCACTTACACACATTCAAGCAAAACACTCATGCACATAAAAATTAAAATAATAGGTAAAATAGTTTTAAAACTTACAGAATCTGCTGGGCATGGTGGCGCACATCTTTAATCCCAGCACTCGGGAGGCAAAGGCAGGTGGATCTCTGAGTTCAAGGCCAAGCCTGGTCTACATAGTGAGTTCCAGGCCAGCTGGGACTACAGGGAGACCCTGCCTCAAAAAGGCAAAAAAAAAAAAAAAACCAAACAACTTAAGACAGAATCTGATACAGGTCTAATTTAGGTATGTAAATCTTAGAGGATTGAGGACGTTATCCCTGTTGTCAGATATATACACAGGATTTCTTTAGTAACAATACAGGTTCCCTTTACATTATTGTCAGAATATTAAGAGCCATCAGGTCTTGTATGATAACTCTCCCCATTACTTCTTCTTAGACACTAAATGATCTCTTTAGGGTTGAACTAACTCCTGTCAAAAATGGAAAAAGAATCAATGGAGCAGATATACCCAAATTCTTTCCTGTCCTTTGAAGACACCTGTGGTGGTTTGAATGAGAGTATCCCCCATAGGATCCAAGTATTGAACACTTGGTTAGTTGGTGGTGCTCTTTGGGGAGGATTAGGAAGTTTGGCCTTGTTGGAGGAAGTCTGTCACTGGGGGCAAGCTTTGAGTACATAGCCTACTCCATTTGTGCTCTCCCTCTCTCACTGCCTCCCTCCCTTCTTTCTGTGCCTTCTTGAAGATGTGAGTGATCACCTTTCTGCTCTAGCTATCTCCTCCATCATGATGGACTCCTATCCCTTTGGAACTATAAGCCCAGTAAACTCTTCCCTTCTATACATTGCCTTGGTCATGATGGTTTATCGCAGCAAAAGAAAAGTAGCTAATATAACACCCAGAAAGGAATGTGAATTTTGTTCCTCTTCTCAGCTTGACAGTATATATGCTTGCTTTTTCTCTTTTGTTCTTTTGAGATAGGGTCTTGTTCTTTAGCCCTTGATGGCCTTATATTCATTATGTAGTCTAGGCTGGCCTTAAACTCATGGCAGTCCTTCTGCCTTAGTCTCCAGATCCTGAATTATAAGCATATACTGAGCTGCCACACCAAGCCTATTTTTTCTTATCGTTATGCAAAGACTGTGTTTGTGGCTTCATTTCTGTTTGAGGCTCTGGCAGTTTACTTTGGCTTCTTGGGGTACAAGGATGATCATATAAATTACATAATATAAGAACAACTGATATGGTTTCTAGTTATTACTTGAGTTTTTAAAGTAAAAGCCTGGTCTCTGGCAGCCCAGCAACCTAGCCACCCATCTCCAATATGCCCATTAAAGAGATGAGTAGTAAAAACAGATTAAGAAGATACAATCTCACCGAGCATGGTGGCCCATGCCTTTAATCCCAGCAAAGGCAGGCGGATCTCTGTGATTCCAGGCCAGCTAGAACTACAGGGAGACCCCATCTCAAAATAAACAAACAAACAAAAAATACAGATTCATTAGCAATTAACAAAAAAGGGAATCCAGCGATACGCGTCTGTCTTAGGGGTACTGACATGAAGTTTAGGTTTTTTTGTTTGGTTTTGTTTTTGTTTTATTGTATGTGTAGGTTTTTAAAACGTTGGTTGGCTGGCTGGCTGGCTGGCTGGCTGGTTAGTTTTTGAGATAGGGTCTCATGCAGCTGGCCTTGAACTCTCCTGATCCTCCTACTTCCACCTCCTGAGTCCTAGGATTATAGGCATGCACCATCACTGCACATTGTTTTATGAGGTGCTAGGGATTGAACCTAGGGCTTCATGCATGAGGCAAGCACTCTACCAACTGAGCTATATGACCATACTGAGGTTTAGGTTTAAATAGAGTGCAATAAAATATATAATTAAGCAGTCCTTATCAGGACACAGGCCCACCAGTATCTTAGCTCTGGTGTGTCCTGCCTGTTGGTTTGATAAATTGTCAGAACTGTGTGAAATCTCTTCCTAGGAGATGAGTTCCTCTTACTGTTAGCATCAGGACTACAGCCTTTCCCTTCTCCCAGCATGAGATTCCTGAAGAAATTTTAATTCTTTGGGTCCGTTGTTTCCTTAGCCTGATAGCCAGAAGGAGGAACATAAGTCTCTCTTTGGAGGATCTATTCTCACAGGGCTAGAGAGATGGCTCAGGGGTTAAGAGCACTGACTGGTGTTGCAGAGATCCTGGGTTCGATTCCCAGCACCCACATGGTGGCTAACAACCATCTCTAACTCCAGTTCCAGGGGATCCAATGCCTTCTTCTGACATCCTCACACACTGCACACACAACACGAATGCACTTATACACATGCAGGCAATATACTCATACACATTAGAAAAAAAAAACAAAATAAATAAAATATTTAGAGTATTTATTCTCTTTCCTACCCAGGGAGGTTACATTATCACTCTAGTACCTGCAAGAAGGACACTGGAATGTGTCCCCCAGGATCCAACACTGCAGCTCTAATCAGTGTTCTTTTTCTTCTAGGGGATGTACATTTCTTCTCAAGAGGCCTTCTGTTTTTTCACCGTCATCATGGAAGTATCATCATTTCCAAGGATTACATAAATTCTGTTTCCTTCTATGATGGGGTAAGTGTTTTATTAACCCCTGGTTTTTGGTGCTCTAAAAGATAACCCATTCTTCTGAGGGGAAAACCAAGTAACTTCCTCTACCAGTACTTTGTGGTAGGATGTCACGAACCAGAATAACAATTGAGGCAGGTCAGCAAGGATGGTTAGAAGGACTGTCACTCATAACTTTTATGTGCTTTGCTAGAAAGGCCTCTGGGTCCATTCCCAATTCACCCATCCCAAAGAGAAATAGAAAGTAGTCTGAAAGGGCCTCCAGTGACCTCTCACAAAAACACAAGGCTCATACATACACTTCAGAACTAGAAAGAAGTTCATCCTATGACACCGATAGGAATCTACCTATTTCCTTAGCCATGAGAAAGAAAGCTAAATGAGCCAAAAAGGTAAAAATTGTTCATTTTCCCTATGAGCGCTTAACACCTCTTTCTTATACACAGGCTTAACCTCTACCACCATGAATGTACCACCCTCAGAACCATCCTTAAATTTGCTCTTCCCTTTGGGAAGAGTGGATCTGGGTTTCCCTCAGCTTGTACTCACTGACCAGAGCATAGTGTATCTCTCTCAGTATAACATAGAAGTAGAGGGCAGACCCTCTACTTGCCTCGGTCTCAGCCTCTAAGGCAGCTTGTTGGACAACTAGAACAGAAGTGAAATGAAATGGTTTGGCTAGATAACTCAACACATGAATTCATGATCAAGCCTTTCTTTGATATAAACCCTACTGCACTAAATGTTGTTCAGAAATTGGACCGATCAACTGGGCAGATTGGATAGCCTTATTAAATAAGAGGGGTTTTTTTCATTTATTTATAATTTATTTATTTATTTATTTATTTATATATTTATTTATTTATTTATTTATTTATTTATTTAATGTATATGAGTGCTTTGCTTGCATGCATGTAAGTGTAGTACATGCATGCAGTGCCCATGGAGACCAGAAGAGGGTGTCCAATCCCCTGGAACTAAAATTAAGGGTAGTTATTAGCTGCCATGTAGGTGCTGGGAACCAAACCTGGGTCCTCTGCAAGAGCATCCAGTTCTCTTAACCAGTGAGCCATCTCTCCTGCCCCCTGTATTTACTTAATATCTTTTTTTAAATGTGTATGAGTATATTGCCTACATGTGCATAAGTGCACTCATGCTGTGCAACGCCTGTGGAGGTCAGGAGAAGGAGGTCAGATCTCCTGGAACTGGAATTACAGACAGTTGGTAGCCACCATGTGGGTGCTGGGAATTAACTCAGATCCTCTGTAAGAACAGTCAGTACTCTTAACTGCTGAGCCATCTCTCCAGCCCTACTTAATATCTTTTAATTATGTGTATGTGTCTCTCTTTGTGTAGATATGTGCACAAGTGCAGTTGTCTGCTGTGAAGTTAACTCAGGTCCTCTGGAGGTGAAGGAAACACTCTAGGAGTATCTGTCCAATCCTTAGATAAGAGAGTTGTTCATTTGTTTGTTTGTTTGTGTTTTTTTATTTATTTTTATTTTTGTATGCCTGTGTATATGTATGCCATCTGGGGGAAGGGGGGAAAGAAGAGGGTGTCAGATCCCCTGCAGCTGGAGTTACAAGTGGATATGAGCCACCCAACATGGGTGTTGGGAACAAAACTTGGGTTCTCAGTAAGAACAGCAAGTATTCTTAATCACTGAGCTATCTTTCCAGCCCAAGAATTTTGATATTAGCTTTTTAAAAATTATTTATTTAATAACCATATAATTAGAAGAGGCATTTCATTACAACAGCACTGACATATTCAATAACAATTTCCAGAGCTTAAGATGCTTCTCTTTCAAAATTAGCTGTAAATTTTTAGGTTTACTGTTGAATTAATAAAGTTATACAATATTGTACTCTGTATAAACCCTATAAGACATAAAAATAAATGAGGTTTTAAACTTTGAAAAAGATCTCCATTTCATTGTTAAAATACACAGTTTAATTCATTTTTAATACAGTTGACACTAAGATGCACATGCATTTCTAATCTCTATATATCTCATTATTACTAGTCACAGTTGCTTACTTTCTGAGCTCCTTGACATCTGAGCGTGGATATAAAGTCATCAGGTAGATTTCAATGGTAATGTTTTTCACATCTACTAATTATTAAGGAGCAAATTTTTATGCTTTAAGGAATTTTTTTTTATACAC
>NW_008356263.1:374027-374857 GCF_000622305.1 Nannospalax galili
CTGCTATGTTGTTGGCACCCCCTGCCATTCCCCACTACTTGCCCTTCTGGTGAATCTAGTCAGCCTATCTAGAGACCTTTGTTTTAGGAGGGTCAGCTGTTCCTCATCTAGTGGTAATCAGTTGTCAATATTCCTTTGGATAAGATTGGGGTCTGCTGTTCAATTTCCCAGTTCTATGCTGGGTTACTATCTGGGAATCCCTTTGGCCCCTCTGGCCAACAAATCAAAAGAAGGTATCACGTGTCTAACACTGTTGCTTGTTATGTAGCCTTTAGCTACATAACATGGACTCTTAAGAAATTATATTGGCCCCTTTAAACTTTGGTTATACTTTCCTTTTGGGTATTTAAGGCCATATAGTTGGCCAGATAAACCAATTTATTTTTACTCCTAAGGCCGTTTGAGGATCTGTTCCTCAAGGCTCACATGGGCTTGGGAGGAGCCCCTGGCTCGTTTCTTTTACCAGTTCTGCCTATGTGAAGGTAAGTGAAAGATCCTGCTCGACCATGGCTGGCTTTGTTTGGAAGCATGGAGGAAATGTTTCCTCTGTGTTGACCCTCCTCTTTGTAGACTGGACACTGGACCCTCCTCTTTGTAGACTCTGTAGACGAGATGGTTCAAGTCCATCTCGTGGGGTCTCCTTGGCCTCCTTGATCAAGAGGACAGGTGACGTACCACAATAACAGGACATTTTGAGAGATGCTCATAGTCCCCTGGAACTAGTCGACCTAGGAGGACAAGGAGCAAAAACTGTCCTTTATGTTCCTCTGACCAAATTAGTATAGGCCTCAAAGTATGTCTGTTAAACATCCAAGAAGGTGAGTTTCACC
>NW_008356263.1:375189-375293 GCF_000622305.1 Nannospalax galili
TGTTATCCTGGTTCCTGGATATATCCTGGCTGCATACTTATTTATCAGAGTCGGGTTCTAGGACCCACATATGAGGGAGAACATATGTCGATTTTTTTTTCTGA
>NW_008356263.1:376697-377298 GCF_000622305.1 Nannospalax galili
TGAAAAGGAGTGTTTCCATGTACTCTTTCTCTGATTGCTTATTATTGGTATATAGAAAGGCTACAGACTTTTGTAGATTAATTTTGTGACCTGCCACTTTTCTGAACGTGTTAATAATTTGTAGGAGTTTTCTGGTGAAATTTTCGGCATCTCTTAGATATCATATTATCTGCAAAAAGGGATAATTTGATCACTTCCAATTTATTAATCCTTTAATTTCCTTCTCTTGTCTTATTGCTCTTGCAAGAGTTTCAAGTACTGTCTTAAAGAGAAGTGGAGATAGTGGACAGCCTTGTCTGGTTCCTGATTTCAATGGGAATGCTTCCAGTTTTCTCCATTTAGAATGATGTTGGCTGTGGGTTTGTTATATATAGCTTTAATTGTGTTGAGGTATGTTCCCTCCAGTCCAATTCTCTCTAGGACTTTGAACATAAGTGCATGTTGAATTTTGTCAAAGGCTTTCTCTGCATTTATTGAGATGACCATATGGTTCTTCTCTTTGAGTCCATTTATATGATTTATGACTTTTACTGACTTACATATATTGAACCATCCCTGCATCTCTGGAATAAAGCCAACTTGATCACGGTGGATGATCTGT
>NW_008356263.1:377626-379273 GCF_000622305.1 Nannospalax galili
AAAAAATCCATTGTGGCCTAGGCTTTTTTTAGTGGGGAGGTTTTTGCTTTGTGTTTCAATTTCCTTATGTGTTATGGGTTTGTTTAAGCTGTTAATCTCTTCTTGGTTTAACATTGGTGGCTTCCGTGATTTTAGATATCCATCCATTTCTTTCAGATTTTCAAACTTATTAGCATATAGGTTTTTAAAGTATTCCCTTATGATGTTCTGTATCTTTCTCATGTCTGTTGTGATGTTTCCCCTTTCATCTCTTCTTTTGTTAATTTGGAGGTGCTCTTTCTTTCTTTTGGTTAACTGGCCTAGCGGTCTGTCAATCTTGTTTATCTTTTCAGTGAACCAGCTCTTGGAGTTGGTGATTCTTTGTATTGTTTTCTTTGTTTCAATTTCATTAATTTCTGCCCTGATTTTTGTTATTTCTTCTTGTCTGCTGGGTTTAGGTTTTGTTGGCTGTTTCTTTTCAAGGTGTTGAGTTGTAATGTTGAGTCATTTATTTGTGTTCTTTCCAATTTTTTGATGTAGGCACTTAGAGCTATAAACTACCCTCTAAGGATCACTTTCAGCGTGTCCCAGAGGTTTTTGTCATGTTGTATTGTCCTTTTCATTTAATTTCAGGAATACTTTTATTTCTTTCTTAATGTCTCTTTTGACGCATTCATCATTCAGGAGTGTAGAGTTTAATATCCATGTGTTCACGTGATGATTAGGGCTTCTTTGGGTGTTGATTGTAAGCTTTATTGCATTGTGGTCCGATAGAATGCATAGAATTATTCCAAACTTTCTGTATTTGTTGAGGTTTGTTTTGTGCCCCAGTATATGGTCGATTTTGGAGAGGGTTCCATGGGGTGCTGAGTAGAAAGTATGTCCTTTGGTGCTTGGGTGGAATACTCGGTAGATGTCTGTTAAGTCCATTTGATATATGGTATTGTTTAATTCAGATGTCTCTCTGTTAACTCTCTGCCATGTTGACCTACCTAATGGAGACAGTGGTGTACTGAGGTCGCCTACTATTAATGAGTTGGAGTTAATCTGGGTCTTAAAGTCCTGTTTTTATGAAGTCCTTGTTTTTATGTAGTCGGGTGCACCAGAGTTTGGTGAATACATGTTCATGATTGTAATATCTTCTTGATTCATTGTTCCTTTGATCAAAATGTAGTGGCCCTCTTTGTCTCTTCTGATTAGTTTCAGTTTAAAGTCTATTTTGTCAGATATTAGAATTGCTATGCCTGTTTTTTTCTTAGTGCCATTTGCTTGGTATATTTTTTTCCATCCTTTCACTTTGAGGTAGTGTCTGTCCCTGAAAGTGAGATGAGTTTCTTGTAGACAACAAAAAGATGGATTTGTTTCTTAATCCATTCACATAGTCTGCATCTTTTGATTGGGAAGTTCAGTCTGTTAATATTTAAAGTTATTAATGAAAGATGAGTATTGAATCCTGTCATTTTTATTTCTGTTTACATTCTTGATATAGCTGTACTTTTCCACAGTTGTACCTTCATTGAATTTCTCTCTGCAACCCCTTGGGTATAGTCATTCCTTTCTTCAGCTCTTTGTATTGCTTCCAGAACTCTCTGAAGGGCTGGTTTTGTGGACATGAATTCCTTCAGCCTATTTATGTCATGGAAGATTTTTCTTTCCCCTTTGACTATA
>NW_008356263.1:380111-392691 GCF_000622305.1 Nannospalax galili
AATTTCTTTTGTAGTTTCTGATTCTTGTGTGAGACTCGGGCCTTCAAGTTTAGGTCTACTTCTTTTTGTGAACTTTATGAGTCTTTGTGGTTTAATTTCTGGGCATGAAAAGCTGGTTTGTCTAAGCTTCCAGTTGTCTCTTTTGATTTTATATTGGAGTGGCCAGATTGATTTTGTCTTCAGGAGTTCCCACAGAGGCCCAATTCAGATGAGGGTCAGATGATTTCAGACTTTTTCCTAAGGTCTGGATCCCTCCAGGAACGATTTTGGCCTCAGGAATTTGGGGGTTGGACTGGCCTGGGAGCCTGGCCCAGAAAAGATGCTGGTCTAGGGCAGCTGGTGGCTGTGCCACCCAGAGATGCAAAGGGAGATGGGGGCGGGAAGAGGCCCCAAGGACTCCTGGGGACTGCACTGAGAAGCTGGGTTGGTCTGGATGCAAAGGATCAGGAAGAGGAAAGGTCAGCCCCTGTGTCCCAGAAAGAGGCTGGCAGGTGGTGCAGGCCCAGGGAGGCAGAGGGAGGTGAGGGCGGGGCCAGGTCCAGAAGCAGTGCTCCTGGGGGCCAGAGAAGGCACTATGTTGGTCTGGATGAAAAGGATCAGGAAGCAGTATTGGTTCCCCAGGTGTCTGGGGCCCCAAGACAAGGAATGGGGCAGGGCCCAAACTCGGAAGAGGGAACAAAGCAGGAGATGGGAGGGTGAATGGGGCTGGGGGAGTCAAGGCGCAGAGGGCGCAATGGACTTACCCCAGGGAGAGGCCTGTGGGTAGGAGAGAGGCCCGCGGCGGGTGGTGCAGGCCCAGGGAAGCAGAGGGAAGTGAGGATATTAGCTTTTATAACAGTCTTTCAACATCAGAAAAGAAAGGATGATTCTTTTTTGTTGTTGTTTTTTTTCTTTTTCTTTTTTTTATTTTAAGGGATGGTTTCAATGTAGTTACAACGCAAATTTGAAACATAATACAGAATTCAGGATACAAACAGTTAAATCATAGGATAAAGCAATTTATAAGGAAGTTAATAAATTGCTTTAGGAAGACTGAATTTATAAAGCATTTCACACAGAACATTTCAAACAATCCTGATCATCTTTATACCCCCATCTTCACTGGCACCCTCCCATAGCCCTGCCTTTGGAGCCCATACACTCTGTCATCCCTGTTAAGGTCCACTGTGTTGTCAGTGTTCCAAGCCATTCCCAGTGCAAGTCTGTCCACCGAGTCCAGTCAACCTATCTAGAGTCCCTTGTTTTATGAAGATCAGCTCTTCATCTAGTAACAATTAGTTGTCATCATTCCTTCATATAAGATTGGGGTCTGTTGTTCCTTTTCTCAGTTCTGTGCTGGGTTACTGTCTGCCTGAGTTTGCATGGGACTTGTATGCTGAACCTCATGAGGAGGTTCCCAGGAGCTTGTAAGACTCTTGTTTCCATATGGTCATGCACCTCCTCTCTGGGTCTTACAATCTTTCTACCACCACCCCCCCTTCCTAGATGGTCCCTAAGCCTTGGGTGGGTGAAGTTTAATGACAGGACCCTGTCCAAGGACTATTATTCAGCAGACTCTTGATCTCTATACTTTGGCTATTTTTGACCTTTTGTGTTCCTGGCCCTCTGCTATATGAGGGAGCTTCATTATTGAGAACTGAGAGATTCATTAGTGTCCTCTTTATTATCCTTGTCCTATGTTCCAGGAGCCTTAGGTGTAGAGGTTGCACTGTAGATGAGTCACTTACGTCTGGGCAATTCACAATGTCCCTGTGTAACCAGTTGTGGTACTTGCTAATAGTAAATGAGCTTCTTTGATGAGTGGTGACTGGGATATTTGTTTGTGAATATAAGGATCCATATTTTGCACATAGTAAGAAATCCCATTAGTCTAGCGATGTGACAGTCTTTGGGTTTTCTCTAAGACCTATGACCACTCCAGCCATGTGTATTAGGTTGTGTTATGGTACCACACTTGAGTTTCCTCCCTTGAGCGGGCTTTTAAGTCAAATTAGGTAACTGCTGATTGCCCCCAAGATAAAAGTGCCACTACTGCACCATTGATGTATGCTGTGCTGGCCACTGATGTGGTTATTTGGTCCTGAAGCTGGTGTTAGATCATCCATTGTTGTTTTTCCTTGGCACCTTCATAGCGCTTTCCAAAGCTATGGGAGCTAGACTTCAGGGGAAGTGGTTTCAGGTCAGGTGCATCTGTATTGCTCCAAATCCTGTGTCCAAAGTATGTTCTGTCTTCAACAGTAGAGTCTTACCTTCAAGTTCTGGGAGGCCATCAAGGGCTGTGGCAATCACCTGAGTAATTTTGGGAGTCTCTTGGACCACCCTGGCCAACAACTCAGAGGAAGGTATCTCCTGTCTGGCACTGTTTCTTGTTATGTAGCCTTTAGCTATACACATGGACTCATGTAGAGATGATGTATGTATAATTTGTCAGTAGGTTGTTGGACTAATATGGTTCCCTCTGACTTTTTAAGACTAGCTAGTCATTATTATTTCTCCTCTCTCTTTCTTATTGTCTAACCCTTCTGCCATGGTTTCCTCATTTAAAATGTCCCATTTTCCCCATTTCTCCCTCGATAATACCCGTCTCCTATGGTCGCACCTTTCTTGAGTTCCTTCTTTCCCTTCGTCTCCAAGGTTCACTTAAAAATCAGTGATAGGAGGACTGGAGAGATGGTTCAGTGGTTAAGAGTACTTATTGCTCTTCCAGAAGACCCGAGTTCAGTTCCCTGAACCCACTTTGGGTAACTAGGGTATCTGACACCCTCTTCTGGCCCCTGTGGGTGCACACCCCCCCACACACACACATTCTCAAGTAAAACAGAGAGAGTAAAAAAATAAATCTTGTTTTTTTGTTTAAAGAAAAAAAAAGGGCTGCAGAGATGGCTCAGCAGTTAAGAACACTGACTGTTCTTGCAGAAGACCCAGGTTCGAATCCCAGCACCCACATGGCAGCTAACAATTGTCCGTACTCCAGTTCCAGGGGATCCAACAGCCTCTTCTGTCCTTCACAGGCATTGCACGACATGAGTGCACTTATGTATATGCAGGCAATACACGAATACACATAAAATAAAAATAATAAAAGAAAGAAAGAAAGAAAGAAAGAAAGAAAGAAAGAAAGAAAGAAAGAAAGAAAGAAAGGGTGCTGGAATGGTGGGGTTAGCAGTAATTTCTGCTCCTCCATAAGACCTGAGTTCAGTCTTCAGCACTCACATTAGGTGGCTCACTACCACCAGTAACTCCAGCTCCAGGGCTATCTGATGCCAGTGGCCTCCATGGACACGTACACCCACATGTACATACCCAAACATAGATAAAACACATATATATAACTAAAGATAATGAAAATAAATCTTTTTAAAAACCAAAGTAGCCAGGTGTGGTGGCACACACCTTTAATCCCTGTATTAGGGAGGCAGAGGCAGGTGGATGTCTGTGAGTTCTAGGCCAGCCTGGTCTCCATAGTGAGTTTCAGGACAGCTGGGGCTACAGGGAGATCCTGTCTCAAAAAAAAAAAAAAAATCCAAAGTAAATGTCTAATAGATTTAAAATTAAATATTTTTAAATTTTTTATTCATTATTGGGGGGCTACACATGTGCCACAGCACACGTGGAGGTCAGAGAACAATCTTCAGAAGTCAGTTTTCTCATTCTCTTCTTCCACCATGAGTTCTGGGGATCATACTCAAGTCATCAGGCATGATAGGACCTGCTGAGCCATCTCACCAGCCCCAAATCAAATATTTTTAAATTTCACTAGTAGAAAAAAAATATTAAAATTCATTAAATCTCTAGGGGCAGGAGGACTTTCTAAGCTTAGAGAGAATTTTTTTACATATTTTTATTTTATGTGTATGAATGTATTGCCTGCATTTAAGTGCACCCGTGTCATGCAGTGCTGTTAAGAGATCAGAAGAAGGTTTCAGACTTAGCCACTGAGCTATATCTCTCCAGCCCCAGCTTAGAATGTAAGAGAACTAGATGTTATGGTGCATGTTTATAGCCCCAGCACTCAGGAGCAAAGACAGGAAGATTGCCATAACTTTGAGTCTAGTCTGGTGCATATAGCCAGTTCCATGCCAGCCAGAGCTACATGAAGAGAACCTGTGTTCTAGATTCATTTCTGTTGCTGTGACAAATACCCTGACAAAAAGTAACTTAGGGGAGAATGGGGTTTGTTTCAGTAGTTCTAGGTTACAGTTCATCATAGTAGGGAAGTCATAGTGCCACAGCTTGATTGAAGCAGATAGTCCTAGCACATCCATAGTTAAGAACAGAGAGAAATGAATACATACTTGCTCGATGCTTAGCTAGCTTTCTTCTCTCGTAAACTGTTCAGGACCCCTCACCTAGGAATGGTGCCACCCACAATGGTCTAAATCCTCCTACACAATTAACAATCAAGACAGTCACCCACAGATACGACTACAGGCCAACCTGATCCAACTGTATCCCTAATTGCTTGATTGCTCAGTAAGCTTTCTGTACTCTTAAGCAGTCCAGGTCCCCAAACCAGGAAGTGGTGCCACCCATAGTGGTCTAGGTTGTCTCACATCAGGTAACAATCCAAACAGCCTTCCACAGACTTGCCCACAAGCCAACCTGATCCAGATAATTCTTCAATTTAGACTTTCTTCCCAGGTGACTCTAGGTGGTGTCAAGTTGACAAATAAAAACTATCACAGGGATGGAAATTGCTCCTTGGTTAAGAACATTTGCTGCTCTAGCAGAAGACCCACATTGAGTATTCAGTACCCACATGGTAGCTCAGAACCATCTGTTAAATCAAGTTCCAAGGAATTTGACACCCTTTTCTGACTTCCATGGGTACCAGACACCCATAATGTACTGATATACATGCAGGCAGAATACTCAATACACATAAAAATCTTAAAATATACATATTTTCAAAACAATTAACCATCACATCCTGTCTTAACAAGATAAAGCAAACAAACGAAAACCAGGAAAAGATTTGAGAAGTTCTAAAGAACTGGTGAGATGCCTCAGTAGTTGAAGCACTTGCCACACATACACAGGAAGACCTGAGTTCAGATCCTCAGAACTCACATACCCCACCTGTAATTCCAGCTTCAGAAGGTGAAGATGTGATCCCTGGATCATGCTGAATACCAGACTAACTGTGTCAGCAAGCTCTGCGTTTGATTAAAGGCTCTGCCTCAAGAATAACAAGGGAAGAGCAATCGAAAATGCTCACTGGTCTCAACCCTCCATAAGCACAAGCATGTGCATCTGCATAAACACAAGTGCCAACAAATATGCAAACATGAATATACACATATATGTATATATCTTTATGCACACCAATCACACAAAAACACTTGAAAAGAAGAAAAAAAATAGTTTTTTTTTGTCTTTTTGAGACAGGATTTCCTGGTAGCCATAGCTGGCCTGGATTCACTATGGAGACCAGGCTGGCCTCTAACTCACAGAGATCCAGCCTCCCAAGTGCTGGGACTAAAGGCATGCACCACCATGCCCAGCTGAAAAAAAAAAAAATAAATAGTTCTAAAGGAAAAGTTTATTAAGTTAAATTATTTTTTTAAAGAAATTCTTTAAAGCTGGACTTTGTGACTCATATCTATAACTGCATCACTTGAGAGACTGAGTCAGGAGGATTCTCATGAATTGAGTTCCAGGCCATCCTAGGACATAGAGTGAGACCCTGTCTCAAACAAACAAAGCTATTATTTCCTTGAAGTATACTTTAAGCACAATTAATTAAAACCATTAAAAGTTCTGTCAATTTTATACGCTCAAGAGCCATCACAAAATACAGAAAATATTCTTCCCCTTTAAGTTCCCTCAGCCCCTCCTTTTTTAAAAAAATTCATTATTAGTTGTGTGTGTGAAGTACATAGGTGAGTGCCAGTACAGCAGCAGGGTGCATGTGTGGAGGTCAGAGACCACCTTTAGAAATCAGTTCTTCCACTCCACTGTGGGGTTTATGCACCAAACGGGGTTATCAGGATTACATGGCAAGTGCTTCTATCCAGAGTCATCTCACCAGCCCTATTTTTTTTTAAGTTTTATTTTTATTTGTGTGTGTGTGTGTGTGTGTGTGTGTGTGTGTGTGTGTGTGTGTGTAGATATCCAGAGGCCAGAAGAGCGTGTTGGATTCCTTGGAGCTAGAGTTACAACTTGTAGGCCACCCACCTGACAATGTGTCCTCTGGAAAAGCAAGTAAATGCTCAAGATCTGAGTCATCTCTCCAGTCCCTTTTTTTGATTTTTTGAGATAGGGGTTTCATGTATCCCAGACTGGCCTCAAATTTGCTATGTAGTGGGGGATAACCTTGAATTCCTGATCCTCCTACCTCCGTCTCCCAGGTGCTTGGATTAATAGGTGTATGCCACCATACCTGGCTTAGGAAAACATTTTTGGTGATTAAAACAAATGAGTTAAAGACTGGAGAGATGGTTCAGTGGTTAAGAGCACATACTGCTCTTCCAGAGGACCCAGGTTCGACTCCCAGCACCCATGTCAGGCAGCTCACAGCAGCTTGTAACTCCAGCACTGCACTCATGTGCATAGACACACAGATATATACATAATTAGAAAATAATAAAAATATTTATTAAAAAGTGAGTTAATATTTCTTTACTGAGATCAGGTATGTTTGGGGTGGTATGACTTTTAGACTTAATATTCTTTTTCTATTAAAGAGCTCTTTATTAACATAAAAAACTGAGTTCTGGACTGGACTGTTCAAAGGCATGAAGCTATTCAGCCAATATAAGGAAGTACATAAGAAACAGCTTCTTATTATAATGTATAACAGTAAATTAAAGAATTTGTTGGCAAAGGAGATGTGGAGTAGGTAAACTTTCTACAGTGAATATTCAGTTGTTGGAGTAACTTGAGAATGAGTAGACTTCAGTCTTTGGAAATGTTTACAGATAATATTGCACAGCATGGTAGATGGTAATCGTAAATTCAGATTTATTCATGTATTTATTGTTGCTTTGTCTTTTTAAATATTTTATTTATTACTTTTATGTGTGTGTTTTGCATGCATGTATGTAAATGGACCACATGTGCACAGTGCCCCTCAGAGGCCAAAAAAGTGTCAGAGCCCCTGGAACTGGAGTTATAGATCTTTGCTAGCTACCATGTGGGTGCTGGGAATTGAACCTGGGTCCCCTGGAAAAACAGCAAGTGTTCTTAACTGCTGAGCCATCTCTCCAGCTGATTTGGAACTTGCTATGTAGACCAGGCTGGCCTTGAACTTACAGAGATCCACCTGCCTCTTCAGCCCAAGTGCTGAGATTAAAGGTATGAGTCACCACACCCAGCGCCCAGGCTGACCTGGAATTCAGGGCATTCCTTATACTTCAGCCTCTTTAGTGGTGGGGTTACATGTGTGAGACACCATGCCCAGCATGAATTCAGTGGTGTTTTGTTTTGTTTTCTCGTCTTTTTGAGACAGGGTCCCCCTGTAGCCCCAGCTGTCCTGGAACTCACTATGTAGACCAGCTGGCCTTGAACTCACAGAGATTCACCTGCCTCTGCCTCCCAAGTGCTGGGATTAAAGATGTGTACCACTACACCCAGCTATAAATTCAGTTTTAAAAATAAGATATAGGGAGCTGGAAAAATGCCTCAGTGGTTAAGAGCACTTACTGCTCTTGCAGAGGACCTGGGATTTGGTTCTTAACACCCATGTGGCAGCTTACAACTGTCTGTAAATCCAGTTCCAGAAATCCATCCAATGCCCTCTTCTCCCCTCCATGACCTCTTGCATGCATATGGTGCACATAAACTCAAAGCACATACACATAAAAAATAAAGTACTAGAGCACGTTGTGCAGCCTTTTCACGTGTCCCTGGGTCAGACTACAGGTCTCTCCTTACAGTGGAAGGCATGAAAGTACAGTCCAGGCTGCGGCGGCCAGAGTCATGGCTGGACAAGCATTTAGAAAGTTTCTTCTGCTGTTTGACGGAGTATTGGTTGAAAGGAGTGCAGCTGAAACTGTCACCAAAGGTGGCATTACGCTTCCAGAAAAGTCTCGGGGAAAAGTACTGCAAGGAACAGTAGAAGCTGGGCTCTAAAGGAAAGGGCGGAGAGATTCAACCAGTTAGTGTGAAAGTTGGAGACAAAGTTCTCCCAGAGTACGGAGGCACCAAAGTAGTTATAGATGACAAGGATTATTTCTTATTTAGAGACAGTGATGTTCTTGGGAAGTATGTAGACTGAAAGCACTGTTGAAATGGCATCACACAAAGCTGCCCATTCCACTGAAGCTCTGAAATATTTCATCACGTAAATAATTTCCATGCCTCCCTTTTATAATAAACTGATGATATCTAAAAAAATAAATAAATAAATAAATAAAATAAAGGACTAAAAATAAGTATTTTTGTTTTTATTTTATGTCTGTGAGTGTTTTGCCTTCATGCATAGAAGTGCACCATATGTGTGCAATGTCCACTGAAGCCAGAAGAGGGCATCAGATCCCCTGGAGCTGGAGTTTACAGTTGGTTGTTATCTACCATGTGGATGCTGGGAACCAAACCTGGGACCTCTGGAAGAGCAGCCAGTGCTCTTAACCACTGAACCATCTCTTCAGACCCTAAACTGTGTTTTTTTAAAAAACTGGATATGAAAGTATAAAATAAATGATTTCCTTTAACATAAGAAAAACAAGTCAGGAGCCAGTGAGATGGTACCATAAGTAAGGGTGCTTGCTGAATTCAGTCTCCAGGACATTCATGGTGGAAGGAAAGAACTGACTCCTGCAAGTTGTCCTTTGATGTCTGCACATATGCACTATGGTACATACACACACATATAAATCTAAAACTAATCTTTTAAAAACCAAACTATTCCAGGTGTGGTGGTGCATGCCTTTAATTCCAGCACTCTGGGAGGCAGAGGCAGGTGGATCTCTGTGAGGTCTAAGCCAGCCTGCTCTACATAGAGAGTTCCAGGCCAGCTGAGGCTACAGGCCAGCTGACAAGACCATTTCAAAAAACAAAAGAAAACCACACATACACACACACACACACACACACACACACACACACACACAATTTTCTCCCCCTAGGTATCTGTTTATAGACGGCACAGCCTTTAGGGAAAAACCTTAAAGATTCTACAAAAACCTGGGGATAGCAGTACACGCTTGTAATTCCAGCACTTTGGAGGATTGTGAGTTTGAATCCAGCCTGACTAGCAGATCCCATCTCAGAAAAAAGAAAAAAAAAAAAAAAAAAAAAAAAACAACACAGGGTCTCACTGTGTTACCCAGGCTGGCCTCAAACTCAGACTTCTCCTGTCTCATCCCCTCATGTATTAGTACCACAGGTATATATATGCTCATGGCTAGTTTTAACTGTGATCTTTAAAAATCTATAACAAGCACTGTGTTTGCTAAGCTGAAAACTAAGAAAGTAGAACAAAGATGTCCCAGTTCTTCTGTTCCTTCAAAAGAAAATCTGTATTCCACATAGGCAATCTGTTGATCTACCATGATGAGATGACAATGCTTGCTTAGAGCCTTGAAGGGAATAGGAGAAACTCTTAAGCAAGAGCCCCACCTGGCTAGGTCTGGTGATGCATATGTGTAATCACTTGGGAAGCCAAGGCAGGAGGACCTTGAGTCCATGGTCAGCTTAAGCTACACACAACAGGACCCTGGCTAAAGACAACCTAAGTGAATAAAAAGGTATCTATATTTGCCGGGTGTGGTGGCGTATGCCTTTAGTCCCAGCACTTTGGAGGCAGAGGCAGGCGGATCACTGTGAGTTCAAGGCCAGCCTGGTCTACATAGTGAGTTCAGGTCAGCTGGGACTACAGGGAGACCCTGTCTCAAAAAGACAAAAAAAATGAAAAATGAAGATATCTATATTCATGGATCAGAAGAATTATTAATATTGAAATAACGTACAAAGTGATAGATACCATGTAATTCAAATCAAAATTTTAATGACTTTTTTTGCAGAAACAGGAATATCCATCTTAAAATTCACACAGAATCTTTAAAAAAATTTTAAAATTTTTATTTTACATGTATGAATGTTTTGCCTGCAGGTATATAAGTGCACCACATGCATGCAGTGCCTCTGGAAGCAGAAGAGGACATTGGATCCCTTGGAACAAATTATATAGATAGTTGTTTCGGGCCATATGGATGCTAGGAACCAAACCCAGGTCCTCTGTAAGAGCTAGTACTCTTTACTGCTGAGCCACCTCTCCAGCCCCTTATATAGAGTCTACTGTTTTGTTTTGGTTTGGTTTTTAAGACAGGTTCTCCCTGTAGCCCCGGCTGGCTTGGAACTCCCAATGTAGACCAAGTTGGCCTAGATCTCACAAACATCTGCTTCTCTCTGCCTCCTGAGTGCTGGGATTAAAGATGTGTTCCATCGTGCCTGGGTTGGTGTGGGGATTTTTGTTTTGTTTTTGTCTCAGAAACTAAAAGGATCTTGGAAAACATAATTGGACAATGATCTTACACTTTCTGATTTTCTTTTCTTTTTTGTCTTTTTGAGACAGGGTCCCCCTATAGCCCCAGCTGGCCTGGAACTCCCTATGTAGACCAGATTGGCCTCAAACTCACAGAGATCCACCTGCCTCTGCCTGCTGGGACTAAAGGCACACACAACCATGCCTGGCTCACTTTCTGATTATCAAAACTTATTATGGAACATGCCAAGCATGATGGTGCACACCTTTCATTAGAGGCAAACAGATTTCTGTGAATTTTAGGCCAGTCAGATTTACACAGTGAAACCCTACCCCAAAAAACTTAATATAAAGTTGTAGTACCCTAACAGTGTGGTACTGGCAGATGGGGGCTGGAGAGATGGCTCAGCAGTTAAGAACACTGGTTTTTCTTGCAGAAGACCCAGGTTTGAATCCCAGCACCCACATGGCAGTTAACAACTGTTCATAACCCCAGTTCCAGGGGATCCAACAGCCTCTTCTGACCTCTGAGGGCATTGCACAACACGGGTGCACTTACCTACAAGCAGGCAATACATGCATACACATAAAATAAAAATAATATTTTTTTAAAAAGTCAGACATTGAAGCCGAATAGAATAAAGAGCCCAGAAATATGTCATTGCACAGTGGTACATATGATCTAATGACTTTTTAGGATGCCAAAGCCATTTAATGAGGGAGGCGTAATCTCAACAAAGGCTAGGGACATGGTGGTGCATACATGTAATCCTAGTATTGGATTGATATTTGAGAAACTGTATATCCATATGCCAGAGAATGAAGTTGGACCCTTACCTTATACCAAGTACAAAAAAAAAATTACTCAAAATGTTTCAAAAACTTAAACATGAAAGTTAAAACAATAATGGTCTTAGGAGGGTCAGGCCTGGTGGCACACACGTTTAATCCCAGCACTCAGGAGACAGAGGCAGGTGGATCTTTGTGAGATCAAGAGGCCAGGCTGGGATGGTCTACATAGCAAATTCCAGGCCTGCTGGGGCTATATAGTGAAACCCTGTCTCAAAACAAACAAAAAATTCTTAGAAGAAACCATAGGAGAAAGCTTCATGACATTGGATTTGTCACTGGCGTCTTGGATATTATGCCAAAAGAAAAACTACATCAGTTGAACTTTATCAAATTAAGCTTTCTAGGGAGTACTAGGTGCCTCAGTAGATAAAAGCAGTTATGAAATCAAAGTAGCTACGACTGGAGTTCCATCACCAGATCCATGATGGAAGAAGAGAACTAGTTCTCTAAAGTTGTCCTCTGACCCCTACATTTTCTGTGGCATGCCTGCACCCATACACACGCACAATAATTTCTTTTAGTTAAGGTTCTAGGGCCAGGTGTGCACACATCTTTAATCCCAGCACTCAGGAGGCAAAGCAAGCAAATCTCTGTGATTTCCAGGATAGCCTGGTTTACAATGAGTTCCAGGCCAGCCAGTGCTACACAATGAGACCCTGTCTCAAAAAAATAAAACAAAAAACGAAACAAAACAAAAAACCCTTCTAGCTATACATGCCTATAATCGTAATCCTAGCACTTGAAAGGCTGACACATGAGTTCTAGGCCATCCTGGGCTATATAGCAAGACCCTCCCCCCTCCCCAACCAAAAATGAATTTTTTTAAAGCTTCTGTATATCAAAAGAGATTCTCAAGGGCTGAAGAAATGGCTCAGCAGTTAAGAGCACTGTCTGCTCTTACAGAGGACCCAGGTTCGATTCCTAGCATCCACATGGTGGCTAACACCTGTCATAACTTCAGTTCTAGGGGATCCAGTACTCTCTTCTGACCTCTGCGAGCATTGCCCAACATGCGTCCACTTATATGCAGGCAACACATAAAATAGAAGTAATAAATAAAAAATGTTTTTAAAAAAGAGATTGTCAAAATAGTGAAAAACAGCCCACAGAATGGGAGAAAATATTAACAAATTGTATATATGAGATGGTCCATGCCTTGGTCCCAGCACTTGGGATCAAGAGGCAGGATAATTAGACATACAAGGTCATCCTCCACTACATAGTGAGTTTTAGGCCAGCTTGAACTATATGAGACTGTCTCAAATTTTCCCCTAGCCCTCATCCCCCCCCCCCCAAAAAAAA
>NW_008356263.1:392761-396144 GCF_000622305.1 Nannospalax galili
AAAACAGCCAATACCTTAGAAAGAATTTGGAGATGAAACTTTAGTTTAGGAAAATAGACACCTAAGTATTTATTATTCCCAGCTACTTGGGAAATCAAGGCAGGAGGATTGTGAGTTTAAGCCTAGCTTGGGCCTTTAGTGAAACCTTGCCCCAACCAAAAAAGAGACTGCCAAAGTTTCCCATAGCTGGGAATTGAAAAGCACAACTGTTACTGAATCTAGTAAACTATTACCTGTGGAAATAATTAGAATGAGTTAACCCTGTGTTTGTTGACACTAGTTGTGTGACTAGACTCATGAGCATGACTCTTCTTGCTAATGCTCCTCTTTTTCTTTTTAGAATTCCACCAGTATAGTGGCTGCCCTTCTCATAGACTTCAGAAGCTCATTACTTCCTCATCTTCCAGTTCAGTTCCATGGATCAAGCAATTTTCTGATGATTGTCCTTTTCCCCAAATCAAAGATATATCAAGCATTTTACTCAGAGGTAATAACAGTCATCATTTAGCAAAATAACTACCTTTTTCAATCTTAGCAATTTAAATTGTAAGTGTCTTAGAGCTAATGGTGAGTAATTAAAATGAGAATTGAAACTGAGTGTGGTAACTGAAGCCTGTAATCCCAGTACCTGAAACATGGAGACAGGAGGATCAGGAGTTTAAGGCCAGCCTCAGCTATATGTTGAGTCTAAGGCCAGCCTAGGCTGTATGAGACCCTGTGTCCAAAAAAAAAAAAAAAAAAGTGTTGAGAGTACTGGTGAGGGTAGGCAGGTAAGTACTTGGATAGTCCTTTTAAATGGTGCTATTGCCAGTGAGGAGTAAAAGCCCACAGAAATGAGCAAAAGACCTTTGAGAGAGATCTACTTTGTCTCCTTTTAAGTCCTAATTAGATTTATTTCCTTTTTAGTTATTTTATTGAATAATGAGCCCTACTTACTGGGCTAGAGCTCTCTATCTCACCCCATGTTCTCCTTCCCTATAGGTTATAGTCCCTGCCTTTGCAGTTGACCCCATGTGGTAGGCTGTCCATTATACATACTCAGCCCATATTGCATAAGAAAAGGAATTTAGCAAGAATTATGTGACCCAGTCAGGCATAGTAGTGCATGCCTATAATTCCAGCACTTTAGAGGTAGAAGCAGGAGGATCAGGAGTTCAAGGTTAGCCTCAGCTACATGGTGAATGTGAGGCCAGCTTGGGCCTCTGAGACTGATTCTAAAAACCCAAAAGAATTATATGACATACTTAGAGACCATACAGTAGCCAAAGTCTTCTGATGATTAGCATCATCAGAATGTGAAAATCCTTGGAAGAATGTGATTGCATCAGCTTGTGAGGGGACAGTATCCCTTCCTCAGGGCAGAGTCACAGAATTTAAAGGAAAAAGAGCCAACCTTGGCTCAAGTGGCTTCTTAGCACAGTCTGTGTCCCTCCCTTATGCCTTCTGGGCCTTCCTACCTGCTTCTGCTTGTCCTTTCTTTCTTTTTTTTTTTTTCTTTTGGTCTTTTTGAGATAGGGTCTCCCTGTAGCCCCAGCTGGCCTAGAACTCACTATGTACAACAGGCTGGCCTCGAACACAGAGATCCTCCCGCCTCTGCCTCCCAATGCTGGAATTAAAGGGGTGCGCCACCACGCCTGGCTTCTACTGAACCTAGAGTCATCCTTTAAGATTGAGTCCCTCAGTCATCTTAGTGCCTCTAAGCAGGAGTTTCTTAAACCACTCCCTTCTGGCCCTGTCACCTGGGAGGAACATACACTTAAAGCAGAACATACCTGACAGTTTCTTCCAGGCTTCCTGACTAGTGGAAGATTCTGGGGAGACGAATTCAGAAAGAGGCATTTCTGGCTCTGAGAAGCACAGAACAAAATCGCTTCCAACCTGTTTTTTTGTTTTTGTTTTTTTTTTTGTCTTTTTGAGACAGGGTCTCCTTGTAGCCCCAGCTGTCCTGGAACTCACTATGTAGACCAGGCTGGCCTCGAACTCACAAAGATCCACCTGCCTCTGCCTCCCAAGTGCTGGGATTAAAGGCATGCGCCACCATGCCCAGCTTCAGCCTGGTTTTTAAAGCAAACTTATTTGTGATAATGTTTTTTCTTTGTACCGACAGTGTAAGATTTTCAACAGTCATCAAATCCCATGTGGAGTCTATATCCTGTTGTTGAGTTTAAAGTGTTCTTTGTTGAAATTCTGTTTTGTTTAGGTCTTCTCCCCCTGGCAACAGCAGGATAACCCAGGGCTCTCTTTAAAAGTGATCCAGGAAGACGGATTATCTGTGGAACAAAAGCGATTGTAAGTGGCTGCCTTCAGTGTGTGTGCTTGATACCCTAAACTGTGTGGTGTGCTTTCTCTGCAGGATGACTTACATTATGTAACCGAGGGGTCTTGGCTTCTGAAAGGGCCGGTATTCATCACATTGCTGCCAACCTGCAGGTAGCCAGGAAGCTTGGGGAAACAGACAGCAAGACAAGATTAAAGCAGAGCTGGGGGATGTGGCTCAGTTGGTAGAGTGCTTTCGTAACATGCTAAGACCTTGAATTTGATCCCCAGCATCACATAAACTATGATGGCACATTCTTATAATTCCAGTACTTGGGAGGTGGAGACAGGAGGATCAGAAGTCCAAGGTCATCTTTAGCTACATGTCAAGTTTGAAACTAGCCTGGGTGACATGAGATCCTTGGTGGTAGGGGACAGGTATCAAAACCTGACAATGCTCAAAAACTTTCAGGCCAGCCTTTCTATATGGGCATGCCAGTTGTCATTCACTGATCACACATTTTGTTTAAGTCTTTAAGCTCCTTATTTTGGAAATATTGACTGTTGTGTTAGGGAACTCTGGCTTGGAAGCTTCAGAACTGGGTATGTGAAATGTGGTGCTGGGGGGAGATAAAAGTTTTATCTGTGAGCTTTTGATATTCTAGGCATTCCAGGGCACAAGAGTTCTTCAGTGCCCTGAGCCATCCTGCTGGAGAGAAGTGGAGCTCTCTAAAGCTGCTCTCAGCCAAACTTCCAGAGTTGGACTGGTGAGTTCTATGTCTAACTTAAGATGCTTAATGTTTCAGCTTTGAAATCAGAAACCTCGTTGTTGGTCCTTCTAAGTTCCTCTATTTTATAGCTTCTTGGGGATACTTGAAAAAGGCAGTAGTAACATGCCATGTACAATTTTATGCTGTAGAGAGAATCTTTTTAAGCTTTATTTTCTTAGCACTTAGGTAAGAAGTTGCTAATGTTGCCGGGTATGATGGCACACACCTTTAATCCCAGCACAGGCAGAGGCAGAGGCAGGCAGACCTCTGTGAGACCAGCCTGGTCTACATAGTGTGTTCCAGGCTAGCTGGAGCCACAGGGAAACCCTGTCTCAAAAAGACCAAAAAAAAAAAAAA
>NW_008356263.1:397454-413714 GCF_000622305.1 Nannospalax galili
TAGCTGGGGCCCAAAAGAAAACCCTTTTAAAAAAAAACAAAAAAAAAAAAAAAAAGTTACTAATGTAAGTGAACGTATCAGGAAAGGATGGTGACAGTAACATAATACTGCCTTTGTTTTTCTAGGTTTCTTCAGCATTTTTCTGTTAGCAGCATTAGTCAGGAGCCTGTGATGCGAACCCATCTTCCAGTCCTGTTGCAACAAGCTGAAATCAGCCCTGCTCACAGATTAGAAAATGACAAGGTAGAGGAGTTCACTAAACATGCGGGGAACTCACAGGAGGATAATCCTGCAAGCCTATATCAGCTAACCAAAGGAGCTCTGTCCCGTCTCCACTTCCTCGAATACCGATAATGATACACATGAAACCCACTCTGTACAATGACTATCAGGCCAGGTCCCATGACTGATAAAATCCTGACACCTTGCCATGCCTACCCCTTACTTCTCCAAGTCTTTTAAACTTTCTGTATTCCTGTCCTATCAATCTTTCTAGTTATGACAAGGACTTATTTAGCAGTGGATGACATATTGTACTTTTGGGGGCGTTCTTTTTAAGACAGGGTCTCCTTGTAGCCCCAGATGACCTGGAATTCACTATGTGGACCAGGCTGGCCTCTATCTTGCAGAGATCCTCCTGCCTCAGCCTCCCAAATGCTGGATGTATGCCACCACACCTGGCTGTATTGTACTTCTTAATAAAGAAAAGGATGCCCGTGTTACCTGGGCCTTGTTGCAGTCACCAGGGTAAGGTGGTACTCTGATAAGCCTTGTCTTCCCCAGAGTGAACTTCAGTGTGCTGCTGCCCCATGCATCCTTTGACCTTCCCCCACTATTCCTTTGGAAGCCATTGTCATAGAGTCAAAGAGGGCATTTGTATCTGTGCAAGTCCAAAAAATAACTCATCTACAAAAGGAGGTAGCATAAGTAATTAGAAACACCAGTTTTTCTTTAGAAAATAAGGTTAAAAAAAAAACTTGAAAATATGTACTTTTGGTATTTTATTTAAAAGGGGCTAGAGGCCAGGTGTACATGCCTTTAATCTCAATACTCAAGAGGCTGAGACGGGGGATCTCTATGAGTCCCAGGCCAGCCTGATCTACATAATAAGTTCCAGGCCATCCAGGGGTGCATAGTGAGACCCTATCTCCAAGAGAAAAAAAAAAAAAAAGTACCATAGGACTGGTCTTAAAGTAAGAAAGTGCCTACCTGGGTGACTCTTGAAAAACCTACACCCACATTATATTTTTGGGTATATACTCTTCTTTTGCTAGGCACTTCTCTTTATGTTAGCATTCATGCTTAAATCTATGCTAAAATTTAGCTCTTCTTCATAAAATCTAACTTGACTTAAAAAAGAAAAAGAAAAAAGTATTTGGCTGTATACACATATTGTGATTTAAAGAACCAAGAACCCCCTGGGCACTAGGAATAGGACTAGGAATAGAAGAATAGAGGAATAGGAAACAAGATGGGAAAAGCTTGCTTGGGAAGTAAATAAAATGTCAGTTACATGAAGTACTTCCCAGGGAGCAAAAAGGGATTCAGTATAGAGACCATGAAGAGGGGCAGAAGAACTTGGGCTCCCACAAAAGAAAAGGGCTCCAATAGCTATCTCTGTGCTTATGTGATTATCCCTGCTACTAAATGCCACCAGGCTTAGCTTTAGTGTAAGAGGTCTATGACTGGGCCTGTCTTGATGAGTCCTGTGTATTGTGAAATAAAACATATAACTGGGTCTGATGGTTTGTGCCTGTAATCCTAAATTTCAGGAGGCTGAGGTAGGAGAATTGCTGCCAGTTTGAAACCAGCCTAGGTTATATGAGTTCCAAGCCAGCTTGGGCTATAGAGTGAGACTGTCCCAAAAGAAAATGAAAACAAGAACTTCTGATAGGCAAGCCTTGATAAGCCTTGCCGTTTATTAGACATTCGGGAATTACATGATTCTTACCTGTCTTCCTCTGCTAAACCCTTTGTCTTTCAGTAAATTTTTTATTTTTTATTTATTTATTTATTCTTTTTGGTCTTTTTGAAGCAGGGTCTCCCCGTAGCTCCAGCTGTCCTGGAACTCACTATGTAGACCAGGCTGGCCTTGAACTCACAGAGATCCGCTTGCTTCTACCTTCCAAGTGCTGGGACTACAGGCGTGCACCACCACACCCGGCCAGTAATTTTTTTTAAGTCTTTGAGACAAGGTCTCCCTGTAGCCGGGCTGGCCTGGAATTCACAGAGATCTGCCTACCTCTGCCTCCTGAGTGCTGGGATTAAAGGCTTGTGCCATCACACCCAGCTTCAGTAAATTTCTTAAATGGCCTTGGGGTATCTACCTGAAGAAGAGCCGGTTTTCCTGTGCTGGTAAATGAGGCTGCATGGCTCCTTTTCTTCCATGAGAGTCCAAAGTCCTTCTCATGTCCAGGGAGTTTTGACCCAGCCCAGGCCATGTGGTTTGGAGGCCATGGACATCTAGACAGAAGAATCCCAGTATAGCTCCTCTCCTCACCACATTCACCACACCAGTATAGCTTGGGACATTTCTGTCCTAGACTTCCTTTCTGCTCAGTGTTTGCCTAAGAAATGTTATCCTGAAAATCTGCTTTACAAAGGAGGTCTGTGATCTTAAGCAAGTAGACTCTCTAAATACATTATATTTTATTTTACTTATTGGTTTTATTGTTTTTTTTTTTGAGACAGGGTCTCCCTGTAGCCCCAGCTGTCCTGGAACTCACTATGTAGACCAGGCTGGCCTTGAACTCACAGAGACCCACCTGCCTCTGCCTCCCGAGTGCTGGGACTAAAGGTGTGCGTCACCATGCCTGGCTAATACATTATATTTTAATTGATATAGTCACAACCTGCTCTACAGAAATTAGAACAATAAGGCTACTTTTTATAAAGCAGACTATGGGTCAGGCGCTATTCTAAGTACTTTATGTAAATTAACTCCATTTGTCCTCACACCTAACATGTAAAGTAGGCTTTGCCATTAGCCTTCAGTCACAGAGCTAGTGAATGATGGTTCTGAGCTTCAAACCCACAAAGCCTGGGTCTAGAAATCAGTTCTCTTAATCTTTTGCAGTTTTCTTCTCAGTTGAATTGGAAAATCATGTGTCTTTTTCTTTTGTGTAGGTAATCATCAACATTGTAACTGGCCTCCCTGGCTGTCATGCTAGCCAGCTCTGTGCTTTTCTGGTCACTCTGCATAAAGAATATGGCAGGTTAGTACAGCTTCCACTTTTTCTTTGGGGAAAGAAATTGTATTTCTGGGCCTGCCCTAGTATAGGTTTCCTTAGATGTGTATTGACATTTGACATGACGTATTGACACAGTAGTCATCCATCCATCTGTCCATTTAACACACTGTTTAGTGTTTCCCGTAGTCCAGACACTGATCTGAACGTGAAGGAATACATTAGGGGGAAAATTAGACAAGAAAATCTCTGCTCTCAGGGCCTGGAGAGATGGCTCAGCAGTTAAGAACACTTGCTGTTCTTCCAGAGGACTCAGGTTCAATTCCCAGCATGCACATGGCAGCTAACAACCATGTGACTTTAGTTCCGGGGATCTGACCCCCTCTTCTGGCTTCTGCAGGCATTGTATGCATGTAGTACACTTACATAACATGCAGGCAAACACTCATACCATAAAATAAAAACAATAAAATATTTCTTTAAAAAAGAAAATCTCTGGGGTTAGGGATTTAGCTCGGTGGTAGAGCGCTTGCCTAGCAAGGGCAAGGCCCTGGGTTCGGTCCTCAGCTCCAAAAAAAAAAAAGACAGAATAACAAAAAAGACCAAAAAAAACCAAGGCAGCAAAAAAGAAAATCTCTGCTCTCACAGAGTTTATGTTGTAGTTTGAAAAGGTTGTTAGCCAGATAAGGAAGATGTAGTATATTAGTGAACAAAAAGTGCTGTGGAAGTCAGGTATGCTAGCACATGCCTATAATCCAAGCACTTGAGAGACTGAGGTAGTAGGATTGCCATGCCTTCAAGGCCAGCCTTGGCTACATAGTGAGTACCAAGCCAGCACCAACCAAAAAGTGCTATGGAAAAAAAAATAAAAGCAGAGAAAAGTACAGGAAGTATAAGCTTAGAATGGGGTTCTGGTTTGTTTGTTTTCTTCATTTCTTTATTGTGTGTGTATGCTGTGTCTGTTGTGGGTATACATGTGCCATGTTGCATGTGTGAAGGTCAGAAGACAACTTTTTTTTTTGGTCTTTTTGAAACAGGGTCTCCCTGTAGCCCCAGCTGTCCTGTAACTCACTATATAGACCAAGCTGGCCTTGAACTCAGAGATCCGCCTGTCTCTGCCTCCCGAGTGCTGCGATCAAGGGTGTGCACCACCTGGCTAGAAGACAACTTTTGAGAGTCAGTTCTCTCTCTACATGTGAGTCCCAGGAATTGAATTCAGGTGGTCAGGCTTGGCAAACAAGTTCCTTTACCAGCCTAACCACCTCTCCAACCCAGGCATTCCAGTTTTAAATGATGAAGAAAGACCTCTTTGAAAGGTTGACATCGAGCAAAGACCTAAAGAAATAAGGGAATGAAAGCTGGTGTTGTAGCTCATAGTGTGCTTGCCTAGCATGCCTGAAGTCTGGGCTCAATGTCCAGTACCACATAAATTAAGTGTAGTGGCACACACTTGTAATCCCAGCAACTCAGGAAGTAGACACAGGAGGATCAGAAATTCCAGGTCATCCTCAACTGTACAAGAGGTTAAAAGCTGGCCTGTTTCAAAAAGAAAGAAAAGCAAAAGAATGGAAGAAATAGGAGAGGAAGAGGCAGAAGAGGAAGGAAAAGGAAATTTAAAAGGGATGACAAGTGATATCTACCGGAAGAGCATCATAGGAACAAGATGAGCAAGTGTAAGGAGCTAGAAGTATGTCTGATATGTATGTAGGGAAAGTCAGGACCATAGTGGCTTTAAGAACTTGGGAATTGGAGACCACAAGGGCCTACATGAGTCCAGGCACAGTAGGACATGCTAGCTGAAGTGACATTAGGGAAGTAATTCATTCACCACTTTGCATGACTAGCAGATTACTAATCAACCCTTGCTTGTGAGCCAGGCATTTAATATCTAGTCTGCTCCAAAGTAAGGCATTCTACAGGATACTATAAAGGAACTGAAAAGAAATTGTTGGAGGATTCAAAGTTTAGGATGGGAGGCTGTAGGAATGAGAAGGCATGCTTTGGAAATATGCTAGGGAAATACTGAGTCTTGTTTAATAAGTACTTAAAGGCTAACCAGATCCTCACATCGAGTGCTTTTGTCCTATAAACATTTTTTTTTGATAATTGAAGAAAGATCTCATTGTAGCTCATGCTTGCCTTGAACTTGGTATGTAGCTATAGTGGAGGATGACTTTGATCTTGATCTTTCTACCTCCACCTTCCAAGTGCTGGATTATAAGCATGAGCCACCATACCCAGATTTTCTTTTCTTTCTTCCTTCCTCGCCCCGTTTTTTAGACAACAGTCTAATGTAGTCTAGACTTCACTATGTAACTCAGTTATGGCAACCCTTTCCCTCAGCCTCTTGAATACTGGCTTTATAGGCAACTGCCACCATTCCTAGCTGTTGTCCTATAAACATTCTGAATTCCTGAGCTGGCCTGGAACTCACTGTGTAGACCAGGCTGGCCTCAAACTCACACCTTGAACACTGGGATTAAGGCGTGCATCACCACACCCAGCTGACCTTGCCTATTTCTTATTAGCAAGAGTTATACTGTGCACTAAAGCCATCTTTATCAGGAAATAACTGCCTGGTCAGGAATCTTTCTCACCTCTGAAGCCTTTTTGACCATATGCTTACCTGTTCTTGTTCCCTATGGCAGGAAATTTTTTTTCAAAAGCTCCAGTGATTGCAGGATACTGGGTTCCCAACCCAGCTAGTGCCCACTGCCTGTATGTGTGATGTCACAGTTGCTTTCTCTCCATAGATACATTAGGAGAATATTTTTGAGAATACTGATCATGTTTAAATCCGTGGCTGGTGTGGTGGGGGTTTGGGGGGGTGGAGAGATAGCTCAACAGTTAAGAGCATTGGCTGCTCTTGCTGAAGACCCAGGTTTGATTCCCAGCACCCACATAGCAGCTAAAAACCATCCATAACTCCAGTTCCAGGGGACCCAACACCTTCTTCTGACCTCCATGGGCATTGCACAACACAAGTGTACTTACATACATGCAGGCAATACACTCATACACATAAAATAAAATAAAACAGGCCAGGCGTGGTGGCACACGCCTTTAGTCCCAGCACTTGGGAGGCAGAGGCAAGCGGTCTCTGTGAGTTTGAGGCTAGCCTGGTCTACATAGCAAGTTCCAGGATAACTGGGGCTACAGGGAGACCCTGTCTCAAAAAGACAAAAAAAGAAAATAAAAATTTAATTATATTAAATTAAAATAATAAATAAAATATTTTAAATCCATTAGGTGGTCTTATGCTAAGATTACCTTTACCATTTCCAGGTGGATGGTGTACCGCCAAATCATGGACAGCTCTGAATGTTTTCATGCTGCCCACTTCCAAAAATACCTTTCCAGTGTCCTGGAGGCCCAACAGAATCGCTCCGCCCGTCAGTCAGCTTATAGCCGAAAGAAGACCAGGCTGCTGGTGGTATTACAAGGGTGAGTGTTAGAGATCTGGGAGTAGTCAAGTGAGGTGGTGATCTTTGTCATTGCTGTTACCTTATATGTAGCAAACCTAGGCACAGAACAAACTCCAAATGTGCCCTAGTATCTGCATAGTACAGAAAGGCTAGGACCTTGTTGCCATACTGTGGCCAAGGGTGGCAATCTTAGCTACACAGGTTTCAATTTTATTTCTATGGCATAATATCCCCTGGAAGTGGGGGATTAGGGAATCTGGCAAAGATTCTCCAGTAGTTCTTAAGAGTAATAGTAGTCTTTGAACTTCTTCCTTTGCCATCTAGACAAGGGAGCCTCATCTGTTTTATTCCTCCCTTTTATGGCCCTTAAACTTAGTAGTCTCCAAGTCCCCGTTTCCCCAATGGCTAGCCTAAGGGAGTTTCTTGGGATGCACAGTGAGAAACATGCATAGTCCAGTTGAATTGGAGTTTCTGCCTCACGACTGATGCAGAACTGTGATTGTAGGCTTCTTAAATCCTGAAACCCCTGATAAATAGTATTATCAAGGGCATGCAACATGGGCCTTCCCTGTGGGAGTCGTATCCTCCCTCTCCCCCTCCCTTGGTCTCTCTCTCTCTTGCCCTCGCTCTCTCCCTCCATCCTTCCCTCTTTCCTTCCCTCCCTCCTTCTCTCCATGTGTATGAGGCATATATGTAGTATATGTGCAGGTATATGTGTGTTCACATATGGAACCAGAAGAAGACAGAAGGTGTCCTGCTCTGCTACTCTCACCCTATTCCTTTGAAACAGGTTTCATAGAACCTAGACCTAGGCGGTCAGCCTTCTGTCTCTGACCATACAGCACTGGGGTAACAGGCAGACACAACCATGCCTGGCTTTTTTTTTTTAAACCTAGATGTTGGAGATTCAAACTCAAATCCTCATGCTTGCATAGCAAATGCTTTACCTACTGAGCCATCTCCCCAGCCTGGGAAGGAAGATTTGACAGAGCATTTTCCACTGCTCCAGAGAACTCTGGCCAAAGAGAATAGGCCTTCCATGGAGGGTACCTTGCAAGTTCATTATCACCTGGGCCCCTGAGAAGAATGCATTGGGTCAGGAAAACAGAGCCTCTACTTTTCTCTAGTGTTATGTTTGTAAAGAAGTTTTGTGTTGTGCTCACTATAATTAGTCTTTATTGCAGGCTGTTTGTTTTCAGTAAAGAATAAGCCCAGATCCAAAACCCTATTTGGGCTCCTAATTGTGATGATGGGGCTTAGAGGGAGCTGGTGTGGTGGACCTGAGGAAGGAGACATGTCTTCAGGCACTAACAGACCTTGTTCTCATACCCCACCTACAGTTTTCCTTCTGCCAGCGCTTTTGTCCCACTGTCAGTGTATGCTGTGGAGTCCACAGAGGAGGAACCTGGCCTTGGAAACCCTTGTTTTCTTCAGGTTTTCTATTACTTCTGACAGTCAAAGGAATGGGTTGGCCCAGCACCACCACCTCCTGAGCTGAGAGTCACCCGGAGTGTGAACCTAGAAGGGAATTTGACAGCTTGTCATTGTACAGCTGAGATCACTTCTATTGTCTATCATTTCAGAGAGCATTGTTGATTCCTTGTATATATCTGACTCTACAAGTCTGTAAAAATGTTAGCTATCCTGGCAGCTTCTGGTCTTCATAGAGTATATATGACCAGCCAGTTCTTAAAATATTTTTATTTAGGCCAGGTGTGGTGGTGCACGCCTTTAATCCCAGCATTTGGGAGGCAGAGGCAGGCGGATCTCTGTGAGTTTGGGGCCAGCCTGGTCTACATAGTTCCAGGCCAACTGAGGCCACAAGGAGACCCACTCAAAAAAATTATTATTTTTATTTTTTTATGTGTGTGAGTGTATTGCTTGCATGCATTAAGTGCACCCGTGTCATGCAATGCCTGTAGAGGTAAGAAGAGGGCATCCAATCCCCTGGAACTGGAATTACAAATGGTTGTTAGCCACCATGTAAGTGGGAATCAAAGCTGGCGCCTCTGCAAGAGCAGCCATTGTTCTTAACCAGTGAGCCAGCTCTCCAGCCTGACCAGCTAGTTCTTGTAGAGTAGCCCCAGCCTTCACCCAATCATATCACAGCATGTAAGGGACTCCTATAGATGTCCTAAATGACTCAAATGAGAATAACAGCTAGGGCAAGCCATGGTGGTTGACACCTGTATATAATTCCAGCATTTGGAATGTGGCAGTAGGAAGATCAGAGTTTAAAGCCAACTTTGGCTTCATAGTGAGTTTGAGGCCAACCTAGGTTACGTGAGACTCTGTCTCAAAAAAATGGGGAAGGGGCTAAAACGATTCCTTAGCAGTTAAGACCACATACTTCTCTTTCAGAGGGCATGAGTTCAGTTCCTAACACCCATGTGGGTGACTCACAACTGCCTGTAATTCAAGCCCCCACCGGCACTCACATGTCCATACCCACAGGTACACATGTACACATAATTTTAAAAATTAATAAAAATATGGGACTGGAAAGATAGTTTTGTGGTTAAGAGCATTAGCTGCTCTTGAAGAAGACCCAGGTTTGGTGCCCAGCACCCAAATGGCCACTCAAAACAGTCAGTAACTCCAGTTTCAAGGGATTTGATGCCCTCTTCTGGCCTCCACAGGAATTGCATGCCTGGGTGCACAAATACATGTAGGCAAAACACTCATACGTGTAAAATTTAAAAATTAATAAAAATAAATCCTTTTTAAAAAAGAACATCTAATAGCAGCTCAATACTGTGACTCTTCACTAAGGTACTATCCTTACAGATTTGGTCCAATTTTTTAGACCCAATAGGTAAATGTAGTTACCTGCTTTATACCTTGTTCATCTCCTTGGCACTGGACATTATTAAAGGCCTACCAACACTGCACTGGAAAGAGACTCATATGGCCATACACACATACCCAAGAGGAGAAGCCAGTAAGCAGGGGCTAGGGCTCACTCAATAGTTTCTTTTATAAGGCAGACATAGTAACTCATAGTAATCTTGCATTTGGGAGGCTGAAGCAGGAGGATTGCCACAAGTTCAAGGCCAGCCTATTCTAGACAACAAGTTCAGGCCACCTAGAGCTACACAGTGAGAGCCTGGATGGATGGATGGATGGATGGATGGATGGATGGATGGATGGGTGGATGGGTGGATGGGACAGACAGATAGGTAGGCAGACAAACAGGGAGGAGGGGGGCAGCCAGGCCCCAATAGTGAACTTAGCACACTCTTTCCTCTACTGAAACTCTGCCGGACCAGGGTGGGGTTGCATGATACTGTAATATGGGATAAAACCAAGGGTCTTTTTACAGATGAGTTGTTTGTAGGAACTCAGGATATATCTCTGGCAGGCTGTACCCACCCCACCACCTCCCACCAGTCTTCCAAGGGCTCAGACACATACAGGTCTATCTGATCTGCCAGACTGCCCATCAGGTTGGAATTCTCGCCATAGAAACAGATTTTTTTAATATGTTTTTAAAATTTTATTATTTTCATTTTATGTATATTAGTGTATTGCTTAGATGTACGTAAATGCACCCATGTCATGCAATGCCCATGGAGAACAGAAGGTGTCAGATCTCCTGAAACTGGAAATAGGAATGGTTCTTAGCTGTCATGTGGATGCCAGGAATCGAACCCAGGTCCTCTGCAAGAACAGTCAGTGCTCTTAAGCACTGAGTTGGAGCTATCTCTCCAACTCTAATGTATTTTTTTATTTAATTTTTGTTTTATGTGTATGGGTGTTTTGCCTGCATGTATGTAAGTGCACCCATGTTGTGCAGTGCCCACAGAGGCCAGAAGTGGGCTTCAGATCCCGTGGAACTGTAGTTATAGGCAGTTGAGATGTGTGAGCTGGGAATTGAACCCAGGTCTTCTGTAAGAACAGCCATTGCTCTTAACTACTGAGCCATCTCTCCAGCCCAGAAACAGATTTTTTGATAATAGTCTGGGTCCACTGGGACAGTGCTGTTCTCTATGATGTAAAGAAGTCTCTTCTTAGAGTAGCCCAAGGTCTGCTGGGGATTGAATGCCCGGTTCCTTCACCTACCTTGCTTTTGACAGCAGAGACTATAACAGTGAACAGCCACCTCATACTGTTTACTGTAGCAGACAAAAAAAATGCACAAAAAGAAAACTAAAGAAATAATCAGGGGCTGGAGAGATGGCTAAGTGGTTAAGAGCACTGACTGCACTTGCAAAGGACACAAGTTCGATTCCCAGCACCCACATGGTGACTAACAACCATCCACAGCTCCAATTCCAGGGAATCCAACACCCTCTTCTGACCTCCATGGGCATTGCATAACACAGGTGCACTTACACACATGCAGGCAATACACTCATACACAAAAAATACATACATACATACATACATACATACATACATACATAAATAAATATTTTTTAAAAGAGAAAGGATCGTTGGGGATTTAGCTCAGTGGTAGCAAGCGCAAGGCCCTGGGTTTGGGCCTCAGCTCCAGGAAAAAAAAAAAAAAAAAAAAAGGCCAGGCATGGGGGGGCCCACCTTTAATCCCAGCACTTGGGAGGCAGAGGCAGGCGGATCTTTGTGAGTTCGAGGTCAGCCTGGTCTACATAGTGAGTTCCAGGACAGCTGGGGCTACAAGGAGACCCTGTCTCAAAAAGACCAAAAAAAAAGAAAAAGAAAATAAAAGAAAGGATCAAACAAAAATAACGAAGAAACTGCATACAGTCAATGCTTTGGAGAAGAACTGGGGAAGGATACAAGGAGTTCCAAGAAGGAGTATCTCCATTATTGCATAGGGTGTGTGAAGTCATGGTGTCTTTCATAAGACGCTACTTGAGTGACTGAAGAGTGCTTACTTCTCTATCAGAGGACTAGAGTTTGGATCCCAGCACCCACATGGAGAGCTCACAAATATCTGTAACTCTAGCTCCAAGGGTTCCAAAGCCCTCCTTCTGACCTCCATGGACACCTGTACACACATACTAAACAATAAAAGATGCCACTTGACATAGCTCAGTTGGTAGAGCACTCAACTACCATGTGCAAGACCGAGTTTGATCCCCAGCACCACAAAAATGACAACAGAATGCACTTGAGAAAAGACCTGAAGGGAGCAAGCCAGGCAGATACCAGAGGAAAAGAACATTCCAGGCAGATGGAACAGAGAGTACAAAGGTAGACATACACCTGTCATGTTCAGAGAGGAGCCAGAACTCCAAAGTGGTTGGATTAGGGAGAAGGGACAAGATAATGGAATTCTTCCTACATTCTGAGAGGTCAGATTGTGCAGGACTGCCTGGCCCATGGGAAGGGTTTTGGTTTTTGCACTGAGATGAAACCACTAGAGGGTTTTGAACAGAGTAATGTGATCTGTCAAAGGGTTTAGCATATCCCTCTGGCTTCCATGTTGAGAATGGATTGCCAGGAGACAAGACAAAAGTAGGGGAGCTAAGCTGGGCATGGTGGCACACACTTTTAATCCCAGCACTAGGAGGCAGAGGCAGGTGGATCTCAGATCGAGGCTGGCTTGGTCTACATGATGAGTTCCAGGCTTTCTGGAGCCTCATGGAGACCCTGTCTCAGAAAGACCAAAAAAAAAAAAAAGTAGGGGAGACAGCCAGCCAGGAGATGGTTGGGGTGATCTAGGCAAAACAGTAGCAGTTTGGACCCAATGAGAATATGAGCAGATCTCTTCTAGTTACATGTTGAAGACTAAGAAGAATAAAATGAAGTCAAAGAGGATTCCAGATCTTTTAGTGTCGTGTCTGAAAGAATAAAGTTCCCACAGCTAAGAATAACAAGGACTTGATAACTTCTAAGTGAAATTATCAAATTGGCTCTGTAAATCAAGATTGGAGGGAGTTCCAGGCAGAAGATAGGAATAGAAATGGGATGTTACATGTGAAATGGGAAGGAGAGGGAAAAGCTACCAAAGAAAATTGACACTGACAGGAGTTCATAAGTTAATGATTAGAAAACACGGAGTCCCACTTTCAGAGCCCCCAGTCATTTTGCAGGCTTCCTATCCTCAGAATAGGTTGGCTCTTCTACCCCCTCTTGCCAGTTAGGACTGAAAGAATTTTGGAATGCAGAAACAGTTGGTGAATTCTGGGGCTTTAAATCCTAAAGTCAGGTGACACAAGGCCCCTATAGCAAGCTTCTGGGGTTTTTTTTGGGGGGGGGCGGATTTTTTGAGACAGGGTCTCTCTATAGCCCCAGCTGTCCTGGAACTCACTATGTAGACTAGTCTGGCCTTGAACTCCCAGAGACCCCTGCCTCTGCTGGGATTAAAGGCCTGTGCTGCCATACCTAGCCAAGCTTCTGTTTTTGGTCTTCCTTCTGGCCTTGCCCACTCAGCCACTCAGTATCCTCCTAGTAAGCTAACCATTTGCTTTTCTCCCTTCAGCTACACAGATGTTATTGATGTTGTTCAGGCCCTGCAGACTCACCCAGACATAAATGTCAAGTCCTGTTTCAGCATTGGTGCCATCACAGTGTGTGTGGAGCCCCTGAGTTGCTACATGGAGCACAGGTACAGACATGACTAACTCCAGCCCAAGTGATTTTTCCCCTACCCACCAGAATGAGACAGGTCTTTATACATGTTTGACTTTTGGAACATATCAGTCTACCTTGTGTGTTGTAAATACTCTATTATTATTTTTTGTTTGTTTGTTTTCTGTTTTTGTTTTGCTTTGGGAATTTTTTGAAGTATTTGATACCTTATGGGTCACTTAGTTCCATCTTACCTTTTTTTTTGACACTGGGTCTCCCTGTAGCCCCAACTGTCCTGGAACTCATTATGTAGACCAGACTGGCCTCGCACTCACAGAGGATCTGCCCGCCTCTGCCTCCTGAGTGCTGGGATTAAAGGCAGGGCATGGGTCACCATGCCCAGCTTGGGATTTTACTTTAATAGTACAGCCACTGTACGCCTTCTTTGCTCTGATACATAAACTCCAACCCATGCTCAGAGCAGGGAACTCCAACTAAACTCAGTGTGCCATACACAAAAGAAATACATCAAGGTAGGAGGAAGACTTGTTAAGAAGAAGGGCTACAACAGGAGTGCTGGGATCAAAGGCGTGCGCCACCACGCCCGACTTTATTATTTTTATTTTATGTGTATGAGTGTATTACCTGCATGTGTGTAAGTGCACCTGTGTCATGCAATGCCTGAGGCGGTCAGAAGGAGGCATTGGATTCCCCCAGAACTGGAGTTACAGATGGTTGTTAACTGCTGTGTGGGTGCTGGTAATCAAACCTAGGTGCTCTGTAAGAGCAGTCAGTGCTCTTAGCTGCTGAGTCATCTCTCCAGCCCCCTGGGGATTTTTTTTTTTTTTGTACAATTTTTATTGAATTTTTACACAAAAATTTTATATAAAACTTTTATTTTGTGTATATGAGTGTATTGCCTGCATATATGTGAGTGCACCTGTGTCATCAGAAGAGGGCTTTGTATTCCCCTGGAACTGGGGTTAAGGACAGTTTGTAGCCACCATGTGGGTGCTGGGAATGGAACCCAGGTCCTCTGCAAGAGTAGTTAGTGCTCTTAACCACTGAGCCATCTCTCCAACCCCTATATAAAACATTTTAATAATCTTTATACCCCCTCCCCACCCATAGCCACTGCCACTGGATTTCATGCATTCTGTCATTTATATTAAGGCCTATTAAGTCAAGTTACTGTACCTAGCCATCCCTCAATGCAAGTTCATCCACTCAGGTCTAGTCAGCCTATCTAGAGTCACTCCCTTAAAGAAGATCAGCTCTCCCTCACCCAGCAGTAATAAGCTGCCAATAATTCTTTGACTAAGATTGGGTCCTGCTCTTCTGTGCTGGGTTTTTGTCTGCTTAAGTTTGCATGGGTCTTGTGCATGCTAACACTATTGCTGTAGGTTCATATGATGACGGTCCCAGCCTGTAAGACTCTCTTTCCCTCCGTTATTCTTTGACTTGTGTGAAGTACTAAAAAGATGCAAAGCCAAAGAAGGGGAAAAAAAAAAAAACAGTTATGAACGACAGACTTCATTCACTTCTGTGAGAACAGGAGCCATGTCCTTTCAATTCTTTGTACATAGTACAGGGTTGAGGATATATCTCCATGGTTGGGCACTTGCCTAATGTACATAATAGACCCTGGGTTCAGTCTCAAGCACTGCAAAAAAAGAAGGAAGGCTTGGGGATGGAGATGGTGGAAGGGAACTGTCTGGTAAAAGTTGAATGTCGTAGCAAAGGCCTGTAGTCCCAGTACTCAGGAAGCAGAGACAAGAGAATCACTAATTTGAAGCCATACTGGGCTATAGCAATTTCTAGGCCAACCTAGGCTATAGTGAGACCCTGTTTCAAAGGAAAAACTACTTGGAGCCAGGTGTGGTGGCGCATGCCTTTAATTCCAGCACTTGGGAGGCAGAGGCAGGCAGATTTCTGTGAGTTCAAGGCCAGCCTGGTCTACATAGTGAGTTCCGAGCCAACTGGGGCTACAGGGAGACCCTGTCTCAAAAAGACCAAAAACAGGAAGAAAGAAAGAAATGCTTGGTGACCAAGTGGGCACTCAAGGTCAGCCTAAGCTACAGAATGAGAAAAACCCTTTCTCAAAACAGTGTAAATAGGTATGCCAACACGTGTACCAAAGACATATTTTAATAAATGTGATATAAAAAGACTGAAGATTAGTGCATAATTATTTAAATATAGACATAATGCTTAAGTTGAGTGAGTGACTATGGAATATAAAAATATAACAGAATCAAGGCTAATAAAGTATGAGTATTCTGGTATGCTGATTTCTTTACTTTTTTCAAATTGAGAGGTCAAAATATTTAAGTCAATAAATAAAAGTTGCTAATTTGCTCACTTTTTAGATATTAATGAGAAATTTCTGAGTTCTGTCTAGGAAGTAATTTACTATAGTGATTTATTAATGCTCTATTTAAAACTAAGGATTGGTCCTTGGAGCATGTGAAGTGGTATAAGAGAATTGTGGGAAGCCAGAGCATAAATAATAATTATAATAATAGGTTATAGCCCAGGCTACACAGTGAGCTCAGTGGCCTCTAGTTCAGAAGAACGTAACTCAAAATGGGCCTTGCACAACACAGGTGCACTTACCTACATGCAGGCAATACACGCATACACATAAAAATAATAAAATAAATTTTTTTAAAGTAATATTTAAATACTCCCCCCCGCCAAAAAAAAAAAAAAAAAACTGCCAGGCATAATGGCACACACCTTCAAGACCAGCACTGGAAGGCTGAGGCAGGCAGTTCTCTGTGAGATCAAGGCCAGCCTGGTCTACATAGTAAGTTCAAGGTTAGCTGGGGCTATAGGGAGACCCCCATCTGAAAAACAACAACAACAGCAAAAAAGTAAAATTTAGGGGCTGGAGGGATGGCTCAGTGGTTAAGAACACTGGCTGTTCTTGCAGAAGACCTGAATTTGAATCCCAGCACCCACATAGCAGCCAAAAACTGTAAGTCCAGTTCCAGGGTATCCAACAGCTCTTCTGTCTTCTGTGGGCATTGCACGACACGCGTACACTTACCTACATGCAGGCAAAGCATGCATACACATAAAATAGAAATAATAAATAAAATATTTTAAAAAATAAAAAATATTAAAAAATAAAATTATTTTTTTTAAAT
>NW_008356263.1:413764-425910 GCF_000622305.1 Nannospalax galili
TTTTTACCTTTAAAGACTTCCTCCCCTACTTAGAAAGTTACTACAGGTTCTGTGCCTGCCCTTGGATACTGTGGTCACTACTCATGGTCAGAATAAAAATTTGGCTAATTCCAAAAATAAATAAATAAATAAATAAATAAATAAATAAATATCCCTCTTTCACTGGACGTGGTGGCGCATGCCTTTAATCCCAGTCCTCAAGAGGCAGAGGCAGACGGATCTCTGTGAGTTCAAAGCCAGCCTGGTCTACATAGTGAGTTCCAGGTCAGCTGGGACTACAGGGAGACCCTGTCTCAAAAAGACCAAAATAAATAAATAAATAAATCCCTCTTTCAGGTAGAGTTTCATGGTTTTAACTTTGAATGACCTCATACTCAGAAAGTTAATTTTCCAAATGTCACAACAATGACATGTACATTCTTTAACTGTGATGTTAGAGTGAGCTATAACAAAATACTAATGTGATTTTATTTAAAAAATTTTTCTAGCCCTTGGGAGGCAAAGGCAAGTGCTCTGTGAGATTAAGGCCAACCTGGTCTGCATAGTGACTTCCAAATGGGCTGGGATTAAGGACACCCTGTCAAAAAATACTTTTTTTTCCTAAAAAATTTTTTATTTTTCTGTTGTCTCCAAATGATTTAATTTTTGGGGGGGGGGTCTTTTTGAGACAGGGTCTCCCTGTAGCCCCAGCTGTCCTGGAACTCACTATGTACACCAGGCTGGCCTTGAACTCACAGAGATCCACCTGCCTCTGCCTCCCAAGTGCTGGGATTAAAGGCGTGTGCCACCACACCCAGCCATAATTTTTAAAATTTTTATTTATTTTTACTTTATGTCAAGTTTTGCCTACATGTATTTAAGTGCACCACATACATGCATTGCTTGTGGAGACCAGAAGAGGGTGCTAGATCCCCTGGAACTGGAGTTGCAGATGGTTGTTGGTGTTCATGTTGGTTCTGGGAACGGAACCCAAGTCCTCTGCAAGAGCAGCCAGTGCTCTTAACTGCTGAGCCATTTCTCCAGCCCCTTCATTGCTTTATATGAGTTCATACAATAGCTAGGCATAACACCATATGAACCAATTTGGTAGAGGAGTTAAACTGAATGAATCCTACTTTGGACAGGAAATCCAGTTCTCTTTCAAGACTCTCTGATGGTTTCTGAAGACTTCTAGAATTGATCAACCCTTTGTGCTACCAGCAAGGCCAAGAAACCTGGAGGCTAACAACTGCCCATATAACTCCAATGCCAGGGTGCCAGTGCCCTCTTCTGGCCTCCTTGGACATTGCATGACACAGGTGTACTTACATGCATGCAAAATACTCAAACACATAAAATAAAAATAGTAAGAGCCAGGCGTGGTGGAACACACCTTTAATCCCAGTACCCAGGAGGCAGAGGCAAATAGATCTCTGTAAGTTCAAGGCCAACCTGATCTATATAGCGAGTTCCAGACCAGCTGAAGCTACAGGGAGACCCTGTCTCAAAAAGACAAAAATAAATTAATAATAATTAATTAATTAATAATAAATAAATAAATAAATAAAACAATAAAGCATGACATCCCTAAGCATATCACTTTCTGGTGCAGAAACCCTGGAGTTCTGTGGATCCAGACAGACCTTTATTTCTGCCTCAGTCCTACTACTTCCTAGCTACCTGGGAGACCTTGGACAAGATGCTTAACCATCCTAGATCTGCTGTTCTCATGTGCTGATGGATAGCAGAGCAAGATCATGTCTATGACCTGCTTGTGTAGTGTATGGTGCCCAGCCATCATAGACACTTGGTAAAGGCAGCTGTTCTCATTAATGTTAGCTTTCGTCCCTGAGAGGAACATTATTTTGAGGGTTTTTTAATTTTTATTTTATGCGTATGAGTGGATTGCCTGAATGTATGTAAGTGTACCCATGTCATGCAACACCTGTGGAGGTCAGAAGAGGGCTTCAAATTCCCCTGGAACTGGAATTGTGGATAGTTGTTAGCTACCATGTGGGTGTTGGGAATCGAACCCAGGTCTTCTATAAGTGGGGCCAGTACTCTTAACCACTGAGCCATTTCTCCAGTCCCTCCCCTTTTTTCATTATTTTTTATTTATTTTGAAGCAAGGTCTCATCTGGCTGGTCTGGAACATTCTATATAGACCAAGCTGGCCTTGAACTCAGAGACCCACCTTTCTTGCCTCCCAAGTACTGGGATTAAATCAAATATGTACCACCACTCCAGGTTTGTATTTTGGAAGTTTTAAAGCACTGTGAATGTGAGTTATTTAGCTTACTGTAGTGATAGATACCAGCTTCACTTTTTTGTTTGGTTTTGTTTTATGGTTGGGGGAGTGGAGTTGTTCTTTTGTATTCTTTTGTGTGTGTGTGTGTGTGTGTGTGTGTGTGTGTGTGTGTGAAATAGGGCCTCACCCTATCCCATGCTGGCCTTGAACTTGATGCCCAAGGATGACTTTGATCTCTTGATTCTCCTGCCTCAGCCTTCCAAGTACTTGTAATGATAACCACTGTACCACCATACCTGACACTAACCTACACTTTGGATCATTACCATTTGTGATCTACTTTCTGCTTTTGTTCTCCATTAGATTTGTCATTGTTACTGTTTTGAGATAGGGTCTCCAGTGTAGTAGCTCCAGCTAGCCTGGATCTCAGCTATGTAGACCAGGCTGGCCTCATAGAGACCCATATACCTCTGCCTCCCAAGTACTAGGATTAAAGGTGGGTTTTTTTTGGTTTTTTGAGATAGGGTCTCACTATTTATCTCTGGCTTACATGGAACTCAGTGGTAGAATGCTTGCCTAGCAAGTGTGAGGCCCTAACCCAGAAAAGAAAAAATGTGGTGGTGGGAAGAAAGGACCAGCTTTCTTAGCTGTATTCTACAGAGCTATTGTTGTTCCCATTATCCTCTGCAACATTCCATATAAGAATTTCTATGGGGTATGAACTTTGGTGCAAAACTGTGAATGTCAAAATACAAAGAATAGGTGACCATGGGTATCAGCAATTGATACATCCACACTGCAACCCATACACCTAAGCTCAGGGAACATCATGGAAGAGGCAGTGGAAAGAGCCAGAGGACCAGGATGCCTGCTGATAGTGTCTTCTAGATGTGACAGGGAAGCTGCACCCAGGAAGTCTCAACAATATTGTTACCTAAATAAGACATGAATAATGACAACATCAGTTGACATGCCAACATGGATGGGGGAAATTTCACAAGGTCCCACCTCTGGATAAAGAACTACTGACAATCAGTGACTGCTGAGAGAGAGAGAATCTGTTTTCTCCAGGGATGAGCTCCCTGATAAGTTATCCAGTCAAAAGTGGTCATGCCAAAGCCGGGCGTGGTGGCGTACGCCTTTAGTCTCAGCACTCAGGAGGCAGAGGCAGGCGGATCTCTGTGAGTTCAAGGCCAGCCTGATCTACAGTGAGTTCCAGGACAGCTGGGGCTACAGAGAGACCCTGTCTCAAAAAGACCAAAAAAAAGAGAAAAAAGTGGTCATCCTTAAACACATGTACAGATGAGCAATACTAAATAGACTCAGTAGGGTGTGTGTGTGTGTGTCTGTGTAACAATAATAATTAAGAGGTCACAAAATTGAGAGGGAGTTAGGGATATGGGAAGGGTTGGAGTAGGGAGAGAGGGGGTGGAAATTATGTGAATACAGTACTCATGTATGAAATTCTTAACAAAATAAAAAATTTAATGATTAAAATATAAAAATTTTAAAAAGCCGTGACTGTCCTGAATCCTTAAAACTTGCATATAACGGGGCTGGAGAGATGGCCCAGCAGTTAAGAGCACTGACTGCTCTTACAGAGGACCCAGGTTTGATTCCCAGCACCTACATGGTGGGTATGAACCATCCTTAACTCTAGTTCCAGGGGACGCCCTGGAACTAGACGCCCTCTTCTGACATCCGCAGCATTGCACAACATGGGTGCACCCACATACATGAAGGCAATACACTCATACACATAAAATTAAAAAATGTTTTTAAAAAATTTTTTAAATAACTTGCATATAAATGAGATTAACATTTTTGTGAGAAATAATCAATGACAACTCTGAAATAAATGGTTTTGAAATACTTTTTTTTTTCTCCTTAGGTTTCTCTTTCCTAAATGTCTTGACCAGTGTTCACAAGGTAAGCAATATGCTTTACTTCCTGTTTACATGCCCGTCACATTCTGTTCAGATACAATGGATTTTTTTTTTCCATGCTTCTACCATTCTGAATTGCTAACAGAATTGGTCCAGTGAGAACGTTGATAACTTCCTTTTATCCTACTTGATTGATATATTTCTCTAAGAGCTTGTCTTTTAAGGGCACTAAGCCCAACTGCACTAGCACCACTCCTGAGTTCAAGTCTACCTTGTAGCTGATTAACAGTGGATGAGTAGGTAGGGCTCCTGAAGAACTAGAATAAATTGTACATTCCCTGCAGTGGTATTGAAATGCTCATTGTTGTCGGGATATGCCTGGGGGGCTGAGCTTCCTGAGTCAGCCCAGCAAGCAAATATCTGATAGAAGAAAACAAGTTAATGTCCCCAGCATACTTGTGCCCTGCTGATCCCATTGCCAATCCACAGGGAACAGTAAACAGTATACCAGAGTTCACATCTTGAAAAATAGCTGAGCTGAATACTGTCCTGGATAGGAGACTGGAAAAGAGGAATGTGTGTGTTGGACTGCTGTGTCAGATAGTAGCATTTTCAAGCCCCCCAACCCCCTGCACCTTTTGTTTTTTTAAGACAAGGTCTTGGGGCTGGAGAGATGGCTCAGCTGTTAAGAGTATTGACTGCTCTTGCAGAGGACCCAGGTTCAATTCCCAGCACCCACACGGTGGCTATGAACCATCTTTAACTCCAGTTCCAGGGGAATCCAAAGCCCTCTTCTGACCTCCACAGCATTGCACAACACGGGTACACTCATGCATATGCAGCCAATACACTCATAAACATAAAATAACAATAATAAATAAAATATTAAAGAAAAACATACTGAGTCCAATTATTGCTTCAAAATCACTATGTAGCCCACACTAGCCTTGAACTCCAGATCCTCCTGCTTCCATCTCCCAACTGGTAAGATTACAGATTACTATGCCCTCCTTCTAGGCCCCTTTTACTTTTCAGGTGCAGAGTGCTGCAAGGCCCAGCAGCAGAATGAAATGGAGGTTTGGGGGGGGGGGGTCTATCCGTGATGTATATTCCAGATTGTGTGGCAGTTGGGTTAGTAGGATCTGGTAACAGACTAGCTAGCTGGAGCACACAAGCTAGAAAAGGATATCCAGGCTGACTCCAAGATTTCTACTTCCAAGGATTAGGAAAGTTGGTGATAGCTGTTCTTGAAAAGAAAACCCAAGAAAATATTGAAACAGGAGATAATCTAGAAGGGCTTCTGGTCCTTAGTTACATGTTTGGAAGCCGTGATCAAAGGCAAAGGCACCGATTGTAGTCGTCATCTACTATTCGGATGTAGAGTTGAAATGGTCAGATGGCCAAAAATATAAAGGGAATTGGGAAGTCTTAGAAACTGAAATACTGAAAAATAGGAAAGAACAGCACTTCAGACTCTAAGGAAGGAAAAAAAGTCAGCTAAATGTTGCAGACACCTTGAAGGACGGATTTTTTTTTTTTTTTTTTTTTTTTTTGAGACAGGGTCTCCCTGCAGCCCCAGCTGGCCTGGAACTCACTATGTAGACCAGGCTGGCCTTGAACTCAGAGATCCACCTGTCTCTGCCTCCTGAGTACTGGAACTAAAGGCATGCGCCACCACACCAGATTTCAGCAGCATTTTTCTCCATGAAGGACAAGCATAGATGTCCAGGCTCCCTGACAGACAGCCTTGAAGAAGGGTTCTTTCTAATCTATGAATCTGTCGCAGCCATGGTTCTATACAAAAAGAAGGCCCCTTTTAGTATGAATCTTTTTTTTTTTTTAATCTTTTTGAGACAGGGTCTCCCTGTAGCCCCAGCTGACCTGGAACTCACTATGTAGCTGGCCTTGAACTCACAGAGATCCGCCTGCCTCTGCCTCCCGAGTGCTGGGATTAAAGGCGTGCACCACCACACCCGGCTGGTATGAATCCTTGTAGGCTGAGACAGGCTGAGTTCTCTTGGGCACTTGGTAGATATATTTCATTATCAGTGCCTTCCACTTCATTTGTCAAAGGTGATGTGTGTCAAAGTTTGCACTTTGGGATGTGCACTGATGACCTTGACGCCATAAACACTATTTTTGAATGCCAAGGAGCTCATGGAGTTTCAATGCTTGGTAAATATCTTCCATTTGTATCTGGGCCCACAAGACTCGACTGGCCTAGGCAGGAGATAAAACAAATATTTTCTTTCTCATTAGGTTTGATGGTTGTCTCAGAAATAGGATCTGCCACCAGCAGACAAATACTTGATGTCCTGAGGGAGCATATTGCCTCCTTTTGCTCCTGTTCATGATCCAGACTCCCTGATCTACTGCTTTTGACAACAGAGGATTATTTTACAGTGATAAAAAGGACTATACTCTAGCCCCAGGATGATGTGTTTTACAGAAATCCAGGGGGTAGGAAACAATCTTTGTGCCTAAACAGCAAGCAAGGTTCATTATAGCCTACTTGAAAACAAAGTGCAGATGTTTTAACTCCCAGGGCCTGCTTTTAGAAGTACATATAAATAAAAGAAATTAGCTTAATTTTTTCCTGGGCTGCTGAAACCCTTTAGCTCAGTCTGGGGTGGTCAGACTATGAAGATGATTCTCTACTCTTGGGAACAGAGCAGACCAGGCTGCCTGCTTATAGCCCAGATCAGTAAGACCTTAGTCAAATCTGGATGTTCACTCCTTGATACAAAGCAGAAAGAAGCTCCTAGCCCCAGTAAGGTAAAATCCTCACTGTGGCTGTCTGTTTGCCTTTTGTGCCAGATAACTGCTGTATCTGCCTCACAGATGGCATTTCCTCTTGGCAGGTGGCAGTTTACATAGCTGAACTAAGGAATGCTAGAGATAATCCCCTTGCTTGTTTCCCTATGAAGCAAAGCCCTTTTTCTGTACCCAGTTCCTGACTTAGAATCTCACCCCCACATTAGTCCATATGTATGTACATGTATAGCAGGCAGAACATTAGACAGGGTATGTTATTAGCACCCACATCCCAGGCCAAAAAAAAAGGGGGGGGGGGGTCAGGCCAGGCCTCTGCCTGTGACACTGGTATACATTGCTTAGATGAGCAATTTGTACTAGTTTGACTTGCCTCACTCTTTTGCCAAAGGAAATACCAGAATCTCTAAGCCTCAATCTCTACTAGCTTTCCTGGCTCCTCACTGCAAGACCCACCATATTTTTCTGATCTTCTGCCCATAGGAATTTCATAGGCACCTTGCAGGGTCTGGCTTTCATGTCCACCAGTCCCAGAATGTACTGAGACTTCCAGGATTCTGTGTTTGCCCATGGTGCCACAGTTTGGATATGGACTTCTGGCCTTGCCACACTCAGTTTCCAGAGGCTCCAGTGACTTCCTGTGGCTACACCAAACTATAGGGATCTGTTGTCAGGCTCTCTAGGCTGGCCCTTGATGATTTTCTACAGTCACCATAGTGACTTTCCTAAAGTTGGTGTGAGATCACAAGCACCACCAATGTCCCTACATTAGAACACTTCCTATCTTCATATGAAGGCATCTGGACAGAAAGGACATGTGAGTCACCTTTTTAAAACAAAAGAAACTGGCTAGAGAAATGACTCAGAAGTGAAGAGCATTTGCTGTTCTTCCAGAAGACCCAAGTTCAGTTCCTACAACCCATGTCAGGTGGTTTACAACTGCCTGTAACTCCAGCTCCAGATCTGATACCCTTTTCTGGCCTCTATGGATACCTGCACACACACACACACACACACACACACACACACAGATTACAAAATTAAAATGAAATGGGGCTAGAGAGATGGCACAGTAGTTAAGAGCATTTGCTACGCTACTCTTGCAGAGGACCTGGATTTGGTTCCCAGAACCCACTACCACCTGTGACTCCAATGCCTTCTTCTGACTTTTAAGGACTCCTACGGCCTGATGGTGCACACAGGAACACACACATACATGTATAGGTACATGCCTATAACCCTAGCACTTGAGAGGTAGAAGCAGGAGCACCAGAATTTCAAGGTCATCCTCAGCTATATAGCAAGTTCAAGGCCAACTTTAGCTTGCACTAACAAATGCTAAGAAAGTAGGACTCATGTCTCAGAACCTGAATGGTAAGAAATAGGTTCTGTACTCAACCCTAGAGCAGGTGAACCCTAATTCCTGACAGTCTTTGGCTCCAAACACATTACAGAAAGCTTTCTGTGAGCCTCGTTCTCATTGTCTTGTGTTACTGCTAGCATGAGCATTCCCAGTCCCTCTTCCCCAGGCTTGAATGGGATACATCCATGTGGACTTACAGGATTAGATTCACTCTTCAGTGTTTGGGGCCCTTTTTTCATGTTTCACTCACTGCCTCAGACCACAGTGAGTGGCCAGGGTGCTTACTAATTGTCACTCATCTAAACCAAGGAGCTTAGTAGTTATGTGACTGGTGGGAATCTTGTGATATAACTTCCTGCTTATTCTTGTGGCTACCATCTGTCTGAGAAATAGATGATTCTTGGCCCCTCAGTTATATGTAGACTCCTCATTTCCAGGTTGATGGTGATACTAATGATGGTTGATGTTAGTTTATGCTTAGTAAGTACTCCCTGTAGTACTATGATAAGTACTTTACTGATAACCTAGAGGTAAATATTATTATTCCCTCATATAGAGATGGAATTGGACTCAGAAAGAAAGTTGAGCATTTTATCTAATGATACCTTTAGTATAATTAGTGGAAACCCAAATACAAACTGGTTTTGCCTGAGCAGTAGAGTACTTTCCTAGAATACTAGAGCTTAGATTGAATCACTAACTCTGCTTAAAAAAAAAGAAAAATTAAAATGATGCCTTAGTCTTTATATTATGCTGTGTTTCCACATATGGGAAGAAGATCAGTAAGAATATAAAACTAGGCTGGGCGTGGTGGCGCACGCCTTTAATCCCAGCGCTCGGGAGGCAGAGGCAGTCTGATCTCTGTGAGTTCAAGGCCAGCCTGGTCCACATAGGAGTTCCAGGCCAGCTGGGGTTACAGGGAGACCCTGTCTCAAAAAAAACAAAATCAAAACAAAGAATATAAAACTAGGCCAGGCATGGTGGTACACACCTTTAATCCCAGCATTCCAGAGACAGAGATGGGCAGATCTCTTTGAGTTTGAAGCCAGCTGGCACTACATAATGAGATTGTCTCAAAAAATAAAAGTGCAAGCTTAAGTAAACAAAGGAAGAACAATGGTGCAGAACAAGGTAGTATGCACTGTTATATACATGTGCCAAATAGATCTCTGGAAGAAAATATAAAAGCTGATAGCTGGTTACCTCTGGGGAAGAGGCTAGAAAGGAGAATTTATTCTCTTTGTAAATCCTTCTGTATACTACATTATGGGCTTTATCTTCAGAACCTAAATATGGGTGAAGTTTTTATTATTTATTTATTTATTTAGGTCTTTTTAAGACTCACCTTTAAACTGATCTTTTTTTCCTTTCTTTTTCATTCTTCCCAGCACTGGAAATCAAACTCAAGATCTTATGTATACTAGGTAAGGTGTACCACTGAGCTATTCCTTCAGTCTAATAATTTGTGAAACTAACATCTCTTGGACTAGGAATGTTGGCTCAGTGATACAACACTTACCTAGCATTTATTATGCCCTGTGTTAGACCCCCCAGTAACACCAAATAAAACCTACTCTCTCTTAGGAAAATGGCTGGTTGTAAGCGTGGAGTGTTTTTTTCATCATGAAGTTCCTGGGGTAATTCTACCTGGGGCAGGAGAAACCATTGTTTCAGTAGTCTGATAGCCAAAGGGAGGGGCATAAGTATCTCTTTAGACTTTCCCTTTAGAATAACTGCCAGGACAGTTACATTAACACCTCATAAATCCAGGTTTATTCCTGTAATTCCAGCACTTTGGGAGGTAGTTTAGAAGGATCAGAAATTCAAGATCATCCTTAGCTACTCAAAAGTTTGAGGCTAGCCTTGGCTATATGAGACCCTCCCTTGAAAAACAAAAGAAACAGTGGTTTTGGCTGGACAAGATGGCACATTCCTGTAATCGCAGCATTTAGGAGATGGAAGCAGAGTCCAAGGCCAGTGTAGGCTATATATCAAGTACTAGACCAACTGGGGCTGTATAGTGAGAATCACTCAAAAACTAAAGAAAAAATATAATGGTTTAAATAAATAATAAAAATGGGATGTAGACATAACTTTGGCAGGGAGGGAGGCAGGGGGGATACAGGGATCAAGAGATCAAGTCCAGAGTGAGCTGCTGCATAGAGAGACCTTCTCTCAAAAATGAAACCAAAAGTCAAGCATGGTAACACCTTCTTGTATCCCAGCACTTAGAAGGTACAGGTAGAAGACTTGTTGCAAATTCAAGGCCAGCCTGGTCTGCATAGCAGACTAGTCAAGCCTACAGAGTGAAACCCTATCTTTAAAAAAAAAAAAAAAAATGAAATATTCTAGCTCAGCAGTTAAGAGCACTGGCTTCTCTTTCAGAGGACCTGGATTTTGTTCCCAATCTCCTAATCTACTTCCACATAAAAGAGAAAGCATGGCATATTTATCTTTTTGTGTGTGTGTGTGTGTGTGTGTGTGTCTTTTGAAGCAGGGTCTCCCCTACAACCTCAGCTGGCCTGGAACTCACTATGTAGACCAGACTGGCCTTGAACTCACAGAGATCCATCTCTCAAGTGCTTGGATTAAAGATGTGTGACATCATGCCCAGTTTTTAGAATGAATATTTTTACAAATTTATTCTTTTTAATCAGTTTTTTAAGAGTTTTGGCCAGGCATGGTGGAACACACCTTTAATCCCAGCACTCTGGAGGCAGAGGCAGGCAGATCTCTGTGAGTTCAAGGCCAGCCTGGTCTCCATAGGGAATCCAGGCCAGCTAGGGCTACAGGGAGAACCTGTCTCAAAAAGACCAAAAAAAAAAGAGTTCTTACACTACAGAGATACATACTAAGATATTTCAGCATGAAATATTTGGATATCTGAAGTTGGTTTCAAAATCAGTGGGGAGGGGACAAGCAAGATATGGGCAAGGAAGGGTAAAGTGTAGATAAAATATGATTAGCCACATGTTGGTAATTCTTGAAACCAAATGATGGAACTATTTTTCTAGTTTCGTACATTTTTGAACTTTTTACAATACAATATAAATAAAAATTACTGAATAGCAAAAATGCAATTTAACGGACTAGGAATGAGTTCCATGCTTGCCTTGCATTCATGAAATCCTGATTATGATCCCTAACACCTCATAAGCCAGGCATAGTGCACACCTAGAATCCCAGCACTCAGGACCTAGAGGCAGGAGGATTAGAACCTCATGATCATTCTCAGCTACATAGAGACGTTCCAGGAGTTCATGAGACCCTGCCCTCCAAAATGCAAATAATCTTAGAAATAGTCTATAACTATGAAAAGCATGTAAACTATAATTATAACTATGTGAAAATAAGAACTAATTTGAAAAAGCATAATTATGTCAAAATAGGTGATAACTTTGCTGTTTTCTAAATTCTCCATAGTTTTGTGAATTTTATATTTCGCAAAAGTTTTAGCATTATGGGCAGGTCCCACGCACCGCGTTGCTGGGGTGCACGTGTGTCGCACACTGAGTTGCTGAGGCTCTCCGCGACTACTGGATGCTGGCGACTCTACTAGTTGCTGCGCTTCCAGGCGGGTTCCGTTCCAAGCCACCGGGCACTCCCTCAAGGTACGTGATCCGACGGCCGCCGGATCACGTGGGGAGGTGCGGGAATGGCGAAAGCAGAATCTTCACGAGTCGTTGTTTACGAAGGGACAGCCCCCTCCGGAGAGACTGAATCATAGGCAGTAAGACACAGAATTCAGCTCAGTCAGGTACAGCTCCTTTATTCAGTGGCTCAGCTCAGCTCCAGGTCTTAGTGATTCAGCTCCGATTAATTAGGGGAAACCAGGATATTTATAGTATGGGGGCAGTAGCAAAAGCCTTAGTTGATAGGTGCTTTGTAGGATGCCCCA
>NW_008356263.1:426008-433742 GCF_000622305.1 Nannospalax galili
GGGCACCGGTGCCAGCCACTTCAAAAGGTGAGTCAGGAAGAGGGAAGGAAGGCATCCAGCTGAGAAAGGGAGTCTCTGCACATGAACACCGAGCCGACTTGCGGCTATCCGGACATGTAGAGACTGCTACCTTAGACAGCAGGGGTCCCCAACATAGCATTGTGTGATTGTTGCCCACTCCACAATTCCTTACATGGGCCCCCCTTTCTTATACCATGTCACTGTGTGAATATGTGTTAACAGTAATCTTGGAATTGTATGACTCCTTGCTATGTACTCTGAGAAGATAATGGTCTGCATCTGATGTGTGTTAATGCTTAATTGGAAAACTGAATATGGTCTAAGCTGCTTAATACAAATGGTGCTAATTTTTTTGTGTGTGTGTCTTTTTTTTGAGACAGGGTCTCCCTGTAGCACCAGCTGTCCTGAACTCACTATATAGACCAGGCTGGCCTCAAACTCACAAAGATCCTCCTGCCTCTGCCTCCCAAGTGCTGGGATTAAAGGTGTGCGCCACCACACCTGGCTCAGATGGTGCTAATTTCTGATAAAAGCTGAATGTAAAGGATAAGGAAAGGCTCTTTAATCAGGAACTACAGATAACAGCCAGAAATCTGAATTAAGAAAGCCAAGTAAAGTTAGAGACCACTGAGATGGTTTAGTGATTAAAGTACTTGACTCTAGACCTGACTACTTGAATTCAGTCTCTGAGTACCCACTTGGTAGAAAGAGAGAACTACTGAAAAATTTCCTCTGGCCTCCATACAAATGCTATGGTACACATTCATTCATGCATGTGCATGCACACATGCACACGCACACACACACACACACACACACACATAAATGGAAAGAGGAGAGAGTCAGAGAACAGAGAGAAAAAAACAAGTTGGGCATGGTGATTGTTTATATTCCCAGTACATGGGAACCTGGGGACTGCTGTCAGTTCAAGGCTGCCCTGGGCTATATATTGAATTCCAGGCCAGTTTGGATTGTGTTGTAGTAAGACCATGTCTCGATAAACAAAAAGCCAGCTATGCGTGGTGGCACATCCCTATAATTTCAGCATTTTGAAGGCATGAGAATCACCACAAGTCCAAGCCATCCTGGTCCACATAGTGAGTTCCAGGGCAGCCAAGGCTACAGTGTAGAACCTGTCTCAAAAACAAAACCAAAAAAGCCAGACAACAACAGTAAAAGAAAATATATGAGGTTAGGAAGGGAAACAGCTAAGAGGGAAGCCATGAACTCTTAAAGAATGTGGCAGTCCCTAGAAGGGAAGAAAGAAAGATAACTGGGTATGTCAGTGCTGGGGCAGAGATGACTACATCAAGAAAGGATGGTCAGGGAAAGGAGCAGAGGCCCACCTGTTTGTGAGCCCACAGCCCCACTCAGAACTTGAAAAGCTGATAATGTGTTTTGTTTTATTCCTCAGGCTTAGTGAATAACGTGGTATTTACCAGTCATACTATGGAGCAGAGGCACCCACTTCTTGTTCAGCTGCAGACCCTCATCAGGGCTACCAATCCTACTGCAGCCTTCATTCTTGCAGAAAATGGAATTGTTACCAGGTAAACTTTTTTAAAAAAATATTTATGTACCGCCATGCCTTGCTTAAAGAAAGTACTTTTGATGGTATGTAAAAGTCACCAAGAAGACCCCACTTGTCAGTTTCTTACAGTGTTTTGAGGGATTTGGGTTTTTTTGTTTGTTTTGTTTTGTTTTGTTTGACATATTCATTTCACACATTGAAGAAGGGAGCCGGGATTGTCTCCCCATGTTCCTTGTATTAAAATGTGAGTGAGGTGGCATAGAGAAGACAGAGAAAGGATCTCTTTACTTCATGATCTTGGGTCTGAATCACAAGCCAAAAAATAGAGAATTTGTAACTTGTAAAGAGAAAGCACCTATGTGTAGCAATTTGATTTGCTCAATTAGGAGACGCAAAGGTATAGGGCAGTTTACATAGTTTTGATCTTTCAATCCATGTAAATACCTTTTGGCATTTTGGGGGGTTTTGTTATAAATATTTTCTTTATTATTTTTATTTTATGTGTATGAGTGAATTGCCTGCATGTATGTAAGTACACCAATGTTATACAATGTCTACGGAGGCTGAAAGAGGGTATCAGATCCCCTAGAAGTGGAGTTATGAATGGTTGTCAGCCACCATGTGGGTGCTGGGAACCAAACCTGAGTTCTCTGCAAAAGCAGCCAGTGCTTTTAACTACTGAGCCATCTGCAGCCCCTGTAAATACCTATTGTGTTAAAAAATTATACCAGGTATTGTGGCACATATCTGCAACCCCAGTATTTCTTAGACTAAATCAGGAGTTCAAGGTCAAACCAGCCTAGGCTACATACTGAGAACCTATCTTAAAAACGAAAACTGGGGAGCCGGAGAGATGGTTCAGTGGTTCAGAGCACTTGCTGTTCTTCCAGAGAACCTAGGTTCAGTTCCCAGCCCCCATGGTGGCTAACAACCATCTATCACTCCATTTGCAGAGTATCCAATGCCTCTTCTGGCCTCCTTGGACATTGCATGCACATGGCACACTTATATATATGCAGGCAAAACACTCATACAGATAAAATAAAAATAAATAAATTTTAGAACAACAACAAAAACTGACTGGGGGGATAACAAGATGGCTCAGTTGGTAAGAGCACTTGCTACCAGTCCTGACAATTTCAGTCTGATTCCTGGAATCCACATGGTGGAAGGAGAGAACTGACTCCTACAAATTGTCCTCTGGTTTCTATACATATGCATACACATGCACACACAAAATAAATAAGTATACATTTTTAATGACAGAGATATATCAGTAAAGTACTTGGCACATGTCGCCAGAGTTCTCCCTGGGTCTCTTGTGCTATCAGGCAAACCATATAACACACCTTTATATACATTATAATATAGGCAGGAGTGGAGGAGTGGAGGGCAGGAGTGGAGTGAAATGAACACCCAGTGCCTAGCTCCGTGCTGCTCAGCTCCAGGCCACCCAGCTCTGCGCTGCAGCTCAGAGCCCACCATACCAGATTGCTCCTGAAGCACACCCATAGTCACCACTAGCTTTCACCCATGCTTCAGGGCCAGCAGTCTCGCCCCAGGCCATTCTGTCCTTGAGTACACCCGGCTGCTGCTAGTTCCCCACACCCACCATGTGTTCCTGGTGGCTGGCAGCTCCCATCCCAAGATGGCACCACAAGCCCCTCCTTGCGAGGCTAACTTTCCACAGTCAACTCTCCACAGCAGGTCCCACCCCCTGGAGGAATGAGGACCCCTGGGGAACACACTCCACCCCTTTCCTCTGCTCTTACAATCTTTCTGCCAATCTTCCACTAAGGTCCCTGAGCCTTGGAGGGGGTGACAGATGTAGGGTGATCTCTCTTATATGGTGGCAAGATAGTGACTTCTTGGGCCTCCCCATTATTTGTCTTTAAGCCGTGGTCATTGATCTATCTCAGTGGTGTTTCTTCTACTATAAAGACAAATGGGAGGAAGTAGACATTTGAACAAACCTGAATGTAAATGCAGATGCCTAGAAGATATCCCAGTAGGTGTACTATACTCATTAAACAGTGTACTTGTGATGGCTTCCCCACTAGGGCCTGTAGCCTAGTCTACAGCACCAGATGTGTGTTCCACTCCTAGGAGTGGGCCTTATCTAGTTAGAAATTTGGCAGTTGTACATATGTGGTCAAGCCATTATTGCACTTGTAGGTATTGCTTGGCATGTCCATAGTGTGCAGCACACCGGGTCCATTGTTGAGTAGAATCATAGGGGATCCTTTCTTTCCCAACCATCTGCATAGTGCCTTTTGGCAATATGAACATCATCCATCCAGTGGCATGGAGTTTTTTGGCTTAGTCTCAACCTTATCTCCTCTTCTCCCGCACTCACAACATGCAGTGTCCTCAGCACCATGGCCTTACCAACCTTTCTAGTGTACAACTGACATTAGTGGCAATAGCCTTGCTGAATTGGAGGACCTCTAGGATCTCTCTGACCAACAGCTCATAGGGGGGCAACCCACTCCTGGTACTGTGGATTTTCTTAACAGTTGTATAGTTTGGGAGTCTCTGCCTTTCTTAGCCAATCATAAAACTCTCAAGAATCTTACAGCTATAGCTGGCCTTTGCTTCTTCAGGTATGTTTCAAATGGGTTTCACATCTGTAGAATACTTGAAGGAAGGTTAACATTATGTATCAAATCAATCATAGACAAGGTCTCACATATCATGGAAAGGTTTTTTTTCCATGGATTTTTGTTAGGTACCATAGCATGGGTATGAGGCTTTAATTTGGTTAGCTCTTTATCATCTTTAGTTATCCCTTTGGAGTCATTTCACACTTGGGGGATTTTACATGGAGTTTCTTTGTATTCTTTTATTCTTGATACACTTACAGGTGTACAGTTGCCTGACCCTGCACTGGGCTAAGGAGGCAGGGGGCATCTCCTGTCCCTGCTGCACTTACTGGTTTTCTGAGTCAGGCAGGCCCGTATCTGTCTTTTCTCCATTGACCACACCTGGCTGCTGGGGGAGAACTTGGTGGGAAAACCTGCTTCCACCCCTAGTATAGCCTTTATGAGAAGAGAAATGCATCTTATTTAATCCTTGGGGATTCTTAACCACCCCTAGAACCGTTTTTATTCTTTGAATGCCTTTTGTAAACTGTTCTTCTGGTTTTAAAGCCTTCCAGAAACTCCTTAGTACCGAATTTGGTTTTCTATCAATCTTTTCTCTGGGAATTTCGGCTCTACATGTCTTGCCACATTTGTCTTTGAGTAACCCAAATAGGCCATTTCTTCTGTCTGGTCTCTTTTATATCTCTCAGGGTGTTCTGTTATTTTACAGACACGTTTTACACGCTGGTCAGAATCATTTAGATTTGCCAAAGCCTGTCTCACTTTACAAAGATCCTGTCCCATTAAAGAGCTTAGTAAAACCAGTAAAGCCCCATACCATTCTCAAGGTCCCAGTTGAATCAAGCTTCCCTTCATATCTCTGGTGAACACTGTCTTATCTGGCCCAGTGAACTGGACATCATATATTGCTTTTCTCATACCTTGTTCTCTCAGTAATGCCTACCCCTCCTTTATAGTCCTGCAACCCCTGCTAATCATGTTAGTCTCCCTTGGTGACAGCCATTTCTTCAACCAGCCACCCCATTAAGGACTGCACCCCTCTGCATTGGCCTAGGTTGAACAGCCTACATCATAAGCTGGATGGGCGGTTTTATAACTCAGCTGTGAAGCTCTGAAGGACTTAGACTAATGTCATTTGCTCCTCTGTCCCATACTCTCACAAGCTATGTGGCCAGGGGCTCTCTGCTTGCTTGCTTCTAAGTTTTTCCTAGTTTTAACAGTTCTAGTGTGGAATATTTCCTAGCTACAGCACTGTTAGCTTTTTTTTTCTTTTGTATCAACGGTTGAATCTGAGGGGCAGCTTTAGCTACTTTTATTTATTTTTAGGTCATTTTCCTTTTTACTATTATTTGTCTCTTCCTCTGAGTCCTTGGAGTTAAGTGTCCTTCCTGGGTGTGTTTTGGTTTTTTTTTCCTCTCAAGCTCTGCAGCTGGATCTGCCAGGACTTTCCTAGCCTTTTCAGCTTCCCCTGCCTGGGGCACAGCTTTTATTATGCAAAGTGGCCATGGCCCCCTCTCTGAGCACTCTGTTTGGAGGTAAAAGTTTTTGTAGCCTCTGAATAACCTTTAACAAGTCTTCACATACCCACAACATACCCCCACATTTACAACATAGCTGTGGCCCATGCTTCTGCTTGGGTGGCCTCTTTTTAGTTACAGATTTTAGAATTTATTGTATAACCCACTTGACTATCACTAACCCCATTAAGTGTATGGGGTTTGATTGCCTTCTCCCCTGGGTTCCTGGCAGCTCCTCCTGGATTTGGGAATCAGAGCCCAGCTGACCCGCCACACAGGTGGGAGGAACAGCACTGCTTTCCCAGACCCACTTCCCCAAGGCTGTGGTTCATTTATCCCAGCCGGACTATGCCAGTTTATCACCAAAGTTCCCTCTAGGTCTCCTGCACTATCAGGCAAACCATATAACATATCTTTATGTAAATTTATTACTATCATTGTGGAGGGGGGGAAGGGAGTGACTTACAACACCCAGTGCCTAGCTCCCCTGCTCAGCTCTGGGAAGCCCAGCTCTGTGCTGCAGCTCAAAGACTGCCATACCAGATTGCTCCCAAGGCATGCCCATAGTCACTGCTAGCTTTCGCCCACCCCTCAGGGGCCAGTGGTCTCGCCCCAGGTCCATAAGTGCCAGGCCATTCTGTCCTTGAGTACGCCCAGCTGCTGCCACACATTCCTGGCATTCCTGATGGCTCGGGGCCCCTGTCCCAAGATGGCACCACAAGCCCCTCCTTCCGATTCTAACTCTCCACAGTCAACTCTCTGCAGCAGGCCCCACCCCTTGGAGGAACCAGGACCCCTGGGGAACACAACACACAAGCATGAGGACCTCAGTTTGAGCCACAGCACACATGTAGAAAGCTAGGCATGGTGGCACATGCTTGTTAGCAGGTACAATCTCTAGGTCCATTCCTCAGTTAAACACATACATGCACACACAAAAAAACAAAATTGGGGCCTAGAGCAGTAATTCAGAGGACCTGATTTCAGTCTACAGCATGCATGTAAAAAATCTGGGTTTGGTGGCATACTTTTGTAATCCCAGTGCTGAATAGTCAGACAGGTAGGTCTCTAGAGCTCTCTGGCCAGCCATCTTAGCCTAATCAATGAGCTTCAGGTCTTAGTGGCAGATCCTATCTGAAAAAAATAAGATAAATAGCTGCTGAAGAATGATACCCACATTTGACACACAGGTGCACATGCATGTGTACACACACCTGTACACATACCTGTATATGTAAGAGTGAAACCACAGAGGACAAGTCAGCCTTCGGGTTGCAACAGCAAGAGGTTTATTTAGTACACAGGTACCTGTGGGAACAAAGTCTCCTCGGGGGACTTGCGCCCCTCAGGTCGGGTTTGTGGAACTTTTATAGAGCAGAAGCGGGATACAGAAGCAGAAACGCGGTTATTGGTTAATTTAAACTATTACAAAATGCTACGGGGAGAGCGGGAAGCTTACTTATCAGTAAGCCAGATGTCTCAACCATAAAACTTACTTATCAGTAAGCCAGATGTCTCGACCATAAAACTTACTTATCAGTAAGCCAGATGTCTCGACCATAAAACTTACTTATCGGCAAGTTGGAATTCTTGACCGGTACGCGACCTGCCTGAGAGACTTCATGGCGCCTGACTTTTATTTTTCACTACAAGGGAGAAACACCCCTTTAAGTTGTTGCCTAGGTAGTCCAAGAGACTCCCAGAATTATACAGGCTATTGCCACAGCCCTTGATTGCCTCCCAGGACTTGAAGGTAAGACTGTATTTCTGAAGACAAGGCATACTGGGGACACAGAACTTTGAGCAACAGAATTGGAACTGACCTATAAGCCACCTCCCTCAAGTCTAGCTCTCCTAGTTTTGGAGGATACTATGCAAGCTGGTAAAGGAGAACAGTAATTGATGGTCCAACCCCAGTTTTAAGGCCTAATAACCACAACAATGATTGGAACAACAAGCTATATTGAGGCAGTAGCAGCACATTTATCTTGGGGGTAATCAACAGCTTCCTGATTGGATCTATAGTCCACTCAATAGGAGGGAAGTTATGTGTGTGCTGTAA
>NW_008356263.1:438811-489608 GCF_000622305.1 Nannospalax galili
GGTGGTGGGTCAAGGGAGAGATTTTCCCAAGTGATTATATAGGCCACTTGGTCCGGATGTCCCGTTAGTCCAGGGGAGAAGATCTTAGCTTTAACCTGCAAAATAACATCAGAGTCAAAAGTCCCATCTCGAGGCCAGCCAACATTAAACGTTGGCCACTCGGAGGAACAAAAGGCTATCCATTGGTTCTTCTTGATCTCCACGGATTGATTGTGAGCTCGGCTCTTAACTTCTCTCCAGTGATCTAGAGTTAAACTCAGGGGGGTGGTTAGGTGTTGTCCCATTTTGGGGTGATCTAAAATCACAATGAGGCAGACAAACAACAGAAACAACAAAAATAGACAGCTGGCGACAAGGTACCGCTTAGTGCGACTCCGGGGAAGAACTGAAAGAACAAAATCAGATGGCGAGGTTGTCACTTCGCTCAGGTTCACGTATCCTTCAGATACATGCTAAGCCCCAAAATATCAGGCTCCCCAGACCATGGGGGCTGGTCGCAACCAACACAAATACACAGCAACACAGAAACACCGACACTGACTCAGGTGTGCAGCTCGGAATAACAGATGACAAGGAAGTTCCTTGTCCCAACGAGATCCACAGAAATCCTACAGATGAACAAAAAGTTCTACAGACGTGGGTCTCACAGTCCTGGAGCGTCCCCCAGGCCGGCAGGCAAAGCTTAAAGACTCGTCAGTCTTGCTTTTGCACTGCCCAGAAATACAGACGGGATCCCCAGATTCTACAGATGCTGCACTATCAACAAAACCAGACAATACAACACAGAGGCTGGCCAACTCACCTCCCCGCAAGGCTCGAGTTGCTCTCTCAGGCTTGGGAGTGACCAACTGATAAGGGGTGAGCAGAGCCAGGCTTGAGCAAGGCCAGGCTACCAATTTAGGGCCAGTTAGACACTTCACGGGATTTATTGTGTAAGAGTGAAACCACAGAGGACAAGTCAGCCTTCGGGTTGCAACAGCAAGTTTATTTAGTACATAGGTACCTGTGGGCACAAAGTCTCCTCGGGGGACTTGCGTGCCTACAGGCTGGGGTTTGGCACTTTTATAGAGCAGAAGCGGGATACAGAAGCAGAAACGCGGTTATTGGTTAATTTAAACTATTACAAAATGCTATGGGGAGAGCAGGAAGCTTACTTATCAGTAAGCCAGATGTCTCAACCATAAAACTTATTTATCAGTGAGTTGGAGATGTCTCGGCCATGAAACTTACTTATCAGTAAGCCAGATGTCTCGGCCATAAAACTTACTTATCGGCAAGTTGGAATTCTTGACCGGTACGCGACCTGCCTGAGAGACTTCATGGCGCCTGACTTTTATTATTTTTTTTCATATACACATATATATACATCACAGACACACACGCACACACATGCGTGCACACAAATCTTAAAGGAATGGGAATATAGCTTGATAGTATAGGTCCTGTGTGTTCAAGGCCCCAGGTTTGATCCATAGCACCTCCAAAAAGTTTTTTTGACCCAGTGTGTTGACATACGCCTTTAATCCTAGCACTTGGAAGGTAGAGGCACATGGATCTCTATGAATTCATGGCCTGCCTGGTCTATATAGAGAATTCCAGGCCAGCCATGGCTACATAGTTGAGACCATGTCTCAAAAAAAATTTAATTTTTTTTTTTTGTCTTTTTGAGACAGGGTCTCTCTGTAGCCCCAGCTGTCCTGGAACTCACTATGTAAACCAGGCTGGCCTTGAACTCGCAGAGATCTGCCTGCCTCTGCCTTCCAAGTGCTGAGACTACAGGCGTGCACCACCATGCCCAGCCAAAAAAAAAAAAAAAATTAATTTTTTTTCAGAAAAGTAGCTGGGCATGGTGGTACATGCCTTTAAAAAAATAACAAAGAGCTAGGCATGGTGTTTCTTGCCTATAATTCTAGCACTTGAGAGGTACAGGTAGCAAGATCCCCTTGGGTAAGACCAGCCTGGGCTATCATAGGTAGTTCTAGGATATCCTGGGCTATAAAGTAAGACCCTGTCTCAAAAGTAGAAACAAAATAAAACAAAAACAATGAGTCTATGTGCATATCAAAGTAATAACAACTATGCACAGAAGTAACTAATTCAGGAAACTTTTGAACATAATCTTGAAACCTTGTCCCAAAACATCATTGATTGGAGAAAGATTAGAGATATGAAATGGAAAGATTAAAAAAAAATTAAGCAATAGTTTATTTTATGTGTATGAATGTATTGCCTGCATGTAAGTGCCTCCATGTCATGCAATGTCTGAGGCAGTCAGAAGAGGGTATTAGATCCCTTGGAACTGGAGTTAGGGATGGTTGTTAGCTACTGTGTGGGTGGTGGCAATCAAACCCAGGTCTCTACAAGAGCAATTAGTGCTCCTAACTACTGAGTCATCTCTCCAGCCCCATGAAAAAAACTTTTTAAGTGTTGAATTTGAGAGGGATTTTTTCTTTTTCTTTTTGGGGGTGTTTGTTTTGGAGCTTTTTAAATGATTTATTTTTATTTGTACAAGTGTTTTGATTGCCAGTATGTTTATTGGTATGTGTGTACTGCCCTCAAAGGCCAGAAGAGGGTGACAGAGCTGCCATGTGGTGCTGGGAGTTGAGCCCTGTTCCTCTGTGCTCTTAACTCCTGAACCCAGCCCCCTGTTGCATGTGTGTGCGTGGGGGGAGGTATTTACTTTTAGTTTACGTGTATGAATATTTTTGCATGCATGTATGTAAGTGCACCCATGTCATGCAATGACCACAGAGGTCAGGAGTTACAGACAGTTATAAGCTACCATGTGAGTGCTAGGAACTGAAACCAGATCCACTGCAAAAGCGTCAGTGCTCTTAACCACTGTGCCATCTCTCCATCCATGCCCACCTTATTTTTTGAGACAGGGTCTCTGTTGGCCTAGAGCTTGCCTAGTTAGGCGTGGCTGACTAGCCAGTGAACCACAAAGATCCACCCATCTCCATCTACCCAGCAATAGGATTATAAGTGCATGCTACCCCACCCAGCATGTTGTTTTAAATCTATGTGTGTGTCTGTGCATGAATACCCAAGGAGGCCAGGAAAGTGTATCAGATCCCCTGGAGCTGGAGTTACAGGTGGTTGTCAGCTGCCTGACATCCATTACTAGGAACTAAACCTGGGTTCTCTCAAAGAATATCAAGTGCTCTTAACTACTGAGCCATTCCTCCAGCCCCACACCCAAGCTGTTTGAACTCAGGTCGTCAGGCTTGAGTTCTGGGAATTGGACTGAGGTCCTCAGACTTGCAGGGAATGCACTTTATTGAGCTCTCTCCAGCCCAGCTTACTATTTTTTATTTTTTATTTCTTTTGGTCTTTTTGAGACAGGGTCTCCCTGTAGCCCAAGCTGTCCTGGAACTCACTATGTAGACCAGGCTGGCCTGGAACTCACAGAGATCTGCCTGCCTCTGCCTCCCGAGTGCTAGGATTAAAGGCATGTGCTATAAATATAAATTAAAAAAAAATATGCCGGGTGTGGTGGCTCACACCTTTAATCCCAGCACTCGGGAGGCAGAGGCAGGCAGATCTCTGTGAGTTCAAGGCCAGCCTGGTCTGCATAGTTAGTTCCAGACCAGCAGGGGCTACAGGGAGATTCTGTCTGGAAAACACCACTCACTATGTAGATCAGGCTGGCCTTGAACTCACAGTGATCCATCCACCTGCCTCCAGAGTGCCAGGATTAAAGGCATGTGCTACCACACCCAGTCATTTATCTTTTCTTTATCCTCTCTTTCTTTCACCTGCACTTGTGTGTGGAAACCAGAGGCCTGAGGACTTAGTCATTCTCCACCTCAGTTTTTGTCTGTTTTTTGCTGTATCCCTGGGCTTTTGCCATCACACCCTGCTCCACCTTGGTTTGTTGTTGTTGGTGATGGTGGTGGTGGTAGTAATAGTATGTGTGTAGGTTATATATGTTTGGGTACATGTATGTGCAGTTCATGTGGAAGCCAGAGATTGCTATTGGGTGTTTTCCACAATTGCTCTCTGCCTTGTTTTAGATTTTTACATTTATTTATTTATTTGTGTGAGTGTGTGTATGGGCAAACACATGCTACAGCATGTGTGTGGAGGTCAGAGGACAAAGTGTGAGAATCATTTCTCTCTTTCTACCATGTTTGTTCCTGGGATTGAACTCCGGTCATCAGGCTTGACAGCAAGCACCTTTGACTCACTGAGCCATCTTGCCAGCCCTCCACCTTGTTTTTTGAGACAAGGTCTCTTCACTGAACCTGGAGGTCACTATTTAGGCTAAACTAGCTGGAATGTGAGTCCCTAGGATCTCTCTGTCTCCACTCCCCAGCATTGGGGTTATAGGTGTACACTATCACATCTGGCTTTCATGTGGGTGCTGGGGATCTCAACTCATGCTTGCACAAGCACTTTACCCACTGAGCCATCTCCCCAGCTTCTCTGTCTTGTTTTTTGAGACATCTGTCATGGGCTTGGGGCTAGAGAAATGGCTCAGGGATAAGAGTGCATACTGCTCTTGCAGAGAACCAAGTTTGGTTCCCAGAACCCAAGTCAGGTAGTTCATAACCATATGTAACTATAGCTCCAGGGAAACACCTTCTGGCCTCTGCATACACCCACACATGCTGTCACATACATAAATGAAAATAAATCTTTAAAAAAAAAAATTGATCTTGCTTATTCAGCTAGACTGGCTAGCCAGTGAGCCCCTGGGATTTACCTGTCTCTGCCCTTCAGCACCAGAGATTACCTCTACACATGGCTTTTTATACTAGTACTGGAGATCAAACTCAGGTCCTCAGGTTTGCACAGCAAGCACTTTATTACTAACTGAAACATGTCTCCAGCTCTCCTCCTTTCTTCCTTTCTTTCTTTTTGTCTTTTAGAGACAAGAACTCACTATGTAGGCTGACCTTGAATTCTTGATCCTCCTGCACTCAGCCTTAAGTGATTTTTTTTTTTCTAGCTCTTTCCACTGAAAGGAACCAGAACAATAATATCACAGTAGCAATAGACACCCTACTTCCAGGTCTTGGGTTCTAAGTACCAATCCTGACCATATTAGGTATGAGAACTCCTTAGAGAATTAAGTGATTACATGTTTAGAGCAGGAAAACCCAAGGTGAGCCCTGTACCTTGTGCCTTGGAATAAAAATTCATTTTATTACCCGGGCACGGTTGCACAACACCTTTAATCCAAGCACTCTGGAGGCAGAGGCAGGTGGATCTCTGTGAGTTCAAGGCCAGCGTGGTCTACAAAATGAGTTTCAGGCCACCTAGGGCTACAAGGAGACACTAACTCAAAATGACCAAAAAAGGGGGGTAAAATTTTTATTTTATTCCAGTAAAGGAAGAAGTACTCATGGAGAGGTGTTAAGAGGATATGAGAATTAACTTGTGAAGCTTCCATAGTCCAATTTGAGCATAATAAAGTGATAATAGTGGATTGTAACAATGTGATGCTACATGGAGGGGAGGGTCAGACAGCAAAATCCTTTTATAGAAGAGCCAAATAAATAAAGATTGACAGAACTAGGAAATGAACGTTTAGGTTAGGGATGTGGTTCGGTGATTAAGGGCTGTGAGGCTCTGAGTTCATCCCCAGCAAGCAAAAAGAAGAGAGAAGAAAGGTCAATTTTTTCTTTTTTTCCCCCTTTTTTTTTTGAAACAGGGTGTGATGTAGCCTGAACTTCTAATCTTCTTGCTTCTACCTACCTCCTAAGAGCCTACCTCTTAAGTACCTATCTCCTAAGTGCTGTGATTATAGGCTTGCTTCACTACACCCATTTTATGCAGTACTGGGGATTGAACTCAGGACTTTGTACATGTTAGGCAAGCACTCTACTAACTGAATCATTCTGTGTGTTTGTGGCAGTTTCATGTAGTTCAGGCTAGCCTCAAATTTGCTGTATAACCAAGACTGGCCTTGAACACTTCATCTTCCTTCTACTACCTCCCAAGTGCTGAGATTACAAGTGTATGTACCATTTTGTAAACTTTAATCTATTATTTGATTTAGGGAATGATCATCAATGGATCCTAAAAGCAGTGGGTGAAAAGTTGTAAAGGAAAATAATACCCACGAGTCTTCCACAGTATAAGCTGTCATTCTGCAGCTGGGTGTGGTATGCACACTTGTAATTCCATCACTGGGGAGAAGGGGATCAGAGGATCCCTGGAGTTTGCTGGCCAGCCAGCCTAGCCTACTTGACAAGCTTCAGGGCAATGAGAAGACCCTGTCTCAAAAAAAAAAGGCGGAAGCTAGAGTGATGGCTCAGCAGTTAAGAGTGCTTTCTGTTCTTCCAGTGGACCTGAGTTTCTAGCACCTATATTGGGTGGCCCACAGCCACCTGTAACTACAACTTCAAGGGATGTGATGTCCTCTTCTGACCTCCAAGGACACCTGAACATGACCCCATTTGCAAACATATGCAAATAAATAAATAAATAAATAATTAATTAATTAACTTTTTTTTTAAGTGGATATGCCCAGTGTGATGGTCCATGCCTTTAATCCTAGCACTTGGGAGGCAAAGGCAGACCTCTATGAGATAGTTGCCAACCTGGTCTACATAGCGAGTTCCAGGCTAGCTGGGGCTACAGGGAGACCCTGTCTCAAAAAGACAAAAAAAAAATTAATTTAATTAAATTAAAAACAAATAATTTTCAAAAAGATTAACAATCCTAATTAACACAAGTATTTTCTGTATGTTTTCAAAGGAATGAAGATATTGAGCTCATTCTCTCAGAAAATAGTTTTTCAAGTCCTCAGATGCTGCGATCTCGATACTTAATGTTTCCTGGCTGGCAAGTATCATTTTTAAAATTTTATTTATTTATTGTGTGTATGTGTATGTGTTCCTGCCATAGTGTGCATTACCAGGTCACAGGACAGCTTTGTAGAGTCAGTTCTCTTCTACCATGTTGGTTCTAGGGATCCAACATGTTGGTTCTAGAGATCCTGAGGACTCAGGTCCTCAGGCTTGGCAGCAAGCACCTTTACCCACTGAGCCATCTCTCTGGCCCAAATATTATTATTAAATAGTAGCTTTAAAAGTATGAGATAAATGGGGGCCAGACGTGGTGGTGCACACCTTTAATCCCAGCACTTGGGAGGCAGAGGCAGGCAGATCTCTGTGAGTTCGAGGCCAGCCTGGTCTACATAGGAAGTTCCAGGTCAGCTGGGGCTACAGGGAGACCCTGTCTCAAAAAGACCAAAAAAAAAAAAAAGTATGAGACAAATGGCTTATTTATTTACGAGAGAGAGAGAGAGAGAGAGAGAGAGAGAGAGAGAGAGAGAATGCCATGACAAAAGCAATGAATGATGGTGCATACCTTTACCCAGCACTCAGGAGGTAGAGGCAGGCTGATCTCTGCATACTCTACATAGCAAGTTCCAGGCCAGCTGGGACCACAGAGAGACCCTGTCTCAAAAGAAAAAGAAAAAAAAAGACAAAAAAGAAAATGACAATACCATATATGCCTTCTAAGGTCACACATGTTAACTGGGATAGCCTACTGTGCCCCTCTAGCCACCAGCCTTGCCAGGGATCTATGTTCCATGCCTTGAACTCCAAATGTGGAGCCTTTCTGGATGTTGAGATTTAGGTCATCCTGCAGGCACCAAGTGTAATGGTTCTTTGTGGCATGGCATCAGGACTTATATCCTACACAGGTAAGAGAGTTCCTCTCCTGAGTTGTCAGTCCTCTAGGATTCCCATCTAGTAGGTAGATTTCTGCAGAGGCGGTCCATGGAATGTGTAGTGCAGGCTGCCTCATAGCCTAAGAACCTCTCCAGTGAGGGGAGGAAAAGAAAGATACAGAGTCCACATAACCATACTGAAGCACCAGCATCACCTGAGCAGTCACTGTGTTAGACTAGGCATGTGTAGAACCTGCTAGCCATATAGCTGTTAACTGTAATGTCAATATAAATGTAAATATAAATTAATAAAATTCTAACAAAATTTAGAATCCATTTTCAGTCACACAGCACATTTCAAGTGCACCATAGCTGCCTGTGGCTGGTAGTTACATATTGGGCAGTGCAGATCTAGAACATTTCCATCATCTTAGAGAGTTCTTCTGCACAGCTCTGCTCTGAGATCTCTGTCTGTGTCATAACAACCCTGTGACATGTCCTATTCAGGGATGAGCACTCTGCAGCCTCTTGTTCTCTGCACATTGGCCAGTAGTGGCTTTCTGTGTTAGTCACCATCTGCTGCATAAGGAGAATTTTCTGGTGAGAGCTGAGAGATGGATTCATCTTTTTTTTTTTTATGTGTATGAGTGTATTGCCTGCATATAGGTAAGTGCACACATGTTGTGCAATGCCCGGGGAGGACAGAAGAGGCCATCAGATCCCCTGGTACTAGAGTTATAGACAGTTGTTAGCTGCCATGTGGGTGCTGAGATTTGAACCTGGGTCTTCTGCAAGAACAACCAGTGTTCTTAACCACTGAGCCATCTCTCCAGCCTCAAGAGATGCATTCACCTTATGTGTAGAGGTTGCAATGAAAATGTATCACAGTGCCAGATATGGTGGCACACACCTTTAATCCCAGCACTTGGGAGGCAGAGGCAGGTCAATCTCTGTGAGTTTGAGGCCAGCCTAGTCTACCTAATGAGTTCCAGGACAGCTGGTGCTACAGGGAGACCCTGTCTCAAAAAAGAAAAAAAAAAGAAAGAAGGAAGGAGAGAGGGAGGGAGGGAGGGAGGAGGGAAACACTTCACAGACACTTACTCTCTCTGTGACCAGAATTCTGTATTAGTCCCCATCTCTTGCAAAAAGAAGCTTCTTTAATGAGTGTCGAGAGGTACACTTGTCTATAAATATGAGGATGCATATTTAGAATACAGTAAGAAATTATGTTGGTCTAGGGATGTGGCAAAAGTAGGTTTTTTTCTCTAGGATCTGTGACTTCTCCAGCCGTGTATATTTGGCTATGTTTACAGTACCACACTTAAGTTCCCTCCCATTGAGCAGGCCTTAATTCCAATTATCCCCAAGATAAGTGCCTCTACTGCACCAATAGTGATAGTTTGCTGGGCCAGTCATTGTACTTTATTAGGCTTTACATCTAGGTAGGTCCATTGATTAATTTTCTCTCTTGGCATCTTACATAGTATTCTGTGATCCATGAGAGGAGGCTTCCAGATCAATTCCAGCTCGATTGCTCCAAGACCAGTGTCGGAAGTAGAGCTTCTTTTCAGCAATAGGGTCTTACCTTCAAATTCTGGGAGGCAATCAAGGACTATGGCAATAGCCTGTGTTATTTTGGGAGTCCTGACCAGTTGTTAGCCACCATGTGAGGGCTGGGAACTGAATCCAGGTCCTCTGCAAGAGCAGCCAGTGTTCTTAACCCATCCCTCCAGTCCTTATTTTGAGTTTTTTAAGAGTGTTCCATACTGATTTCCACAGTGCTTGCACCAGTTTTCAAACCAACTAACAGTGGATGAGAACAAAATGAAACAATTTTAACACTCAGTTCAAGGGCTGGGCATAGTGGCACATCACAGCACTTGGAAGGCTAAGGCAGTAGGATCACCATGAGCTGAAAGCCAGTAAGACACTTTCTTGAAAAAAAAAAAAGGAAAATAAAAGGTTTTCAGCCATATTCTTAGAAGAAACCTCTGATTGGGGTCATATCATACTTCCTTAAATAGTGGACAAGTGTGTCATTCCTTATGATTAAACAAGACAATTATATCGTGGCTACAAAGAAACAGGTTTGGGGAGCTGAGGATGTAGCTCAGTTGGTAGAGTGCTTGCCTAGCATGTATGAAGCCCTGAGTTCCATCTCCAGTGCTACATAAACCAGGTTTGGTGGTGCATGCATACAATCTCCACACTCAGAAAGTAGAGGCAGAAGGATCAGGAAGGAGCTCAAGAGCTCAAGGTCATCTTCAGCAACACTGGGATTTTGAAGCCAGCCCACACTACACACAAGACCCAGTTTCAAAAACAAAACTAAAGCTGGGCATGGTGGCACACACCTTTAATCCTAGCACTTGGGAGGCAGAGACAGGCGGATCTTTGTGAGTTCGAGGCCAGCCTGGTCTATATAGTGAGTTCCAGGACAGCTGGGGCTATAGGAGACCCTGTCTCAAAAAGACCAAAAAAAAAAAAAAAATTAAAAGTTACTTTTAAAAAAATGAAATAATGTGGTGGTGCTAGACATGATGGTGCAGGCCTATAATCTCAGTACCTGGGAGCATCCTCCAGGCCCTCCCTGTTGAGTTCATGCTAAGAAGTTGGAAATTTTCATCTTTTTTTTTTTTTTTTGGTCTTTTTGAAATTTTCATCTTTTAACAAGATGGCAAGATGGCAGTTCCCTCCCACAGCCCTCTGTTTTCATCAGCTCCACTTCCACTTTCTCTAGTGGAAAAATTTCTTCCTAGTGTGGGCAGAAAACCTTGCTTTCTTCCATAATTCCTCCTAATTTCCTGTTCTAGTGTGCTTTCTGTTGGTGTAATAAAACACTGTGACCAAAAGCAACTTGAGGAGGAAAGGGTTTACTTCATCTTACAAGTTACAGTCATCTTTGAGGGAAGTCAGGCAGGAACTTAAGGTAGGCACGGAAGCAGATTCCACTGTAGTATGCAGCACACACAAAATAAAGAAAATAAAATTTTTGAGACAGGGTCTTGTAGCCCCAGTTGACCTGGAACTTGATATGTAGACTAGACTGACCTTGAACGCACAGAGATCTACCTGCCTCTGCCTTTGCCTCCAGAGTGCTGGAATCAAAGGCCTACGCCACCATGCCTGGCTTAATTTTTTTTTTTTTTAAAGAAGTCTGTTATAAGTAAGGCATGGTAACACACACCTGCAATCCCAGCCAGCACTCAGGAGGTGAGGATCAGGAGTTCAAGGTCACATAGTGAGATTCAGGCCAGCCCAGTCTATATGAGACCCTGTCTCAAAAGCCTTAAAAAAGAGCCAGGCATGATGGTGCACACCTCTAATCCCGCACTCTGGATGCAGGAGAGGCAGAAGCAGGCAGGTATCTGTGAGATGGACGACAGCCTGGTCTACTTTGTGAGTTCCAGGCCAGCAGTGTCTCCAGGGAGACCCTGACTCAAAAACAAAACAAAAAATACCCCCCAAAGCCCCAAAACAAATATTTTTAAAAAGGGCTGGCAAGATAGCTCAGCTGGCAAAGACACTTGCCACCAAGCTTGATGACTCAAGTTCCATCCTTGATGACTCAGGTCCCACATATTGAAAGGAAAGAACCAACTCCTGAAAGTTGTCCTCTGACCTCCACACATGTACTCTGGCATACACGTGTGTGTGTACACACACACAAAATAAATGTAATTAATTTTTTTTTAATTAAAAACAAAAGTTGTAAAACTGATAAACTTATCTGCTACTGCTGCTAGGGTGATGGATGGTTACATCCTGTCCAGAGTGACTCCAATTGTAGGTATTCATCCCAAGGAAATAAATCAAGAGGAAGAATGATAATTCCTTCACTGTGGAAATTGGGTGATGGGACATAAGCAGTTCATTATACTATCATACTTCTATTGCATATGAAATTTTCCATATTAGAAAAGTAAGATTTTAAAACCTGGGCATGGTGGCTCACACCAATAATATTAGCACTCAGGAGGTAGAAGCAGAAGTATCAGAAGTTCAAGGTAATTCTGACCACATAATAAGTTCAAGGATAACGTAGTGGAAACATGAGACCCTAATTTTTTTTTTAAAGTTAAATCTTATCCAGGCATAGTGGTGTGTACCTATAGTCCTAGATACCCAGGAGACTGAGGCAAGAGGATCACATGAGCCCAGGGGTTGAGACCAGCCTAAGTAAGCAACATAGTGAGACCCCCATCTCAAAGAAAACAGTAACTCTAGGAATGTAATGCTCTGAGTTTAATCCTGATCGTAATAGTCTGTGACAGGTGGCATGTCTGTTGAGCTGTAAACTAAAGAAATCCAGCAGTGGCATCCCAGCCCTTTGGTTGCTTCTGGAAAAAATCTGTTAGCTTTTTGTTATTGTTGATTTGCTTTGTTTTGTTGAAGTAGCCCCGGCTGTCCTGGAACTCACTCTGCAGACCAGGCTGGCCTCAAACTCACAGAGATCCACCTGCCTCTGCCTCCTGATTGCTGGAATTAAAGGTGTTCACCACCACACCTGGCTGAAATCTGTATTTTTTAAACTGCCTACAAGATGGGCCATGCTTACAGCCCCAAAGGAAGTGGCAAAACCCTGAGCAAAGGCCTCCATTGATGCTACATGCCTGTAATCCCAGCCACTTGGGAAACTGAGGCAGGTGAATCTGCAGTTCAGAGCCAGCCTGGGGGAAAATAAAAGCTCCTGCTATGTTGGGAAGAACGCCCACCCTCAGCTGGGTTTAGGAAATACACAGGGCCTTTGACTCTAAGAAACTACTGCTAGTCTAGAGAGGTTAGATGGCTGTTTTCAGGAAGGTTTTGTTAGGAGCAGACTTGCTTCCGTTCTCAAAGTGAAATATGTGTACACAGTTGAAAAAGTGTTTTGTCAAGCTTGGGAATTCTCATCTGGTTTAGGGCTGTGTAGCATGCACAAAGCCCTGTGTTCAAGCCTTAGCACCAAATAAACTAGGTGTAGTGGCTCACGCTTGTAATCCCAGCATTTAGAAGAAGGCAAGAGGATCAGAAATCCACGGTCATGATTAACCTACATAGCAAATTCAAGACCGTCCTGGAATACATGGGAGCCTATCCAGTGTGTATGTGTGTGTGTGTGTGTGTGTCTGTGTGTGTGTGTGTGCAAGTAAGTGGGGATCAGATATTATAGTATAAATGGCCCTTAGCTTTGGATAAAATACAACAACATTAAAATCCCCAAATACTGGGTAGATGAGACAGAGAAAATTCATTATACACATGTATGAATCTGTCAAAGAATAAAAAAATAAATTTTAAGGGGACTGGAGAGATGGCTCAGTGGTTAAGAGCACAGGCTGCTCTTACAGAGGACCTGGGTTCAGTTCTCAGCACCCACATGGTGGCTAACAACCATCTGTAACTCCAGTTCCTGGGAATCTGACACCTTCTTCTGACCTCTGTGGGCATTTCATGATACAGGTACATTTACGTGCAGGCATCACACTCATATACATAAAATATTTCTTAAAAATAAAAATTTTAAATACTTCATAATTTTTAAAAACTGTTTTAAGGTATGAAGGTAAATTTGATGCTGGATCCGTCTTTCCACTAATGGTTCAGATCTGTGTATGGTTTGACCGTCCACTGGAGAAAACTCGCTTTGTGACCAAGTGTAAAGGTAAGCCTTGACTGGAACATGTTCCAGGCCCTGGTGAAAGAATACTCCAGAGTTTTACCTTCCTCATGACCCCATTTTAGTCAGTATTATTGTTATCTCTTCTCTCTACTGTTTGTGACCAGAAGTAAGCAGAGGGATTAGAAGTTAGAAGTCTCCTATTTCTGATAGTGTGTGGCCACATAGTTTTATCCACTCCACTGAAAAAGTTTTCCCATCCCTGTGACAAGGGACAGAAGCCCTGGGGAGGAAGGAGGTAGAGCTAGAAGCTTCTGAAGCATGGAGTAAGGTCCTTCCTGGTCCCTTGACTTTTCCGGCTATGCTGACGTAAAGTTGGCCTCCGCTTCTAGGTAGGTAACAGCTTTGTCCTTTTCCTCCACCAGCAATTCAGTCTTCTATCAAGCCAAGTCCCTTCTCTGGAAACATCTACCACATCCTTGGCAAAGTGAAGTTTTCAGGTACATGGGATGAGTCTTGGTAGCTTTATACCATCTTGGAGCACTCACAGCTTATGATGTGAGCTCGTAGCCTTTCCTGGTGCTCTGCAGACCAGTAATGCCTCACCAACTCCTAAACACCCTCCTCTTGGCTTTATACCCCACCAGTCTCTTCCGGCACGGTTCTACTCCAAGAATCCACTTCCCCAGATTCTCTTGTTCCACAATGGAGGCTCTACCCTCTGCTCCTTTATTATTTTCCTCACAACTCCTTGACTTACTCATTCCAGAGACTCTTACCCCATTCCTTGGAGCCATCCATAGCCTCCTTCAAGACCTGTCACCAGTACTGCCCAGAACTGAGCTTTTCAGCTCTCAGTATATCTGACCAAAGTCTTTTGCTTTTTCTTCCCTTTCGTCTGGAAAGCTCCAGAGGTCTACTCTGGAGCCCTCATAACCTCATCAGTTTTCCTAGAGTAGGAATCAGGGAAGACCTCAAAATAAGTCAGCTCAATGTTGAGGAAGAGGAGACTGTATCAAGGAAAAGAACATCATTTGTTATAGTCCAGAAGCAGAAAAGACAGGAAACACAAGGAGTTTATTGTGGCTGAAGGGAAGAAGAGTATCTGCTAGGATGCCTTTATCTTTTTTGTCTTGTTTTAGTCTTTTTGAGACAGGGTCTCCCTATAGCCCCAGCTGGGCTGGCACTCGATATATAGACCAGGCTGGCCTTGAACTCACAGAGATCCACCTGCCTCTGCCTCCCAAATGCTGGGACTAAAGGTGTGCACCACCATGCCCAGCTTTAGGGTGCTTTTTAACTCTTTTTGTTTTTTAAAGAACTTTGCCCAAAGAAAAGAAGCCAGTTTCTTGGCTAAAACTCACAGTGTCCTTGGGCCTCTTAGCAACATAATCCATTCCAAAGGCCAAAAATGTTGAAAATATTTGGGAGCTCTTATCTAATCCTTAAAAGATTTTAGGGTTACCTTTTCATAGGGAGGAATGTTAGAGTAGCCAAAAGCCCCATAAAAAAAAATAAAGAATAAAGAATCCATGCAGTTATCAGAAAAAAGTGATGGGGAGATATGGGAGGAGTTGGAGGGGAGGGAGTGGGCATGGATTTGATCAAAACACTTTATGTGCACGTATGAAATTCTCAATAAATGATTTATTTAAAAAAAAGAACTTTGGCTGATCAGCCTTTCAGTTTACATTTTATTATTTATTATTTAATGTGTTTGAATGTTTTTCCTGCATGTATGTATGTGTACCACAATCGTGCAGTGCCTTCAGAAGCTAGAATTGGGTATTGGATCCCCTGGAACTGAAGTTACAGGTGGTTTTGAACTGCACATGGTGCTGGGAACTGAACCCAGGTCCTCTGCAAGAGCAGCCAGTGCTCTTAACCACTGAGCTATCTCTCCAGCCCTACCTTTTAACTCTTATAGAAGAAAATTTCAACTAGCAGGTGCTAGGTCTTTGGCAAGAGTCAAAAGGTTGAGCTGCAGAACAAGGCCACTGAAGCCCAGCATATTAGCTTTTCCTCTGGTAGCTGTCCCTCATGGCTGCCAGGTAGTGCTACAGGCCTAAATGTCACAGACAGACACTACATTCAGCCCCTGGGGAGAGGCAGGTACTCCCTGGGTGTTATGATCTCTACAGACACCTCTCCTTATAGCCTTGCATAAGCTACAGGTGAAGAGTGCAGCTCCTCCTCCTCTCACCTCTAAGCCTTTTCTTCCTCTTCTACTCACCTGCCCAGTTAAGAGTGTCTGTCTGATCACCCACATCAACCAACCATAAACTTCTCCATCTTTTCCAACTTTCTACTACCAGTCATGTCTTAGGAATCTGTCCCAGCTGTCAACATTGTTACAGTCTAGCATTTTTTTGGTATTGAGTCTCAGAGACAAATGTGTTCTCTGTGCAGACTCTGAAAGGACAGTGGAGGTCTGCCACAACACTCTGGCCAACTCCCTGAGCATTGTGCCGATTTTGGAGGGACCCACGCCACCCCCTGACTCAAGAAGCACACCTCAAGACAACAGACAGCCAGACTGCTACCTCGTGTTCATCGGCTGCTCCCTAAAGGAGGACAGCCTCAAAGACTGGCTGCGACAATCAGCTAAGCAGGTGACTTGCAAAACCCAGGCAGGTGTAACATACATATGAGCAGCACACCCCAGGGCTGCCATTGACCCTGACAAACCTTTCCCCTGACTCCCTACTAGTCTACATCTCAAGTCTGAGCCATCACTCTTACAGGTATTTTGGAAGTAGGAAGAAGCCTGTGGGGCAGACTCTATGCAGACATGGCAACACTATGTATTCTTGCACACAGAATCTCTACAAGCTATGGGTGCTAAACCTCTTATCACAGTCAGCCTTGGTGGTTTGGTTCATTCTAGAACTCTAGGAATAGAACTGACTGGGGCCTAGGTCTTTTGTAGATGGCACTAGTCTCTTAGGAGCCATGAGCTACCTCATATGGGTACACTCTTTGTTGTTGTTTTTGAGGATATTGTGGGGTTTGTTTTTTTGTTTGAGTTTTTTGTTGTTTTTTTGGAGGGTTAGAAGTTTTGGCCAGGGTTAGACAGATTCTCACTGTGTATCCCAGACTGGCCTCAAACTTTTAATCCTCCTGCTTCAGCCTCCTGAACGAAGGGCTTATAAGTGTGTGACACCATATCCTGCTTTGGATAAGGTCTTAAATGTTATTCGGGGATTTAGCATTATTGGGGTTTAGGCATTAGAATCAGCCAAAGAGGTAAGAGCATGCCTGTTTGCAAACCACTGGGCTTTCTACCATTTGTTCCCGGTTCTCTTACAGAGTTCTGTGGTGGGAAAGTAATTTCCTCAGGGGACAGACAGACAGATACCATGTCTAAGACAGGCCAGTTATTATGTTCTTCCCTCTGTTGGGATCTTTGTCATGTAACTGACCCCCAGATCCCTGAGCCTTCCTCCACCCATGTACCCCATCAACTCTTCTGAAAAATGTGTTCTCTCCATATCTGCATAGAAGCCTCAGAGGAAAGCTCTGAAGACCAGGGGGATGCTGACCCAGCAGGAGATCAGAAACATCCATGTGAGTGCCCTGGCTTGGCCTCCCCTTCGGTGGCCTCAAACTACCCTAGACTTGCATGGCTGTCTTTTGGGTTCCCTGAATAAGGGATTTTGGCAGTCTTGCCTTTCTCAGTCCAACCTGGCAACTTCAGTAAGTGGGTTGGACCACTTCTGTGACCTGGGCATGAAATGGAAGAGAGGTAGTTCCTGTGAAAGGAATGGGTAATGGAAGGCCTGGCCTTGTCACCCTGCCTAAGTAGTTGCAGAAGATCTCTGCTTGAGATAAGTCTCAGAGAAACTGGCTGGGGACCAGAAAAAAGCCAGGTAGATCCAGAACTGCTCATGGGAAGGTTATGGGATCATAAGGACAGAATGAGAGGCCCTGGATGAGCCTTCCAGATGGTAGAATGACCTTAAGCCTCTGCCCCAGGCTCCATGCTCACTTGGGTCTTTTCTCAAAGGTCTTACGATAAAAGACCAAAAAGGACACAGTCCATGGGCTGTGTTACCAGTCCCAGTGTTGAGCAGATGGGGCAGGAGACTCTCTAGTTCTTCAGGTGGCCCTTTCATAACTGGCACCTATGGGCCTAGACAGTCTGGGAGTTCTTGCTGAAGGCATGGTGGTCACCTCAGGAGGCATGTTCCCTAGAAACACATCTTGAACAACAGGAATAGGTTGTTTATTTTGGAAGTGATTCTAGGAGACACTAAAAGAAGTATGAATATGGGCTGGGCATGGTGGCACATGCCTTTAATCCCAGCACTTGGGAGGCAGAGGCAAGTGGGTCTCTGTGAGTTCAAGGCCAGCCTGGTCTACATAGTGAGTTCCAGGCCAGCTGGGGCTGCAGGGAGATCCTGTCTCAAAAACACCAAAAAAAAAAAAAAAAAAAAAAAAAACAAGAGAGAAGGAAGAAGAGAAAGGAACAGGTCAAGAAAGGGTTTATACTCAAACCAGTACACACTGTGGGTCTGCTTATTAATCTAATTTGGAACTCCCAGGGTTCTCACCTGAGAGGCAAGAATAGCTAGGGTGTTAATTCCTTGCTCATCTGTTTATAAAACAGAGTAGGCTGTCTTGCTAGGGTAATAGGCCTGTTTGTTTTTAATGAGTGAATGGATAATAAAAGGTGGTCAGATAATTCCAACAAGATTCTTTTCCAACAGGTCAAACGCCACTTGGACCCCCTACCTGCAGGCTACTTTTACAATGGCACACAGTTTGTTAATTTCTTTGGTGACAAAACTGATTTTCACCCACGTATCCTTGGAAACAGTTTAGTCCTGTTTTTAATGTGAGACATGGGCAGAAAGGCTGGGACATACAAGCTTCTTTGTAAAAGTGGTTATCTGCTAGAGCCAGTATAATTAAGCCCCAGGATCAGACAGGGCTCTGCAATCCTGGGGGAAGGGCACAGGGACAGACCTCACAGGCACATGACCCATGTTGGCCTTTTTGTTTTTTCTTCTTCTTTTTTTTAATTTTTTATTTTTTTATTTTATTTTATGTGTATGCGTGTATTGCTTGCATGTAGGTAAGTTGCACCTGTGCCGTGCAATGCCTGTGGAGGTCAGAAGAGGCTGACCCTGGGACTGGAGTTACAGACAGTTGTAAGCTGCCCTGTGGGTGCTGGGATTCAAACCTGGGTCTTCTACAAGAACAACCAGTGTTCTTAACCGCTAAGCCATCTCTCCAACCCCTCTTTTTTTTTTTTAATTTATTGATTTGTGTGTGTGTGTATATTTCATACAGAACATCCCAAACAATCTTAATGAGCAGTCAATAATTACTCTGTGAGGTATTGTTTGAATACAGCATTGCTGACATCAATTCTGTAGTCTCCAGGGTCATGACATACAAGTTGGAAATGGCCTGGTTACAACAATCCATGGTGAGAGATAAGCTGGATGAAGTGCAAGACTAGGGAGCTTTGGTGGCGCACACCTTTAATCCCAGCACTGAGAGCCAGAGGCAGGCAGATCTCTATGAGTTCAAGGCCAGCCTGGTCTACATGGTGGGTTCCAGGCCAGCTGGAGCTACAGGGAGACCCTGTCTCAAAAAGACACACACACACACACACACACACAAAAAAAAAAAAAAAAAAAAAAAAAACTAGAGAGCGTCAATGTCCTAATGAAGCCCAAGGATTCGGTTCTAACACCTTCAGCATCTTTGTAGCTCTGATGCTGCCTGAGAGATACTTTGATATCCCATGCCTCACCTGCCCACAAGTCCTTCTGGGCCAAGCAAGCTCCCTTATTCTCCAGGCTCAGGCATTACCTCCTTAACCAGATGCCAGTCATGGACCAGTTCATGAATGATTATGTAGAAGAAGCCAACCGGGAGATCGAGAGGTACAATGAAGAGCTGGAACAGCAGGAATACCATGACCTCTTTGAGCAGAAGCCCTAGAGAAAGCTGAGACAAGACCCACTATATATGGATGAATGAATGGGTCTCCAACCCCAGCTCTCCTGAAGGCCCCTCTTAAAGGGACTGTCTCTGTCCTCCTTGATCTATGCTTGCCGGCTTAGTACATGTTGTCTTTATTCTCTGTTCTCTTGTGCAGCACTGAAAGGCATCACCTGCACCGCTAAGAGGGGTGGTACACGGGGGTGAGCAACTAGGACTGCCCTGTATGTGCTGGCAGTTCAGGCCCTCTGGGTCTCTGGTAAAAGAATCTCCCTTGGGCCACTGAGACACTGTGAGGGTGAAGGAGATACCTTTAGATTGCACAGTGGAACTGATAGGACTTAATTCCACCTAAGAGGACCTCTGGTTACCTAAGTAGTGGCCAGGCTGCGATCCATAGTGCCTTCTAAATGATGGCATCTCCCTTGTGGACTAAATGGAAGGAAGATATGATGCTTTCCAGAAATGTGAGGCTCTTGAGTTAATGGCAGCATTCCCCTGGGACTGGTCCTTAAGCTCTCCTGTGGCATCACTTGGTTCTCTAATTCAGGACCAAAAGCAAGCCTGCTGCCGAAGCCCCTAGCAGTGTCTCACCTCCCCGTCAAGGGGAGTATCCTACAACTGGTTAGTCTTGGTCCCAAGATCTGGTCATTTGGTGGGTTTTGGTATCTAGCACCCAGCTTCCCCATCCCCTGCCATGGAGGCGATACACTTTAGGAAACTTCCCCCAAACATTACTCCTTACCCTAGAGTTATTTATTTGGCTCCTGAGGACCAAGAATCTAAAAGAATCCTAATATCCAAATTAGAATTCCCTTCAGTGATTTTATTTTTGGTTTAACCATACAGAAGAGGTAAACTAATTTGTGTCCACCTTCATAATTAGTGTGGGGGACAATGTACTAGACACTAAAGGTGATGTCTACTAGGACTGAATGCCTCAGCTGATTGGACTGTAAATGTTTTCTGAATTTCGTGTACTTTTTGCATGCCTTAGGAAGAAGCACATAGGTCAAACCTGCATAGTATCCTGTAATGTAGAGAGGCTTTGAGAAGGGGCCCTGGCACAAAGAGCCAGGATGGAGCACATGTGATCCATGTGTTTGGTCACACAGAGTTTTGCAAGCAGGTAGCAAAGCAGTCATCAAGGGCTTGTCAGTAAAATATACATGTATTAGAAAAAAAATTTTGAAACCAAATGAACCAAACTACAAATACCATTGGATGAGAAATTTTGCATTAAGAAAAACTTGTGAGATTCTGACCCATATGCTCCAGTACTAGCTCTCAAAACCCCTGGTGACAAGGCCTCCTGTGAAGCTCAAGTCTGGGAACCCCTGACTTCTGGCTGGCCAGAGGCTGGGGCCCACAAAGGGCCTGCCTCTGCTTCAGAATCAATAACATAGATCTTAAGTGCAATTGATTAATAAGCAATGCATTATTGTAGCTTCCTTTATCTTTACCAAGCTCTTTTTAAAAACTAAAACTTGAGCAGCCTTAGAAAAGGGAAGGGGGTGGGGTTACAGGGTGGAACTACAGGACCATTTCATTTCCTGCAGGGATTGCTGTGAAATTGTCAGTGGAAGCTCTGGATGTCAGAGCTCTAGCCATTTCCTGGATGCCCTGGCCCTGGTAGTCCGGCTGCTGCACAAAAGAGTTTTTAAAGAGGGGTTGGAGCCCATGTGAAAGTGGGCCTTCCCACCACGTGGGGCTGTAGTACATGGTGAACTTGGTTTCTGACCACTGTCCATAGAAATGCTCTCTCACCGATCTGCCCTACCGTCCCCATTCCTCTCATAGAGGGAAAACTGATTACCTCAACTTGAATATTAAACTGTGATTGAAAAAAAAGGTAAAACATTAGGAAATATCAAAGCCAAAAAGGCAAAGCTAGCTGAAGCTCCTGTATAGACACTCCCCGGCCTGCTCGGGAGTGTGAAGGAGCACACTGGTGAAAGGGCATTCCTGGGCACACTTGCTGTGCCCCTGGCAAAGGGCACAGCAACTGCACTGTGAGCTCTTTGAGGACTGAGTTGGGATCATGCTTGTTCCCATACTGCTCCCTAGAACCCATGGGCCTCTTGACTTTTAACTGGCGTTTAATCAAATGTCTATTTGATTCCTCTGAGTCAGGGATTGGGGATCTTAGGCTGTCTCCAGAGGAAAAGCCATGACACTGTGTTTGAGCTTCTGACTTTAGAAGTGGATACCAGGGTCCCAGCAAAGATATAGGGGATCATTTCCCAGGGACAGGCAAAAGTCCTCCAGGAGTTTACATGCTTTCTCCACCTTTCCTGTTAGCAGCTTCAGTTTTTATCACCAGAGTGAATGTGATAGTGGTGAAGTCACTGAAGTTATGGGTTGTTTTGTTTTAATGTGGGATTTCCCCTTTTTGGTTGAAGGGGAGGAGGCAAAAATTAGAGGCAGACATGTTGGCCCTGCCAAGCCCTCAGGCTCTTGGACCTAAGGCTAGACAGTGGCCTGCCAGTCTGTGATCAAGAAAAATGTCCCTCCTAAATCCTGTTAGGATTTTGGAGAATTTTTGCACAGTAATAAGCTCTGAGTTGCTCTTTGGGCTTCTCAAAAGGGAAAAGTTCAACTCAAAGATTGTAAACTATTAAGTATTCCAGCCATGTTGCTGACTAGTTGGATAGTTGTACCTCAAACAGTAGGTGAGAAATGGTTTTCTCATTGTCCCAAGCGGTCAAATACTAATGACATAAAAGAGCTCACTTTGTGCCAAAATTCACTTTTATACTAGTTTTTCAATGCTTTAATATTTGTAACTTAAATTTTAAAATTCATATTTGCAAACACTACTGTAACTTCAGTGAAACTGAAATGTGTGGTTGAAGCTTTTTGCTTATTAATAGTATTTATTACACTACTTAACTCAGTAAATATATAAAAGTAGCCTTCAATTTATTTTTATATTATTTTATGTGTTTTTATCTGCAGTTGTGTATGTGAATTTACCTTGGAGATTAAGATGTAATGTTAAGGACCAATAAACTATCACTGAACAAGCAAGGCCTCTGTTGCTGCCTGTCCTGGAGACTGTCCCATAGTATTCCTGGGATGGGTTTGGAGAGGGCCACCCTGGGACTGGATACTTCTTTCAGCCTGGCTGGGATACCCCTAGGCTGGCACTGCTGTGAGAGAAGCACTTGAGGCTCACCCTTCCCAGTCCCCACAGCACCCACAGAGAATAAAATTTATACCAAGCCATCATCCACCCTGTCTTGCACAGGGGCACTTGAACCCCAGGAGCTGGAGAAAAGAGCTACTACCCTAAAGAAAAGCCAGCCCTCACACTGCCACCTGCCCACTTCCTCAGCACCTCCCTTTGTTATACTGCAGCACTCAGGATAGAATTCATGCTAGACAAGTGTTACACCACTGATCTACACCTGCAGTCCTTCACCCTCCTTTTTGTTTTGTTTTATGGTTTCTTTGAAATGGGTCCCAAAGACTTACATAGCCCAGGCTGACCTTGAATTTGCCATGTAGTAGAGGCTGGCCTTGACTCCTAATTTTCCTGTTTTAGCCTGTCCTCTTAAGTGCTACATTTACAGGCATGTGCCACCATACCTACTCACTCTCCTCTGACCATCTGGCAGGGCTTAGTTGGAACCATGCCTTTACAGGTTGATCAATTCCTTTTACAAGCTCCATGAGGTGGCCCTTCAATCTCACTTTATAAGTGGGCGTGACTGAGGCACCAAAAGATCAAGTAATTGGCACAAGTGGTATAGACACTAGCCTAGCCCGTTAAATCTAAGTGAGCCCTCTGGGGCCTTGGAATCACAAATTTTAAGAGGGAAGTTGGCCAGAGTACTCACAGCACTAGAGAAACAAGAATACATGAACTGGCATCTGGGTCTGAAGCTGGTGGTGCAGGCCTCTCATGGCTCACATCTACCCATTCTTATTACCTAACCCTGGAGCTGAGAAAGGGACAGCTGCCGGTGGGGAAAGGGGCTGATCAGGCAGGTGCACCACTCTGACAGCTTGGTCCATACAGCTCCTCCTTGTCACACTGGCAAAGGGTGTGCTTTGTGGGCAGCTTTGGGAACTGGCCCAAAGAGAAGATGCAGCTCTGAGGGCAGTCTTTCTAAGATGGGGATAATGGTGTCGGGTTTGGGAGTTTACAGGCCACACTACATGGAAGGAGGCTGATAAATGGGGTGACATCGGTCCCCCAAGCCTCCTATCTTGTAGACCGTGGACCTAAATTCTATGCTTGTTTTTCTTTTTTGTTTGTTTGTTTGAAGCAGGGTCTCCCTGAAACCCCAGCTGGCCTGGGATTCACTATGTAGATCAGGCTGGCCTTGAACTCACAGAGATCTGCCTGTCTCTGGGATTAAAGGTGTGCGCCACCACACCCAGAAATGCTTGTTTTTCTAACAAACCCCCAGGGTTTGGAGACAGACCTGTGAAGAATTGCCGGGCACAGCAAGTATCAAAGGGCTTTTTCCTCAGGCCAGCATTACATATCCTCAGCAAGCCATTTCTGAACTTTTCTATGAGATCAGATACCTGCTTGATTTTCATAGAATTGCCTTCTGGTAGTCTTTTTCTAGTACAAGTGATAGGAAACATTTCTTTTTCTTTCTTTCTTTCTTTTTTTTCATGTGTATGAGTGTTTTGCTTATATGTGTCTAAGTGTACCCATGTCATGCAGTGCCCACAAAAGGCCAGAAGAGGGCTCAGAGCTCCTGGAACTGGCGTTACAGTTGTTAGCTGCTGTGTAAGTTCTGGGAACTGAACCTCGGTTCTCATCAAGAGCAGCCAGTGCTCTTAACTGATAAACCATCTCTCCAGCCCCTGTGTTTTGTTTTTGCTGTTGGTCAGGGGAGAGGGTGGGTGGTTGACTGGTTGATTTTTGGTGCTTTTGAGACAGTCTCCTTGTAGCTCCAGCTGGCCTGGAACTCACTTATGTAGACCAGGCTGGCCTTGATCTACCACCACCCAGCCTAAGAATCATAGTTTTTTCATTGTGCTAATGATAATAGTGATTTTTGACCAAGAAAAGAAAAACTTTAAAAACATTCTAGAGCCAGGCATGGTAGTGCACACCTATAGTCTTAGCAATTTGGGTGGTGAAGGCAAAAAGGTCAAGGCTAGCCTTGACTACAAAGTGAGTTTGAGGCAAGTTCAGGTTACATGAACATATGTCCTAAAATTTTTATGGGTTGGGGGCTGGAGAGATTGCTCAGTGGTTAGGAGCACTTGGCTGCTCTTGTAGTGGGCCCTGGTTTGGTTCTCAGCACTCATGTGACAGCTAATAACCATTGGTAACTCCGGGTCCAGGGGATCTGACACCCCCCTCTGGCCACAACAGGCAGTGCATGCACATGGGGCACTGTGCTGGATGGCTTTAGTTGTCAACTTGACACACCTGGGTAGAGGGAGCCTCAACTGGGAAACTGCCTTCATTGGACTGGATTATGGCCATGTCTGTGGGGTATTTTCTTGATTTTTGAATGATGTAGGAGGGCCCAGACCACTGTGGATAGTACCACCCTTGGGCAGTTTATCTTGTACTGTATAAGAAAGCAGGCTAAGCATGGGCCAGGGGAGCAAGCCAGTAAGCAGCACTCTTCCATGGCCTGTGCTTCAGCTCCTGCCTCCAGGTTCCTGTCCTGAGTTCCTACCTTGGGCTCCCTCAGTGATGAACTGTGACCCAGGAGATATAAGATAAAATAAACCCTTTCTGAAAGAAGGAGCTCAAGAGAGGTGGAATCATAGGTGACTGGTATTATCAAGGGAGAAATGGGGAAAATGGGGGCAGGGTTAGACAGTGAGAGAGGAGAGATAAATGTTTAGCTAGTTTTTAAAAACCAGAAGGAGGGGCTGGAGAGATGGCTCAGCAGTTAAGAGCACTGACTGCTCTTGCAGAGGACTTGGGTTCGATTTCCAGCACCCACATGGTGGCTACGAACCGTCCTTAACTCCAGTTCCAGGGGAATCTGAAGCCCTCTTCTGACCTCCGCAGCATTGCATGACATAGGTGCACTCACATACATGCAGGTGATACACTCATACACATAAAATTAAAAAGAAAAAAAAGGAACCATTTTAGTCCAACAACCTACTGACAAATTACACATACATCATCTCTACGTGAGTCCATGTGTATAGCTAAAGGCTACATAATAAAAAACAGTGCCAGACGGGAGATACCTTCCTTTGAGTTGTTGGCCAGGGTGGTCCAAGAGACTGCCAAAATTACTCAGGCTATTGCCACAGCCCCTGATGGTCTTACCGTTGAAGGTAAGACCCTACTGCTGAGGACAGAACATACATTGGACACAGGATTTGGAACAATAGAGCTGCAACTGACTTGTAACCACTTCCCCCTGAAGGCAGCTCTCAGCTTTGGAGAGCGCTATGAAGGTGCCAAGGGAAAACATCAATCGATGGTCCAACACCAGCTTCAAGACCAAATAACCACATCAATGGCCAGCACAGCATACATCATTGGTGCAGTAGTGGCATTCTTATCTTGGGGTAATCAACAGCTACCTAATTTGACTAAACACCCACTCAAAGGGAGGAAACTCAAGTGTGGTAATGTAAACATAACCTACTACATGGCTGGAGTGGCCAGAGATCTTAGAGAAAACCCGAAGACTGTCACATCGCTAGACTAATGGGATTTCTTACTATGTGCAAAATATGTATCCTTATATTCACAAACAAATATCCCAGTCACCACACATCAAAGAAGCTCATTTTGTACCAATCAGAGACTATTACCAAGTACCACTACTGGTCACACACAGACATTGTGTATGAACTGCCCAGGCCTAAGGAACACATCTACAATGCAACCTCTACACCTAAGGCTCCTGGAACATAGAACAGGGATGAAGAAAACACTAATGAATCTTCCAATTCTCAATAATGAAGCTCCCTCATATAGCAGAGGGCCAGGAACACAAAAGGTCAGAAATAGCCAAAGTATAGAGATCAAGAGTCTGCTGAATAATAGTCCTTGGACAGGATCCTGTCATTAAACTTCACCCACCCAAGGCTCAGGGACTATTGAGGAAAGGGGAGTGGGGTGGAAAGACTGTAAGAGCCAGGGAGGAGGTGCATGACCAGATGGAAACGAGAGTCCTATAGGCTCCTGGGAACCTGCTCATACGATTCTATGGCAATGGTGTCAGCATACACAAGTCCCATGCAAACTCGGGCAGATAATAACCCAGCATAGAACTGGGGAAATGAACAGCAGACCTTATTTGAAGGAATGTTGGCAAGTGATCACTGCTAGATGAAGAAGAGCTGATCTTCCTAAAACAAGAGACTAGATTCAGTGGATGGACTTGCACTGGGGAATGGCTGGGAACACTGACAACCCAGTGGGTCTTAACAGGGATGACAAGTATATGGGCTCCAGTGGCGGGGGGGGCTATAGGAAGGTGCAAATGGGGACAGGGTATAAAGATGATTAAGATTGTAGGGGCTGGAGAAATAGCTCAGCAGTTAAGAACACTGGTTGTTCTTGAGGAAGACCCGGGTTCGAATCCCAGCACCCACGTGGCAGCTAACAACTGTCCGTAACTCCAGTTCCAGGGGATCCGACAGCCTCTTCTGTCCTCCGCAGGCATCGCACGACACAGGCACACTTACCTACATGCAGGCAATATACTCATACACATAAAATAAATAATAAGTAAAATATTTTTTTAAAAAGAGGATTAAGATTGTTTGAGCTTGGGGTCTGGAGAGATGGCTTAGCAGTTAACACTGGCTGTTCTTGCAGAAGACCCAGGTTCGAATCCCACCCACATGGCAGCTAACAACTGTCCAGAACTCCAGTTCCAGGGGATCCAACAGCCTCTTCTGTCCTCTGTGGGCATTGCATGACACGGGTGCACTTACCTACATGCAGGCAATACACACATACATATAAAATAAAACTAATAAAATATTTTTTAAAAGATTATTGGAGCTGTTCTGTGTGAAATACACAAAAAATTCAATTAAATAAAATAAACCCTTTTCTCCCCCAAGTTGGAATTGTTCAGAGTGTTCACAGTAATGGAGAAACAATTGAGAACATGCACTTACATGCAAGACATTCATACACATAAGTTATAAATAAATTTTTTTTAATTCTATGGGTGGGGAGATGGCTCAGTCTGATGACTTCAGTTCAATCCCAAAACTCACACTGAAAAAGAATCTGGGCCAGGTGTGGTGGCACATGCCTTTAGTCCCAGCATGGAGGCAGAGGCAGGCAGATCTCTGTGAGTTCAAGGCCAGCCTGGTCTACATAGTGAGTTCCAGGACAGCTGAGGCTACAGGGAGACCCTGTCTCAAAAAGACCAAAAATAAATAAATAATAAATAAATAAATAAATAAATAAATAAATAAAAAGATGGACGTATATCTCAATCACAGAGCTACCTACCATAACCAAGGGTCACAGCTTTACATGGAGAGGCAGAGACAGACAAATCCCTGAGGTTCACTGGCCAGCCAGCCTAGCCTACTTGGCAAGTAACAGGGTGGTGGCTTTGTCTATAAAAAAAAAGGATGGCACCCGAACACAACCCAAGGTTGTCGTCTGGCCTGCAAACACAACAAAACAATTTCTCAAGCTGGGGGTGCAGAGTGTAGCATGCAGGAAGCCCTGGGTTCCAACCTCAGCACTGCATAAACTGGGCATGGTGGTACACACTTGTAATCCCAACACTCAGGGGAGATGGAGGCAGGCAGATTAGGGTTTCAGGGTCATCCCTCAGCAACATAAGTTTTTGAGGCTAACAGGGCTCCTGTCTCAAAAAGAAAAAAAATTCTCCATTAAAATAATCCACCACCCCACAAATTGAGAAAAGCCCACTACTATGTACTACCTTTGTGTGCCCAGAGGAACCTGTATCCCAGAAGGGACTGTTTGAAAAGTCTTATTTGTCCCCTTAAAATGGACTGCCTGGGGGGTGGGGGGAGCCTACTGCTTCAGGTTGGTGGAGGTAAGAAGTGGACAGCACAGAGCCATTTTGCAGGAACAATTGATGACAAGACAAATGATTAATTAGACAGAGCCAAGGGGATGACTTGGAGGTCAAAGTGGAAAAAGCCAAAGTGGAAAAAATCATAACATTCTGAAAAATTCCAAAATTGTTTCATTCCCCAAAAATTTGAAGAAAAATAAATTTGTTTATCCACAAATTACTCTTTTGTTCCCTCCCAGGCCTTTGATCAATTTAAAACAAAATTTGCATATGAGTCAAAGATTTCAAATTAATGAGTATTAATGAGTATCTGCAAAAGAAGCAGCTAACCCAACAGTCTGAATGTACATCTGTTTTATCCTACAGCTACTACCGCAGTTCCTGTATCAGTGAAGAATTTAATTTTGCATTTTTAAGAAATTCTACGTCTGAAACTTCATGCCTGGATGAATGTACAAATAATAGAAATAAGGACAACAGGAAAAGGAAAAACAGCTTGATAAGAAAAACAGTTTCAGTCTGAGACTAAACCTTCATGGAATTTTCTAGCTAAAAAGACTCCATTTCTGTTGGCTGGGGAGATGACTCAGTGGGTAAAGTGCTTGCCATGAAAATATATGAGAGCCTGAGTTCCATTCCTTGTACCCATGTGAAAAAAAAAGGTAGATATACATACACTTGTAATCCCAATTTTGGGGAGGTGGAGTCAGACAGACCCCTGGGGCTGCCTGTCAGCCAGCCTAGGCTTACAGGCGAGCTCCAAGTACTAGTGAGAGACCCTGTCTCAAAAGACAAGGTAGCCAGAAGTAATGATCCACACCTTTAAATCCCAGCACTCAAGAGGCCAATCTCTGAGCCTGAGGCCAGCCTAGTCCACACAGACTTCCAAGCCAGCCAAGGCTACATAGTGAGACCCTGTCTTAGGGGAAGAAAAAAAAAAAAAAAGGATGGGGGGACAGCACCTGAGGACAGCACCCTCACTGGGTTACCTCTGGCCTCTACACATGTCCAAACCGCCCCCACACGCACATAAATACCTCCATGTCAATATCTTTTTTAAATTTTTTATGTGTACGAGTGTATTGCCTGCATGTATGTGAGTGCACCCGTGTCGTGCAGTGCCACAGAAGTCAGAAGAGGGCTTCACATTCCCCTGGAACTGGAGTTAAGGACAGTTCACAGCTGCCATGTGGGTGTTGGGAATCAAACCCAGGTCCTCTGCAAGAGCAGTCAGTGCTCTTAACTGCTGAGCCATCGCTCCAGCCCCCTCAACATCTTTTTTGTTACTATTGAGACAGGGTCTGGCTGTAGCCCCAGCTGGCCTGGAACTCGATACATAGACAAGGCTGGCCTCCATCTCACAGAGATCTGCCTGCCTCAGCCTCTGCTCCTGCCTCTGTCTCTGCCTCCTGAGTGCTGGGATTAAAGGTGTGCACCACCACACAGCTGGCTTCAAATTCTTTGTGTTAGAGGGTGACTCTGAACTTCTTTCTGATCCTCCTGCCTCAGCCTCCCAAGTGCTAGGATTATAGGCATGAGACATCAAAACAAGGAAAAAAGGACTCAATGTCTTTGTTTTTTAAAAATATTTTATTATTTTTATGTGTATGAGTATATTGCCTGCATGTATGTAAGTGTGCCTGTGTTGTGCAATGCCCACAGAGGTCAGAAGAGGGCATTGGATACCCTGGAACTGGAGTTATAGACAGTTTGCCATCATGCAGGTGCTGGAGACTGATCCCAAGTCCTCTGCCAGTGCCATCTTTCTAACCCCAATGTCTTTGTTTTGGGGGTGTATGCTTGTATATTTGGGTATAGAAACAAGGTCTCTCATGAATTTGAAGCTCACTAGTTAGCTAGACTGGCTGGCCAGCAAGCCCCAAGGATCCTCCTGTCTCCACCTCCCATACTCTGTGTCTGGGATAATTTTTTATCTCACTTTTTTTTTTTTTTTTTCCTTGAGACACGGTTTCCCTGTAGCTGGCCTGGAACTCAATATGTAGACCAGGCTGGCCTGGAACTCACAGAGATCCACCTGCCTCCTGAGTGCTGGGATTAAAGGTATGTACCACCACACCCTGTCCAAGCAACTGGCTTTTTATGTGGATACTAGGGACATGAACTCAGGTCCTCATGCTTGCATGGCAAGCAGTTTACTTACATCTAGCTCCTCAGCTCCTCCATGTCTTTGTTTTATAGATGAAAATTATCCCAGACACAGAGTATGGGTGTCTTTGCCAAAGGGGTTGCTGGAGACTGGATCTCATGTCACCCAGGCTAGCTTCAAACTTGCTAGGTCTTGAACTCTTAGCCTCCTGCCACAGCATGCATGTCATCAGAGGACAACTTTGTGGAGTCACTTCTCTGCTTCCACATTCAATGGGTTCCAGAGATTGAACTCATGTCACCAGGCTTTCATGGCAAGTGCCTTTACCAACTGAGCCATCTTGAAGGCCTATTTTTAAAAAAATTAATTACATTCCTTTTGTATGTGTCTGTGTATGACCACATGTGGAGGACAATTTATGAGAGTCAGCTCCTTCATTCCACATGGGTCCAGGGGATCAAACTCAGGTTGTCAAACTTGGTAGCAGTAAGTGCCTGCACTTGGTGAGTCATCTTGCCAGCCCCATCCCCCCTTTTAATGGTTTGGTTTTTAAATGTGATACTATACAGTTGCTTCTTACCCCAGACTCTAATCAAAGATAAACTAAAGCAAAGGGGCAGACAGAGCTGAAGGCACTTGGAAAGGCATTAGACATTGTGTAATCCAGTGAAATTAGAGGCCTTGATGCAGGGAATGAGAGGGGGTATACCTGTATCTGGGTCCCTCTGCCTGCCTGCTCCTGTGCACAGCCAAAGGAGGAGAGGCAGGAAGGGGCATCTGTATTTGCCCTCAGCCTCTGATCTACACAGTACAGGTGGCAAATGGGGGACAGAAGGAAACAGTTTCTGATACACAGCACTGGAGGTTGAGGCAGAAAGGGGTCAGGGTCAATTCCTCTGAGACAGAAGGGTGCGGGGGGTGGGGGGTAACGGCTCGGGTGCCTAGAGGTTTTCTCTGAGCTCTTTCCCCAGTAAGGAGGGGCTTGGGAGAGTTGCTCCTTCCATCACCAGAATCTTCCTGGAACTGGAGAGGTGGGCCAGACCAAGTATTCAGGAGCTGCTAGGAGGCAGATGGATTCACAGGTAAGAGAGGTGGGGTAAAAGGAGGGTAGAGCCCCAGTTTCTGCCATCCTGCCTTGCTCCATGGGGAAGTCGTTTCAGGTTCCCTCAACCTCTACCCTGCAACCCATGCGTCTGTATAGGACTGAAACTAGCTAGAAGATACATAGAAGGATGACCTGCTGCCTCCCCTCCCAGAGCCTGCTCCCCCAAAAAGAAGCATGCGGCTATCCCTGAATCAGAGTTTGCTTGTAACAGGACAACCTGGAATAGCGCGCATGTGAGGGAGAAGGGAGTTCGGGGCTTGTGTTTAACCTCGAGGTCTTCCATCGCCAAAAGGGCCCTCCACAGCTTTCATTCCTAATGCCGGGTAACTCTTACGACGCGTCTGTTGGCATCTCCCGGAACACTCCAAACGCATGCGCCTTTTGCCTAGTGCTCCCTCTTTTGACCGCGGGGCGGTAGTGAGAACTTCCCTGCTGTCGCTGCCGGTTCTCTCCTGTGGCTAGGACGTGGAGGGGCTGGAGGATAGGGCTTTCTTGGGCGTGTGTTCCTGGGTCTGCGGAATCACTGCGAAGCCACCGAAGGGCAGACATGGGAGTTTGTCGAACGGGCTGAACTCACCAGAATTCCGCTCTGCCCACTCCCCATAGCTGTCTACCAGCCAGCACTCGGTGCGGAGACCCAGCTCCCGCCTAACCCCGGGGAGGCGTTGGCGGAAAGGCGAGACGGGCGGGGCCCAGGCAGCAGGAATGCAGGAGGCTCGCCGCCCGCGGGCGTGGCCGGGCCGGGCCCACAGCACAGATGGGGCGGAGACCCGCCGTGCTTTTAAATCGGTGGGGTGGAGTCCGGCGGCTCCGGGAGTCCCTCGAGGCTGTTCCCAGAACCTTCGCAGCCCCGCCCGGCCCTCACCTGCGTTCGGAGCGTACGTCGCGAGTGAGCGCAACCCGGCCCGCGAAGCTGCCTCCCGCGCGTCTAGTGCAGAGCGGCATTAGGACCCGGCAAGGTTCGGGGGTGTGTCGCCGCCTCCCGCCGCTGCCAGCCGGGAACCGTCCGGTACCGGGTGAGAACTCCGAGCGCGGGCTCGGCCGGCAGACGTGCTCCCTCCAGCCGCGCAGCGCGTGCTGGCCCGGGCCGGGGGCGGGGGCGGAAGGGTTCGCGGCCTGGGGTCGGCCGGGCAAGCCGGAGTCCCAGCGAGTGCGCGAATCTTGTGGAGGTCCGCGGACACCGAGGGCATCGCGGGTGACTGACCTGCACTTTCCGTCGTGACTCCTTGAACAAAGGATGTGTAACGAAGAGGCGGAGAGCGCTCCGAAGGGGGCAGGCGGACTGGGGGTTCGGAGCTCTTCCGAGCCGGGAACGCGCCCCTGGGAGTCGCGTCCTTCTAGAGCTGGGTTCGTCCGGCCGCTCACCTGCTCGTGAGGCGCGGCCCCTCCCAGCACCCCTTCCTACCTCCCGCGGCCTCCCAACTGCCGCTGCCTCGGTTCCCGGCGCTTACAACCGCATCCTGCCCCAGGGTCTGCGAGTGTGACCGCGGCCCTTCCTGTGCGTCCTTCCTCGCACAGCGCGCCTCCGACATCCAGGTTGTGCCGCACCTCCAACCCTTCCAGGGTTCGGCACACCCAGGCTCCGCCCTTTGTCCTTAGCCCGAGACCTTGGAGACCCCCGGGGGGAAACGATTGTTAGGTCGCTCCCCAGGGACCCCTGGCTCCTGAGAAGGTGGGGAGAACTGCGCCGTGTGGGGCATTGATGCATTTATGACCCCCCAGGACAGATCTGAGCAGAGGTGTGCTATATACAGAGGACTCAGGCCCAAGAGCCATGCTTGGCAGGGCCGGAGTGAGGAAGAGACTAATTCTAGTCCCTTCCGGAACTCCAGAGCTGGATTCAGCACCTTGGGTTTTGCTAGGTGTTGTTAATAATTTGGTGGGGAAATGATCTGAGAAAAGCCCCTCCCTCTCCTTGCATACCTGGGCAGCCTCTAGCAGATGTACTAGAGAATTTAATTTAATACTTAAAGTTAAGACTGGGCCTAGAGAGATGGCTCAGCAGTTTAGAGCACTATCGGCTCTTGGAGAGGTCCTGCTTCAATTCCCAGCACCCACATGGTGGCTAATAACCGTCCTTAATAACAACAGTTCCAGGGGGAATCCGATGCCCTCTACAGCCCTCCGAGGGCATTGCAGGACACGGGTACACAGGAATACATGCAGGCAAAACACTTTACTCATGAAATAAAAGATTTAAAAAATAAGATTAAGACTGGCCTCCCCAGGTTCTGCAGAGGCCCCGCAGTACTCTGACCCCCGCCTCTCTTTTTGTCCCAAGGTGGCCTAGTATGTGTTCTGAGAGGATAAGAAGGAATCAGCAGGGATGGGGTGGATTGAGTTGAAGAGGGCACAGGAGACTGTCCAAGGCTGGTCTGTTGGGCTGGTGACAATTCTTTGGCTTTCCTTGTAGAAAACTTGGGTTGGCCATGTCACAGAATGGATACCTTGAGGATTCCAGTGAGTACTTCTCAGGTGTGTATATACAAAGCCCCTTGGTTAGAAATCCTGGGGAACTTAGCCCATGTTCCCACACCCCATGGCACTGGCCTCATGCTGGTGCTGGAGTGGTTTAGCTCCTGCTGCTCTGGAGACTGTGTGACATGTTGGGGAAGCAGCTGATGAAGCTGGCCAATGGCAGGTGACTTGGAGTGCTTCAAGGGCAGGTGGCTATCAGCACTGCTTGCTGTTTTCTCCTGTGGTTTACTGTTCCAGGGCCCTGGGTATCTGGCCAGGCTTAGACCACATGCTGTGCATGCCCCTCAGCCCTCATCCAGCTCTGGAGAGAGAGGCTACAGTTTTCCTGCTTCAACTGCTCTACTTCCTCTATTTCTGGCTCCATGTTTGTTTTATTTTGTTTTGTTTGACACAAGGTGTCATGTAGATAGGCTAGCCTGGAACTCCCTAGTAGCCAAGTATGACTTGAACTTCTGATTCTCCTGCCTCCACCTTCCAAGTGTTGAGATCACAAGCCTGCACCACTTATAGCGTGCTGAAGATAGAACTCAGAGTTTATGCATGTTAGTCAAACACTACCATCTGAGCTATATCCCCAGCCCTTCCATGTTGTTAGTGGGACAGTGTTCAGACATACCGATGATGTGCTTTTACCCAGGTCCCCAGGATGAGAGGGCTTTGTGTGATAGACTTTTTTGCTGGCAGCTTAGCTTTGTGGCTGTGTTATAGCATGGCACCACAGGAGCCCTGCAAAGACCTAGGGGATCTGAGAGCTAAGGCTAAGAAAAGGTAGAGCCCTGGTAGGGAAGAAAATAGGGGGTCATGTGAAGAGCAGTGTTGGGGATGCTGGGAATGGTAGTAGGTGCTGAGAGTGGTTGCTGGAGGAAGGAAGCAAGTGGATTTTTTTATGAGACAGGGTCTCATGCAGCTCAGGCTGGTGATCTTGAACTTCCAATTCTCTTGCTTCTACCTCCTGAGTACTTGGATTGCAGATAGGCTTGTGCCACTCTATACCTTCTTATTCCCCCAGCCCAAGTAGTTTTAAATAAGGCAGGCCAGAATTAAGGAAGGTGTTTGCTACGACTTCTACAGTAGAAGCAGGGGAAAATCTTTCGGCTCAATAGTTCTCTAGGCTCTGGATGCAGGGCAGGCCGGGAGCTGGGGGCTACCAGGTGCTGAACACAGGATATTAAGGTACAAAGCCTGGGATGTACAGAGGACACTGGAGGACAAGAGTTGAAGTGAGTCTGGGTGAGTCACTGCCTGGCAGGTGTAGGTGTGCTACTGACCTTTCCCTGGGCAGACATTAATGGGGTCTGGAAATGCCTATGAATGAGGAGCTATTAGAGAGAGTCTGAAAGAGGTTCTGGTTGAGCCAGATAACAGATAGGACTATATAGGAAGAGGGTTCCAAATAAACCTAAAGGCTCTGGAGGGAGAGACACTCTTGGCTGGCTTATAGGACAGGAATGGGACTGCTTAGGGCTCTGTCTGGCCTGAGGAGAGATGGAAAGGAGTCTGGCTGAGCCTGAGATACCGATAACAGGCTAGTTCAAGCTGAGATTTTTAGTGAGCTATAGGAAGAAACACTTGCATGTTATATGGAAGCCTTCCTATAAGAGGAGACCTGAACCAAGTGTGGTGGTGCACACCTTTAGTCCCAGCACTTGGGAGGCAGAGGCAGGTGGATCTCTGTGAGTTCAAGGCCAGCCTGGTCTACATAGTGAGTTCCAGGCCAGCAGGGGCTACAGGGAGACCCTGTCTCAAAAAGACACACACACACACGCACACATTAAAAAAAAAAAAAAAGGACCTGGGAGGGGTAGCAGGCTCTGTGCTCTATCGGAGCTGCTGCACCTTGGGAGCAGGGCTGGGAGGAGGCCTTCCATCTCCTGCCTCTGTTTCTCAGGTTCTTTTGCCTCCTGGGTCTTGTATAACCACTGGACTAAATCTCTGCCTTGATGCTCTGCCCTGGACCCCATCTGCCTTCCCTGGGAAGAGGGCTCCTGTGCAAACAAGGCAGCAGAGGAGGTGGGGGGCATTTGGCTATGCAGCGACTTCACTTTTCCTGGGGTTCCCCAGCCTGGGGACTCTAGAAGACAGAAGCTAAGCAGTTTAGATTGTTTTGTTTTTTGTTTTTCCACATTTTGATTTTTTGAGATAAGGTCACATTGTAGCTCAGGCTAGCAGTCTTCCTGCCCCAGCCTTCCAGGTATTGGGCTTGGCAAGTATGACTAGCATGCACAGCTCCCCCCAACCCCCCCGCCATAGGGTCTTACTTGTAGCCCAAGCTGGCTTCAAACTGGATCTTCCTGTCTCAGCCATCTGAGTGCTGAGTTTTAGGCATACACTTACCTGCACTATTGTCCAGTCTGTGGAACTGACATACTGTTTTCATACTGAATTATTAGAAAGTACTAAGCCCTGGGTCTCACAACTGAAACCAGTACAGAAAGTTGCTGGGCAGGGGACTCCAGCTCTGTATGCCAGCTGCCACACTCAGAGTGGGTCCAGGTTGGACCAGAAATTCTGCTTTAGGGGGCCACTCAGAGTGTAGCCAAAAGGGACAGCCCAGGAGTGCAAGTTCTTTGTGCTTATAGCTCCTCCTCCTGGTGTTCTGGTGTACGGCCTGACAGCCGGGCCTTCTCGTTGACAGCTGCATCTCTGGGATACTTCAAGAATGACATGGATGGTACCCATGAGGTTCGGGAAGACAGCCTTGGGGATGAGGCATTTGACACAGTCAACTCGTCCATTGTGTCTGGCGAAAGCATTCGTTTTTTTGTCAATGTCAACCTTGAAGTGCAGCCTTCCAAATCTGGTATGGAGACTGCAGTGGGGACCCCGGGGCTGGCAGACCTGGCCCTGCTCTACCAAGGAACCCTGAAGAAATAGGGCAACATGCTGAATTCTCCTCCCTTTCTTCTAGACATTGAAGCTGCAACTGGTGGCTGTGTGCTCCTGCACACCTCCCGCAAGGTGAGGCCTGTCCTGCAGGGCTTTGTTGGTCTCCAACCAGGGTTAAAGGGGACTAATTCTCTTATATCTCCCATACTGTTCCCCTCTCCCCATGCTCCCAAGCATTCCTAAACAGGGGACTTAGGCTAACCCAAGCCTGGACCTTCCCTCCTGGAAAGGAGCCATGGGTCCTGGTGGACAGGGGCACCCAGAGATCATCATGGGGGGCAGGAGGTGAGCAGTGACAATGGCCTCATTCAGAGGCACGTGTGGTTCTGTACCTGGGGTCCCTACAGTACTTGAAGTTAAAGAACTTTGAGGAAGAGGTCCGTGCACACCGGGATCTGGATGGCTTCCTGGCACAGGCCAGCATCATTCTGAATGAGACAGCCACCTCTCTGGATGATGTGCTGCGAACTATGTTAAACCGCTTTGCCCAGGACCCCAACCATACAGAGCCTGACTGTGACTTGGACCTGTTCATGGCCAAGGTCTTTACAGATGCTGGGGCCCCCATGGAGAGTAAAGGTGAGGCCCTCTCCCTGCACTGACACATTCGGCATGGCTAGACCAGCTGACACTCCTCTTTCTTCCACCCTTAGTCCACCTGCTGTCAGATACCATCCAAGGGGTCACTGCCACTGTCAGAGGGGTGCAGTACCAACAGTCATGGCTCTGCATCACGTGAGTCTCCATCCTACAGCCACTTATCCTGAAGCTAGGTGGCATGTGCCTGCAGAGGCCACACAGCTGTGGTGACACATCCGATTTGTCTCTGTTTTCTCCCTGGTAATGGAGGTCACTAGAGGTCAAAGTTCGGGTTCCGCTGGGTGGCGAGAGGCTCAGCTTCCAGGGTAGCAGCGACCTTTGCACTCTCTTGTCCTGACCAGCTGTACCATGAAGGCCCTACAGAAGCGGCACGTGTGCATCAGCCGCCTAGTTCGCCCTCAGAACTGGGGGGAAAACTCCTGTGAAGTTCGCTTTGTCATCCTGGTGCTGGCCCCACCCAAGATGGTGAGTTTGGGTCCTGGGTGCTGTGTGGGGAAGGGTCCCAGGCTGCTCTGTCCTCTCCTTGAGAACATCTCTGCAGTCCTCCTTACACCCACTCTTCCTCTCTTCTGGATGAGTTAACAAAAATATTATTGCTAAGTCCCTGTGGCATCCAAATTACCCTGGAAATTGTCCAAAAGGTTGGCTTTCCAATAGAAAAGAAATGCTTTTTATAATTACTGCTTGAGGCGACTGGAGGTGTAGGTTGGTGGCAAGGCATGTGCTCTATATGCACAAGGCCCTGAATGTAGTTCCCTTGCACCAAAATCTCCGTATGACTACTATGATTCAAACTTTGGGGCCTTTCTTTGGCTTGCTTCCTCATCAACCCTCCTCCTTTGTGATGTGCTGGCCTAGGATCTATATTCCTTGGGCCATGCCACATCGGATCAAGGACACTTTGCTTTGTGGGGCTGAAACTGGTACAGTTTGGGAGTTTTCCCAATAAGGAAAAAGGTTTTAAAATCCTGAAAAGGAAAAACTTCCTGAATATGGAATTGTGAGGTCCCCCGTCTCAAAGCTTTAATATATAACCTTTCATTAGCTACTTTTTGTTTTTGTTTTTCTCTCGGTGCTGGGAATGGAGTGTAGTGCCCTCATGTGCAAGCATGGCAGGGTAAGGACTCTACCACTGAGCCACACTCCTGCCTTCCATTAGTTCCTTTTTGTTGGTTGGTCGGATGGTTTTCTGAGACAGGGTTTCACTATGTAACTCTTGCTGACCTGGAAATTACCATGTAAACCAGGCTGGCCTTGAACTCATGGAGATCTGCCTGCCTCTGCCTCCCTAGTGCTGAGATTAAAGGACTATGCCACCTCGCCTATCCCATTTGTTATTGAGACAGTCTCATGTAGCCCAGGCTAGCTTTGGTTCTTATCCTCCTATCTTCCACGTGCTAGGATTCCAGGTCTTTGTTGCCATCCCATTTTCATTAGCTTTTTGTTGATTCTGCCCTGCCTCAGGTGCAGGCTCCCTCCTCTAGATTTCTCTAAGTAGCCAGGGGTAAGGGGAATGTCCCTGCCAGAAGTTTTAGAGGCATGGTGCATGTAGTGTTTCTGTGCTAGGGAGAGAGAAGGGCACTTCATGGGTTATAGGGAATGGCAGCTGGCAGAGTGACCTGAACAGTAGAAAGAGCCTAAAAGCTGAGTGTCCACATTGGTGTATTGAGACAACCAATACCCAACAGAGTTCCTTCTCAGTAACACAAGCTCTAGGCATAGAAGACTTTTGATCTGAGTATAATAAAGGGGCCTCTCAGGAGACTGGGCAAGGGAGTAAGCAGGATTCATGTGTAAGCTGTAACAAATACCTGAGAAAATCAACTTATAAGAGGAAAGATATATTTTGGCTCAAGGTTTCAGCGAGTTTAGTCCATGGTTGGCTGGCTCCATTGCTTTGGCCTGAGGTGTGGCAGAACACTGTGTTGGAGAGGGCTCAATGGAACAGGGCTGCTCACCTTATAGCAGCCAGGAAGCGGAAAGGGACGGAGAAGCTGGGGGCATGGCTCAGTGGCAGTAGGCTTACATACATGAGGTACTGGATTTGCTCACTGGCATTCCACATCCAAAAATGGGAGAAGAATCCTGGGATATACCCTTCCAAGAAGTACCTCCCAGTGAGTTCCTCCCTTAGAACAGGCCCATCTATTTCCACTGCCTCCCAGTAATGCCAAGAAATTATAACTCCATCAGTATATGAATCCATTAATTAGGTCAGAACTTTCAAAATTCAGTTACTTCTCCATGATTAGACCCACCAACTGGGGATCAAGGCTTCAACATATGAGCCTTTTGGGGGACATTACATATCTAACCCATAACAGTTGACCATGGCCAGGTAAGAGAAGGTCTGATGGGCCTGTATTTCAAAGGCAGATAAGCCAGCAGACAGTGCAGATACCATTGACAGGATGTGACTAGGCACATGTTTTGTTCCATTATGGTTTCATGTCAGTGATCAAACATTTTTCTTGCTTAGGACAAAGCTAAGAAAAATACCAAGCCAGGCATGGTGGCTCATGCCTGTAATCCCAACACTCAGGAAGGCGAGGTAGGAATATTGCCATGAGTCCTAGACCAGCCTGGGCTACAGAATGAGACCCTGTCTCCAACAAACAAAAAAAGAAAGAAAAAAATACTAGATCTGTTTCAGTTCTGGGGATCTGCTGACTTTGTGGAAACTGGCAAGACGCATTAATGTCTGAACTGTAGGGACTAAAATCCACCAGCTGGTTATAAGGAGAGCATGCACCACTTGTCTGAAGTGCCTGTGCTTGGCAGAGACAGGACTTCTCTGCTCTACAGGAGCAGCAGGTACACCCATTCCATCCTCTGTCCCCAGAAAAGCACCAAAACAGCAATGGAGGTGGCACGCACGTTCGCCACCATGTTCTCAGATATCACTTTCCGCCAGAAGCTCCTAAAGACCCGCACAGAGGAAGAATTCAAGGAGGCTTTGGTGCATCAGAGACAGCTGCTCACCATGATGATGCCAAGAGCCAAGGGACACAGCATGAGCTCTCTCCACACTCACAGACACCCTCAGGTAGACAAGGGGTTGGCGTGGTCAGAGGGGCAGGGCCAGCCAGAGCTAACAAGTACTGTCTGTCTCCCCAGCCCCCGAAGTACAAGGACTTTGTCCCTTTTGGGAAAGGCATCTGGGGGGACATCATGCGCAGGTTTCCTGTGTACCCACTAGACTTCACTGATGGTATGTGGCCCACACAGAGCTTGACCTTTCAGCCAGGAGACCATGTGTGCCTGTCCTGCATCTGCAACAATGCTCACTGTCCCCCTTCCTAGGCATTATCGGGAAAGGCAAGACTGTGGGCAAATACATCACCACCACTCTCTTCCTCTACTTCGCCTGCCTGCTGCCAACCATCGCTTTTGGGTCCCTCAATGATGAGAACACAAATGGGGTCATTGGTGAGGGGCTGGGAGAGGTAGGGATGTGCCAGGCAGGGCCCTGGGCTGTGGTGCCCTCTGACCTTCCTACCTCCACAGATGTGCAGAAGACCATAGCTGGGCAGAGCATTGGAGGCCTCTTGTATGCACTCTTTTCGGGGCAGCCACTGGTGATCCTGCTGACAACCGCACCCCTGGCCATCTACATCCAGGGTGCAGTGGGGGTTGAAGTGGGATACAGTGCCCAAGGTCCTGGAGCCCAGCCCTGCCCAGCCCTGACTGCCCATCCTGCCCTGCTGCTTGCAGTGATCCAGGTCATCTGTGATGACTACAACCTAGACTTCAAATCCTTCTATGCATGGACGGGCCTGTGGAACAGTTTCTTCCTCACACTTTATGCATTCCTCAACCTCAGCCTGCTTATGAATCTCTTCAAGAGGTGACTGGTTCTGATCTGCAGGGAACCTTGAGCCTAGGGATCTGGCTCAGCATTATGCTAAGGCTCTGTAACTCTGGGATACACAGGGTATTCCCCAAAAGGCTGAAGTGGTTCCATGGGGGAGCTTTCATGGGGGTGGTCCATGCAGGAACTCAGGAAAGTCTCGGCTAACAGCCCTCCATCCCTACATGAGGCACACCACCTCTTTGCAGGTCGACAGAAGAGATCATTGCCCTCTTCATTTCCATCACATTTGTGCTGGATGCTGTCAAGGGCATAGTCAAAAGTGAGTACACAGCTGCCAAGCTAAGGTTGTCCCTCTCATGGTCAAAGATGCTGTAGGAGCTGTGGCTGCCACACGGCAGCAGTCCCATGTGCTCCTGGAGAGTAACAGGGCTTCCCCAAGGCAGAGGCATGAAGCCAGTCATAATGGGGTATCAGAAGTACAACAAGGACAGTAGCAGGCTTAGACCATAGATGGGCAAGTGGTGGTTCCCGGTTGCCGGAAAAGTGCAGAGCACTCCCTTATTCATTCCTCCTTCTATCCTTAGAGGGTCTCTCTTCCTTCGTGGTCCCCTCCCTTTCCCTTCACCCCATCACCCTTGAGGGCCCCTTGATCCTATATCCAGAAGGAAGCTAGGCTCCAACCTACCAGATCCCAAATGCTTAGGCCTGTTGACCTGTCCACAGTCTTCTGGAAGTTCTACTATGGTCACCACTACTACACAAAAAGGACTTCATCCTTGACAAGCCTGTTGGGCATTGGCACCAGCTCCAACACCAGCTTCCACACTGCCCTCAACACCAGCCTCCTGGCCAGCCCCATAGAACTGGCCACAGCCAGCAGCCCCAACAGCATACACTCGGGCCAGGCAACTGCAGTACTCAGCCTCCTTATCATGCTGGGCACACTCTGGCTGGGCTACACCCTCTACCAGTTCAAGAAAAGGTGAGGGGAAGCCTTTGATCTGGGAGGCAGAGGCAGGAGGATCTCAAGTCCAAGGCCAGGCTACATAGCAAGACCCTATTGCAAGATCTCAAAAGAAGTGAGGGGGCTTGGGTGGTGGTAAGGGCCAACTAGCCCCTAGGTCATGCTGATACACCCATCATCCCCAGCCCCTACTTGCACCCATGTGTCCGAGAGACCCTCTCTGACTGTGCCCTGCCCATCGCTGTGCTGTCTTTCTCCCTCATCAGTTCGTATGGCTTCCAGGAAATTGAAAGTGAGTTGGGACTGGAGGGTGACTTGGGAGTGGCATGGGCTTGCTCCCTGGGGACTGGGGACCAAGCAGAAGCTTGTCTCATATTGCAGTGAGCAAGTTCCGCTACAACCCCAGCGAGAACCTCTTCGAAGTGGCACAGGTGCACTTGCTGTCCCTCAAGGCTATTGGCAGTGCCATGGGCCTTGGCTTCCTCCTCTCCTTGCTCTTCTTCATTGAGCAGAACCTGGTGGCTGCCCTCGTCAATGCACCAGAAAACAGGTACTGAGGGCTGGGAGAGGGTGAGGTGAGTGCCCAGCCTGCCAACAGGCTTCTGTTCATGTGTGTCCATCTGCTGCAGGCTGGTGAAGGGCACTGCCTACCACTGGGACCTCCTGCTACTTGCCGTCATCAATACAGGGCTGTCTCTATTCGGGTTACCCTGGATCCATGCTGCCTACCCCCACTCCCCCCTGCATGTGCGAGCACTGGCCTTAGTGGAGGAACGTGTAGAGAATGGGCACATTTATGAGACGTGAGTAAAAGCGGGCCCTGAAGTCTTAGGGTAAGAGCAAAGGGGACCTGGAGGTGAGAGGGGGATCTCAGTCCATGTGTGACCTAGGGAAGGATGTGGCTTAGGGCCCAGAAGCAGTGCAGCCCTGGACCCTGTGGCCTGAGGAGGCACATGGCTCTTTGCTCTGGGCCCCCATAGGATCGTGAATGTGAAGGAGACGCGGCTGACCTCACTGGGTGCCAGCATCCTGGTGGGCCTCTCCCTGCTGCTGCTGCCCTTCCCCCTGCAGTGGATCCCCAAGCCTGTGCTCTATGGGCTCTTCCTCTACATCGCACTCACCTCCTTGGATGGAAACCAGCTCTTCTCACGTGTAGCCCTGCTGCTTAAGGAGCAGGTGGGTGCCTGGGCCAAGGGGGGCAGGTATGGGAACATGGCCATCCCTGACCACCTCTCGTTTCCACTGCCCACAGACATCATACCCACCCACGCACTACATCCGGAGAGTGCCCCAGAGGAAGATCCACTATTTCACAGGCCTGCAGGTTCTGCAGCTGCTGCTGCTCTGTGCCTTTGGCATGAGCTCCTTGCCATACATGAAGATGGTCTTCCCCCTCATCATGATTGCGATGATCCCTATCCGGTATGACCAGCATGTGGGCTGTGGTCAGGAGGGCCCAGCTGGTTCAGTGGGTGCCTGCTCTCTTCTCTACTGTTCACCACTCATTTGTCTTGCCTCTCCCTCTACTCTGCAGCTACAACCTGCTACCCCGAATCATTGAAGCCAAGTACTTGGACGTGATGGATGCCGAGCACAGGCCCTGACCTGTGGCACCCTCCCCATTTTTTCAGGCCTGCACTGTGGCAGTGTAGGGGGAGGTCTGAGTGTCCTGGTTGTGGTTCTGTGCTGTCCTCATTGCTGACCCATGGGCTGAAAGCCCCTGAGTATTAGATGGTGTGTGCTCGCTTCTCTCGCCATTAACCTTTAGCTTTGGGTCAGGAATATTGCCCAGGGGGGAATAAGGGTGGCTTTTCGGGGTTTGGGATTTAGCTCAGTGGTAGAGTGCTTCCCTAGCAAGCACAACTGGGTTCGGTCTTTAGCTCAGAAAAAAAAAAGGGGTGGATTTTCTTTTGATAAAAGAGTTGATGCCCAGGAAACCATTTCCTTGATTGTGTAAGGAATTCAGTGTGTGTGCATGAGAGAATAAAGGCCCTGCTCCTGTGCTTCAGTGTACCATGTCTATCCTTGCTACGTTTCCTAGTTTGGGGGAACAGAAACCCACTAGGAGTAGAATAAAGGGACCAATGTTTGCTGTCACCTCCAATGTGGGCACTGGCCCAACTGTGAACAGTGGACACACCAGGGCTTTTGTGTTGTCATGTTGCTACGTCCCTGCAAGGTAAGTATTCTGGGAACAGAAGATGCTAAGGGGACAGGATTTGGACCTAGCAAGGTGTTTTATGGCAAAGGAGGATAGTGAGGCTGCAGCATATGCTAGAGTTTGGCCAGGGCCGGGGGGGGGGGGGGGGGGGGGGGTTGGTGGTGGGGGGGGGGGCTGTACTGTGCTATGCACAGGGCAGTGATGGTGTGATTGTAGGGCGGGACAGAAGTGGAAGAAAGGCAGGTGGTGGGCTGTGGTGATGAGTCTAGTGGAGGACTGAAGATACCATGTTTTGGTTGGTTCATTTGGTGCCAGAGTCCATAAGCAGCAGGCAGCCGCAGGAAACAGGAATCTAAGGTTCAGGGAATGCCCATGTGTACCTGGGGGCAGCAACAGTGTAGACAGAAATGTCTAGCTTCTCTCACCCTACAGAGCTTGGGCTCCACAGATGCCCTGTGGACAAATATTTTTGGACAAAGCAGAGGAAGAGCATTGTTACATATACAATTGAAATGAAACTGGACGGTCAGGCACGGTGGCACATGCCTTTAATCCCAGCAGAGGCAGGTGGATCTCTGCGTTCAAGGCCAGACTGGTCTACATAGTGAGCTCCAGACCAGCAGAGGCTACAGGGAGATCCTGTCTCAAAAAGACAAAAAAAAAAAAACACCTAGAAGTGGCTCATGTGTGCAGTCCCAACATTCAGGAGGCTGACACAGGAGGATCACCATGATTTCAAGGCCAGCTTGGTCTAGACCCTGTCTCAAGAAAACCAAAAAAAAAAAGCCATTTTTTGGTTCTGTGCAATCCAGCTTCTGTTTTTGTATGAGTTTATAGGAAGCTAAAGTGAAAAGAGAAAAAACAAAAAAACAAACTGGGTGCTCAGATCATCCAGGAGAAACTGACAAGGGGAGCCCTGCTGAGACAGCCAGCTGGAGATCTAGGCAGAGCAGTGGCCCCCTCCAGTGAGGCTTCCAAGTAAAAGAACCAATCAAAAGAGATGACATTAAATCAAGCACTCACAGCACCCAGCAGAAACCAAGCGGGGAGGTTGAGGCAGTTAGCTGGAGTTTCCCAGGGCTGACCTGGCTTCTCTTCCCACTGCAGGCACTTTTACATCAAGGCATAAACAGGAATAGCACCTGTTGGAAATGGTTTACCTTCTAGCTATTCTCAACACAAACTTTTTAACTCAGGCTGATTGTTCTCCCTGTCAGAGGGACCAGCCCATTCCCCAACAAGGGAAAAACATGAGGTCTGAAATGGGAGAAAAGCCCCACTTACAGCCCGCTTCTCAAAGAACACATGACAGGGCTTGGAGACAAGGTTCAGTGGTTAAGAGCACTGACTGCTCTTGCATGGGACCCAGGTTCAAGTCCTAGCACCCACATGGCAGCTATGAACCATCCTTAACTCCAGTTCCAGGGGAATCCAAAGCCCTCTTCTGATCTCTGCAGCATTGCACATGGGTGCACTCACATACATGCAGGCAATACACTCATACACATAAAAATAATAAAATTAGAAAAAAAAAAAAAACTAGCTGCTCTTGCAGAGGACCTGGATTCAATTCCTAGCACCCACAACCTTCTATAACTCCAGTTACAGGGGGATCCAGTGCCCTCTTCTGGGCTTCTACAGGAATTGCACAACATAGGTACACAAAGCAAAATACTCATCTTTTTTTTTTTTTTGTCTTTTTGAGACAGGGTCTCTCTGTAGCCCCAGCTGACCTGGAACTCGCTATCAGACCAGGCTGGCCTCAGAATCACAGAGATCCACTTGCCTTTGCCTCCCAAGTGCTGAGATTAAACGTATGTGCTGCCATGCCCAGCTATAAAAATAAATTTTAAAGAACATATCACAACTTACCAATATAATGTACATTACAGGCTGGGCGTGGTGGCACATGCCTTTAATCCCAGCATTTGGGAGGCAGAGGCAGGCGGATCTTTGTGAGTTCGAGGCCAGCCTGGTCTACCTAGTGAGTTCCAGGACAGCTGGGGCTACAGGGAGATCCCGTCTTAAAAAGACAATAATAATAATAATAATAATGCACATTACAGTGGCACACACCTGTAACTCTAGTTCTTGGGAGGTGGAAGCAGGATTAGTTCAAAGCCAGCCTTGGCTACATAGTGACTTCTAAGATCAGCATGGGCCACATGAGACCCTGTCTCAAAAAGAAAACAATAAATAAAGTATACAATGTATATGTAGCTCAGTGGTAGAATATTTACTAGCATGTGCAAGGCTCCAGGTTTGATCCCTAGCACCACAAAATAAAAGGAAATAGAAAAATAATAGGTAAGACTTTCATCTACAGAGAAATAAAAGGACACACAGAGACTCTGTAAACCAGTAAGAGGGAAAGGATAACAGGAATGGCAAGAGATACTCAAACCTCTTCATAGATCTGGGAATATGGCTCAACAGAATACCTGCTTAGCATGCGAGAGGCCCCATGTTTGACTACCAGTACTACAAAAGAATAAAAGCCCCAAAACGTTGGTACCTAATCAGAGAAATGCAAGCCAGCAGAACCACCTTAGACTTGATGGACTGTCAGACTTGACACTGAACAGGCTGGAATGAGGTGCCCACATGAATAGATGCAGGGTGTGGACATAGTCATGATTCTGCTTTGGGGGGATGGCGTTAGGTACAAGTATGTTCTCCACAGTAGTTTGTGGGGTTGGGTAAAGTCAAAGGGGGACTTTAGGAAGGAGCTGGGCAGCAAACACCAAGGTGCCCATATATCCACCCCCACTCACCTACACTGCCTGTGATTAAAATCGGAGAACCCTTTCCTCAGTAACCCCTGCAGGAAGAGCCATATCCAGAACCAGAGGCAAGGGGGCTACAGGCTTCCAGCACCCTATGTCTGAGCCCAGGCAGATACCTTCCCACTTTCCAAAGGCTGTTAGGGTACTGGGGCACATGACCTGCCTGAGGTCAAGCAGGGGATGCCATTCTCAGAATGGCTGAATGCAGGCCCAGGACCACCTTGCCAAGTCTAAGGGCCAAAAACTAGGAGGCAGGAGGTCTCCAGAGCTGCCTAGAATACTTGGACTAACCCAACACCCCAATCCTTTTTCTTCTCCCATGTTTTCTGAATATACCCTTCCTCATCAAGAACTGACCCAGGAGAACTACAAGGCAGGCACCTGCTCCCTGAAGTCTTTCCCAGGGACTAGCTTGGGGTTGGGAGCACACAGTGATGATCCAAAGTAGTTGAGTCAGACCTCCTGTGGGGCCTCTAGTTGCCAGCCTCAACTGTGCCATGTCGACTGATCAAGGACTACATCCTCTTCCCTCCAAAAAAGTACGTGGCATTATGAACATAAACCAACATTTGACAGCACACAGATGACACCCAACAAACATTGGTCTCTTTTATTCTACTCACAGGGAAGGTGCACATGGGGGGTAGAGGACAGCCTGCGGGGGTTAGTTCTCTCCCTCCATCACGTGGACACTCGGTCATTTCGGAGGGAGTGCAGGTCATCAGGCTCAGTGGCACACCTGTACCTGCTGAGCCATCTTGCTGGCCCTTAATGTACAAGAGCATAAAGTAAAACCTGTACTTGCCTTCCAGCCCCAACAGGAATCTGACATGGAAAAGATGGCTTATGATCCATGACTCCAAGAGTAAAACATCACAGAGAGATGTAGCATTCCAGCTAGCAAGCGCAGGGGAACATCCTTCACAGCACTGCCCCTCTGGTTACCCTGCCAAGACGGGTTCCTCCCTGTTAAAGGGAACTCAAGACACAGATATAGTGTACATTACAGCAGCAAGGCTCAAAACATACACGATTTATTTTAGAAACAAGGGCCCTCCAGAATTTACATTTGCTGCATTCTGAAAACATCAAAGTTTGTGTAGTTCCTCCCCAAACCCTCAATTCTGCCAAGACTGGCTTTAACATCCAAGGTCCCTCAGGATCCCAGGGCCACATATCAGAGGAGCAACAATCCGCAAACCCTGAAGGGCAAGATATTAGTATCAACTTGTCAGTTTCTCTTCCAAACCTGGTTGCTGAAGCTGCCACAATAGCCCCAGAGGGGAAACACAGAGAAACAGGCAGGAGTGTCCGCCTGCTGGGGAGTTGTGCTAGTTGTCCCAGCATCCACGGCCGGCATGGCCACCGCCAGCCTCATGAGTCTCGCAGCCAAAGTACTCCTGCAGCTTGTGCAGGGCCCGGAAGCGGTGAGAAATGGCATTCTTCTCAGTCTTGGGCATCTCTGCATATCTAGCAGGCAACAGCAGCAGCTCAGAGGACAGGGAACCCAAACACTGGGAAGATGTGCACCTCACCACCACCTTGGGGCCCAACACTCAAGGACTGTATTTGGAGGTCCCCTTCCCCTTCCGCAGTAGCTTGGGCATTGCCTGCAGGTAAAATCCATATCCAGAATCACAGGCAAGGGGCAGATAGGCCCCCAGCAATCCATGTTTGGTCCCAAGGGAATACCCTCTGACCCTGAGATAGTTTTAAATTCCTCTGTAGATAGAAACCCATATTAATAGGCATGGAAGGATATTAAATTGCTCTAGTGTGTCCTTCAGGGACGCTATGGACAGGGATGAGCAGCGTGTTTGATCAGCTTTGACATGTGTTGACAGGAAGCCGTGGAGCCTGACAAATCGAGCACAGCAGTCACCTCTGATGCACTGGGAGTTGGAGAACCCATCAGCTGGCCAGGGGCCCATCTGTGTGAGGACACTACCAGTGAGGTAACACACACCCTGCCTGTGGGCTTCAGAGCCTTGGTCTAATACACAGCCACTAGATAATGTGGCTATCCAAGTCAATTAAAACTGAACCAAAATAAACTGAACTCCTCAGTCTATCTACATTTCAAGTGCTCTGTAATCACCAACAAGACAGCACAAATACAGACAGTTCTGGAACCTAAACATTCCTGGAGAGTGCTGGAGTCCTCAGCTCTGCATGGCTACTGGGCAGGGGGAACCCTCTCGTCTGGAAAACCTGAGCCCAATAATGGCAATGTATAAATAAGGGTAGGAGGTTAATGGAAAAAGCTTGAGAACATGTGTTACTATGAGGGTTTCATGTGCCCACCAGAGGCTGCAGAACTGTGCATAGTTTTCCAGCTCAGCATCATCCCAAAAAACCACCATGTTTATACATCTTGATAGGCCAAGGCCAGAGGATGAGAGGCCCTGGCCCCACAGCTGCTCTCAGGTGAGCTGAGGCAGAACCCAAGACACCTGAGCTTCACCACCATGGACCAGGCCACCAGATTCCTCGTGTCCACCCCAGCAGAGATGCCTTCAGCTGGAACACAGCCTGCCTCATACATATCCCTGTGCCTGCACATGGACAAGGTACCACCTCAGCCTGTACCCCTGGGAAGAAATTGGCTCCTTACGTTTGTTCATATCCATCAGGCTGGAAGCAGGGATCCCAGCCAAAGTCCCGGCAGCCTCGTGGCACCACGATCTGACCCTGCCACAGGAAGGGAGGACAGGTGTAAACTGGATGCATTCTAGGGAGAGCAGGTGTACAACTGGAGACACTGTAGGCCGACTGAGTTTGGTTAGCTTGGAAATTTGACTAAACCTGACTTACTCAAAATATGTAATAGCTCAAGGGGTCCACAGTGCCTATAAATTTTTGCTGAATACATCAGTAAGATGTAGAGCAGTATCTGGGTATGATTGGATGAGCCCATAATCCCAGCCCTTGGAAGGCTGAAGCAGGATCGCTGAGTTACCAGGAGAGCTAAGACTACAAAGCAAGATTCTGTCTAAAAAACAAAAAGGACCAGGCATGGGACCTATAGTCCCAGCACTTAGGAGGCAGAGGCAGGCAGAGCTCTGTGAGTTCAAGGTCAGCTAGGACTACAGGGAGACCCTGTCTCAAAAAGACCCCCCCCCAAAAAAAGGACAAGGCTGGAGAGGCAGTACAGTGGTTAAGATCACTGGCTGCTCTTGCAGAGGACCTGAGTTTGCTTTCCAATGCCCACATGGTAGCTAACAACCATCTCTAACTCCAGTTCCAGGGGATTCATCACCCTCTTTAGACCTCTGCCTTTAGTCCCAGCACTTGGGAGGTAGAAACAGGCTCCACCTCTCTGTGAGACTGAGACCAAGTTGGTCTCAAAAAACCAAAAATTAAAATAAAAAAATAATAATTTTTTTAAAGCCAGGTATAGTGGCACACACTTGTAATTCCAGCCCTAGGGAAGGGGGAGTGGAGACAGGAGGATCTTTGGGGCTCTCTGGCCAGCCAGCCTAGTGCATTTGACAAGTTCTAAACCAGTGAGAGACCTTGTTTCAAAAACCAAGATGAGGGGCTGGAGAGACGGCTCAGTGGTTAAGAACACTGGCTGTAGAGGATCGAGATTTGATTTCCAGCACCCTCATGGTGGCTAAACATTGTTTATAACTCCAGTTCCAGGAGAATCACCCTCTTCTGACCTCCACAGGCATAGCACAACATGGGTACACTTACATACATGCAGGCAATGCATTCATACACATAAAATAAAAATAATA
>NW_008356263.1:489676-498131 GCF_000622305.1 Nannospalax galili
ATTTGTACAATCAAGGATTTTGGAAAGCATGAGCAAACCACACCCAAACCCAAAAGACTAGAAGAAATAAAATGAACAGAAAGCAAATAAATAAAAACAAATAAAAAAGATAAATAAATACTGAATCTAAGAGCTGTTTCTTTGGATAGGTAAAATGACCCCTAGTCCATGTATATAAAAGAAAGAGCAAATCCAAATCCAAATCCAAACCAGAATCATTACATCATATATTGAAAAGATCCCGAACATTATAAGGAAATAATTTAAACAGGCTAGGTGTAGGGCTGGGCATGGTGGAGCACGCCTTTAATCCCAGCACTCAGGAGGCAGAGGCAGGCAGATTACTGTGATTTCAAGCCAGCCTGGTCTACATAGCGAGTTCCAGGGCAGCTGGGGCTACAGGGAGACCCTGTCTCAAAAAGGCCAAAAAAAAAAGGCTAGGTGTCAAATAGTTTTGGGGACAGACAATTATTCTAATTGTGGTATCCAGGTTTGTCTCACAGCAAGCATAGCATACTTTAGTAAAGTCCCTGGTAACTCTAGCCTCTTCTTACTTTGTCCTGCAGAAGACCATGGACTATATGCTCAATCACAGCATTCATAGGTGACCCACAGTACAGAGTCCAGGTAAGTACGCACCGAGGTCTGTCCCTTGAACAGGAGCACCGGCTGGCTGGGGTCCCCGCTGCTAAGAGCAAATGTGCAGAGTGCATAAGCTGACTTGTCCTCAAAGCCGGCCAGGAGCTGGTGGAGACCTGCAGACAGGTGCAATGAGAGTTCAGTGAATCCACGCTGTCCAGATCCTACTCTTATTGCAGCCCAAGGCTATGGAGTAATTCTCCAAATTGGATTGTGTGGAGGTAGAAGGCTACATGGGTTACATTCTAGCCTTCAAGAAGAAGATGAAGCCTTCTTGAATTTCAGGGTTCAGAATACTATCTTCTCTCTGCTTGTTTGTTAAGATAGGGCCTCATTTACCCCAGATTGGCCTTGAACTCACTATGTAACCAAGGCTGTACTGGAACGTTAAGATCTTCCTGACTCCATCTCTTGAATACTAGGATTACAGATCTATACCACCACCACCACCACCATTACCATCACCACACTTGGTTTACATGGTGCTAGGGACTGAACCCAGAGATTTGTGTACAATGAGCAAACATTCTGCAAATAAGCTACATCCACCACCTTTTTTTTTTTTTGAGACTGGAGTCTCATGTACTCTAAGCTACTCTTCAACTTGTTATATAACTGAGGACAATCTTGGGTCATGGAGGCTCAGGCCATCATACCTGGTTCTGTTTTTGTTTTTTGAGACTGGCTTTCCCTGTGTAGGAACTTGAGATTCAATCTAATACTTAGATCACAGGCATGTATCTCCATGCCCTACTGACATAAGATTCTGTTAAGTCAGAAAATTAGTGTGAGGCTGAGTGTGGTAAGACTGGGAGTGATGACACATGCCCTTAATCCCAGCACTCCAGAGGCAAAGGCAGATAGGCAGATCTCTATGAGATCAAGGCCAGCTTGGGGCTATAGGGAGACCCAGTCTCAAAAACCAAAAGTAAAGCCAGCCCTGGTGTCACATGCCTTTAATCCCAGCATTCAGGAGGCAGAGGCAGGTAGATCTCTGTGAGTTCAAGGTGAGCCTGGTCTACACAGCGAGTTCTAGGCCAGATGGGGCTACAGGGAGGCCCTGTCTCAAAAAGATAATAAAGAAATATAATTAATTAATTAATTAATTAATTAATTAATTAATTAATTAAAATAAATTGAAGAAACTATGATGACCTGAGTTGGTTCCCCGGGACCCACATGGCAGAAGGAGAGAATTCCTGTAAGTTGTTCTCTGGCCTCACAATGTGCACAGTGTGGCCATGTATAGTGGTGCAAACTACCTTAAACCCAGCATTGAGGAGGCACAGGCAAGAGGAACTCTGTGAAGTGGCCTGGTCTGCATAGCAAATTCCAAGTCAACCAGGGCTACATAGTGAGAGCTTGTCTTGAAAGAAAGAAAAGGAAGGAGAGAGGAAGGGAGAGAGGGAGAGAGGAAGGGAGGGAGGGAGGGAACCTAAAGTTGACCTCCTGCCTATACCACACACACACACACACACACACACACACACACAAACAAGAAGGAAGGAAGGGAGAGAGGGAGGGAGGGAGGGAGGGACAGATAGATAAGGACAGAAGATGTGGCTCAGAGTAGAACAAAAACACTTGCCTAGCAGGCACAGGTCCTGAGTTCCCTCCCCAACCCTGATTGGAAGGAAAAAAAGGATGTTCTTTTAGCCAGGCATGGTAGCACATGTCTGTAATCTCTACTCAGAAGGCAGGAGGATTGAGAGTTCAAGATCAGCCTGGACTACATAACAAGTTCTAGGCTAGCCTAGGCAATAAGGCAAGACACTGCCTAAAAATTTTTTTTATTAAAAAAAACCCTAGGGGCTGGAGAGACGGCTCAGCAGTTAAAAGCACTGGCTGCTCTTGCAGAGGACCTAAGTGCAATTCCCAGCACCCACATGGCAGCTAATAACTATCTGTAACTCCCAGTTCCAGGGGCTCCTCTTCTGACCTCCACAGGCATTATATGACATGAGTAACACTTTCATGTGTGCAGGCAATGCATTCATAAACATAAAATAGACTAAAATTTAAAAATAAAATTTTTATTTAAAAAAATAAACTAGGTGGGGTTATAGCTCAGTGATAGAATATATGTTTAGGGGGCTGCAGAAATGGCTCAGTGCTTAAGAGCACTGGCTGCTATTCCAAAGGACCCAGGTTCAGTTCCCAGCACCCACATAGCAGCTCACAACTATCTGTCACTCCAATTCCAGGGGATCCAACGCCCTTTTCTGGCCTCTACATTGCATGCATGCAGTGCACGTACATATATGCAGGCAATACTCATATACATAAAATTTTTAAAAATAAAATTTGCCAGGTGTCGTGGCATACACCTTTAATCCCAGCACTTGGAAGGCAGGGGCAGGTGGATCTCTGTGAGTTCAAGGTCAGCCTGATCTACACAGTGAGTTCCAGGCCAGCTGGAGCTACAAGGAGACCCTGTCTCAAAAAGACCAAAATAAATAAATAAATATGCAAAAAATAAAAATTTATAAAAGAAAGTATTTAGCATGCTTGAATTCCTAAGTTTATTTATTTTTGTTTTCTCAAACAGGGTTTCACTCTATAGCCTAGGCTGGCCTTGAACTCAAGGCAACACACACAACAAAAATAAAAATAAATACAATAAGCCAGGTGGCACACGCCCTTAATCCCAGCACTGTCTCAAAAAGACCAATAAATAAATAAATAAATAAATAATAAATAAATAAATAAATAAATAAATAAATACAACACAATAAATAAAGTTGGGCTCAAACTTGCTATGGAGCTCAGGTTGGCCACAAATTCTCAGCAGTCACACACACACACCCCAGTCCCCCTCTCCTAGTGCTGGGATTACAGGCATATACCACCAAACCCAGATCTTTCATGTGGGGGAATTGAACCCAGGGCCCTGTGAATGCCAGGCAAGTGCTCTACTACTAGTGCTACATCGCCAGCCTTCCATTTTGTTTTTTTGTTTGTTTGTTTGTTTGAGACGGAGTCTCCCTGTAACCCCAGATGCCGAAAAACTCCCTATGTAGACCAGGCTGGCCTGTGAGATCCACCTGCCTCTGCTGGGATTAAAGGCATGCACTACCACGCCCAGTCTTTAGCCCTCCGTTCTTTATTGACAAATGACTGTATGTAATTTTTGGCCACTGTTCTATTCTACCACTAGACATGTTCTCTTTTTTTTTTTTTTTTTGGTCTTTTTGAGACAGGGTCTCCCTGTAGCCCCAGCTGTCCTGGAACTCACTATGTAGACCAGGCTGGCCTTGAACTCACAGAGATCTGCCTGCCTCTGCTTCCCCAGTGCTGGGATTAAAGGTGTGTGCCACCACGCCCAGCCACCTAAAAGCATTTTTTAAAGTGCCTAAAGAGGGAACATTTTGGTATGTACTCAAGGGTGATAAGATATAGATTGCTGGGATAGGAGACTAGCCTCTTAATGCAGGATGGGCTAGGAGGGTAGCCCCTCCATGCAGGTTGGCCTAGGAAGGTACCCTCTCCATGCTGGCCAGACCACAGCTGAAGCAAAGAACCATAAGAAGTCACTAGTCCCAAAATCAGTTAAAGCCCTTTTGTCCCTCAGATTCACAGCTTCGACTACCTGTCACCAACTCCTCCCCATCTCACTGTTCTCTGGAGCATAGGGAGGGAGCTGCAGGTTACAGATGAGCAAATGGAGATAACGGTGGAACTCAATGGTGGGGGTGGCTATCTGGAACATTTGACTACTAAATGGGAACTACTCCCAGATTCTCAATTCCCAAAAGAGCCATGAGAAGAAATAATGAGACCAATACCTTCAGGCTTTAACTTCTCCAGAAACCATTTTCTGCAAAAGAAAAAAAAGAAAGTCAAGTGCCAGCAGGAGACAGATTCTATCAGACAGAGTCTATGGCATCCCACAGGGGTCAGAGCTCCAGAGCAGGGAGAAAGAAATGAAGAAGAATGGCTCAAGTCAAAGCTAAGATAAGTAATTCAGAGGCTGGGAGTTAGCTCAGTAGTAGTGATAAGGCAAATTATAACTAATTTTTTTTTTTTTTTTTTTTTTTGGTACTACTATACTGCTAGTTTTCTTTGTCAGCTGTATTTGCATTATTCTCTCATTTAATCATTGAGTCTTTTTCAAGTTTTCTCTCTTCACCTCGCCTCCTGAGTGCTGCCACCATGCCTGGCTATAACTAACTGTGTTCTTATGTGATGTCCAACGGGGCTAGAACTCACTATGTAGACCAGTCTGGCCTTGAACTCACAGAGATCCGCCTCCCTCGCCTCCTGAGTGCTGCCACCATGCCTGGCTATAACTAACTGTGTTCTTATGTGAGTCCTTGTAATCGTGGGCCATGTAAAGTTTTCTTATGTTTCATTTACTAGGTAAGTACCTTGAAACGTAACCTTGGAATGCCTTGGATTGCTTTGTGATGTTTTAGCTGTTCTTGGATGTTTTAGTACTCTGCAATACCTTGAGGCTCTGTGATACTTTCCACTCACTACGTCCAACTGCTGCTAAAGATGTAAAATTAAAAGAATGAAAGTTCACCAAATGATTTAATGAGGCACCTGGTCCAATTAGTCCAACATGTACAGATACCTAAATTTCTGCCGAAGATAATCTGTTTCTGTAAACTGCAATGACCTTTTGACCAATTCCTGCCCAATTAGCCTGGTCTATAGATCAAAAGATAACAGACGTCGGGACCCTTGCCTGAGAAATCTACTTTGTGAGCTATGATGACCAAGTAAACTCATTAGGAATTTTCCTAAGATAACAAGGCCCATCATGAAAAGAAATGTAAGGTCCAGATGCCAGTCATAAGATGATGATGTAGAAATGCCTATTTAATCCCCACCTGTACTTCTGGTTGGTACCCAGAAAATCTTGAAGCCTTTGTTGCTAAATCTAGAACCTCATGCAGGAGAATGACTCTCTCCTAGGTAAAAGGCTTGATCTCTTAGCTGTTTGGAAGGATTTGTCCATAGCAGAGGAAGAAAGAAGGGAAAAGAGCTAATGGAAGAAAGGAGAGAGAGAGAAAGGAGAAAGGAGAGAGGAGAGAGATAAGAATCTAATAGGAAAAAATGGAGATAAACAGGCCGTGCACAGAAGAAACAATGGTTAAAACCTCACTGGTGACTAGAGAAATGCAAATTAAGACTGTAGGTGAAAGACCCAAGGATGGTGGCTCACACTTGTAATCTCAGCACCTAGGAGGCTGAGGCAGGAGGACTACCCTGAGTTCTAGGTCAGGCTGGGCTACAAAGCAAGTTCCAGGCCAGCATAGGCTACAGTGAGACTCTCTCTCAAGAAAACAAACCAAAATAAAACCAAACCAAACAAAAAGCATATGAATAACATTTCACATTTCCTAAAATTACAAAACATTAAGGTCAAACTATGAGGCTGGAGATGGCTCAGTAGTTAAAAATACTTGTTGCTCTTGCACAGGACCTAGTTTGGTTCCCAGAACCCATATGGCAGTTCATAACTGCTGTCTACTCCAGTTCCAAGGGATCTGATACCCTCTTCTGACCTCTTTGGGCATCAGGCTCACACGTAGTACACATGCAGGCAAACACTCATACACATAAATAAATATATCTTTTAAGTCACAACAGTGCTGGTGAGACTGTAGAGCAATGCACACTATAAGTGTAATTGTATATGTGGGCTTTGACAAGCCAACCATGAAAATTTTCTTTTGTTGTCACTGTTTTCGGTTTTTTATATTGTTTTTATTTTATGTGTATGAGTGTACTGCCTGCATGTATGTGAGTCCACCTGTATAATGCAATGCCTACAGAGGTCAGACGACATTGGATCCCTTGGAACAGGGGTTACAGATGGTTATTAGCCACAATGTGGATGCTAGGAACCAGACCCAGGCCCTCTGCAAGAGCAGTCAGGGCTCCAGCTTTAGGTTTTGTTTTTTTTTTGAGACAGCATATCATATCACCTCTGAATGGGAAAGTTCCCCTTCTCTATCTCCATTTATACAGTCACAGTCTCACATCTTATGAAAGAAAGCCTGTCTGTTTTTGTTTCTTTGTTTTGAAAACAGAATCTCATGTAGCTTTTGCTGGCCTAGAACTCCCTTTGTAACAGAGGATGACCCTGAACTTTTTTATTTTTTGGTCTTTTTGAGACAGGGTCTCCCTGTAGCCCCAGCTGTCCTGGAACTCACTATGTAGACCAGGCTGACTTTGAACTCACAGAGATCCGCCTGCCTCTGCCTCCCAAGTACTGGGACTAAAGGCGTGCGCCACCACGCCCAACGACCCTAAACTTCTGAGCTTCCTGCCTTCACCTCCCAGGTTCTAGAATTACAGGCATTCACTTTCATACCAGCTCACCTGGTATATGCAAGGTTGGAGTTGAACCCAGGGCTTTACATACGCTAGGCAAGCACTCTACCAACCGAGCTACATCCCTACCTATCTCTGATATCAAGATTTCTTTTATTTATGTGCATGTTTGAGTCTGTGTGAGTATATATTCACATGTGTGTGCAGGTGCCCAAGGACGCCAGAAGAGGGCATTGGATCCCTTGAAGATAGAGCTACAGGTATTTTTAAGCCACCTGACATAGGTGCTGGGACCCAAACTCTGGTCCTCACGATTGAGTGACAAGCATTCTTAGCCACTGAGCATCCTTCCAGCCCCCATCTCTGATATTCTTAGTCCTTCCTTCAGATAAATGAAACACTGGTGTTGATGTAAAACAGTGAATGACCCACAATATCATGTAACTAGTCATTTTGCAGTTCTGGTTTTGCAGTTTTGTGGCTGAGGTCTTAAAGGGTGGGAGGTAGTAGGAATACTCACATGTAGGGGCCTGGGAGTCCCCCAAGGGCATTGAAGCATAGACAGGTATCTTCCACCAATACAGGACCCTGCACCTATAACACAAAGACATACGGCCTGAGACCTGTTTCAGAAGTAGGCTTCATCCCAATCCTGAGCTCCCAGGCCACTCAGGCGGGGGCCTAGCCTACAGCTAGGTAACAGTGAGATCTGCAGTTAAAGCTCCATCAAGAGTCACATAGCTCAGCTCTCTTCATCTTCAATTTAGGAATGGGGACACCACAGCACTGGCAAGACGAAGTTTACCCTACACATAGCAATGGAAGTGCTAGGAATAATCCAGGCAGCTTGACTCCATAACGTGCTCCTTCCCAGTTTTGTTAAATATGTGAAAGCAGGGATGGATGTGTGGAGGGAAAATGTAGGGCTGAAAGGATGTGTGAGAGAATCAGAAGGGTGTGAGTTAGGACAGGCAGTGTTTCAAGGCCAACATCAACTAAAACCAGTCTGACTGGGCTTGGACAGGTTATGAAGTCACAACAAACTGGGCCCCTCTATTATTCTCTGCCTGTTCCCATAAGACACAAGCCCCAGAAGTCCACAAGACTGAATAGGGGACAAAATAGGGTAAGTACCTGACGAGCTGCCTCCTGACACTTCTGTATGGAGATTTCATCTGGTTCTCCTTGGTACTCAGGCACTTATCAGGAAAACAGACAGACAGACATATATATATATATATATATATAGTCAGGTCACAGAAAGACAGAGAAATCAAACCACTTTTTAAAAATGAAACAAAACAGAAACATACGGTCAATTTTCTGTGCCACCAAAGTACATGGAAACTTATCTCCTAGAATCTGAATGACCTGTTCCAAAATGAAAGAACACTAGTCATATCATCTGCTAAACAATTCCTCATCATTGTACAAGCTGTCATCCACCTTTCTCATCAGGTAACTCTCCCACCAGTCCCCTAAAGCTTACCAAATTGGGACTATAAGCCTCGTTCCAACTTTAAGAGACTCA
>NW_008356263.1:498246-504015 GCF_000622305.1 Nannospalax galili
GGGGGGGGTGTCTTTTTGAGACAGGGTCTCCCTGTAGCCCCAGCTGGCCTGGAACTCACTATGTAGACCAGGTGGCTTCGAGCTCACAGAGATCCACCTGCCTCTGCCTCCTAAGTGCTAGGATTAAAAGCATTGTGCCACCACACCCAGCGCCCACTGACTTTTAAATCTATTAAAATCAGAGATTTCTCAGGCTGAGAGATGGCTCAGCAGTTAAGAACACTGGTTGCTCTTGCAGAAGACCCAGGTTCAAATCCCAGCACCCATATGGCAGCTAACGACTGTCCGTAACTCCAGTTCCAGGGGATCCAATGGCCTCTTCTGTTCTCCGTGGGCATTGCACGACACGGGTGCACTTACTTACGTGCAGGCAATACACTCATACACATATAATAAAAATAATATTAAAAAAAAATTAGAGCCAGGCGTGGTAGCACACGCCTGTAGCCCCAGCACTTGGGAGGCAGAGGCAGGAGGATCTCTGTGAGTTCAAGGCCAGCCTGGTCTACATAGTTCCAGGACAGCTGGGGCTACAAGGAGACCCTGTCTCAAAAAGACAAAAAAAATTTTTTTAAATTAGAGATTTCTCATATCTTCTTATAATTGTTGCCTATACCTCAAAATAACAGGAAGAAGAAGGAAAAAAGTATTTACAATCCTGGGGTTGGAGAGATGGCTCAGCAGTTAAGAGCACTGTCTATTCTTGCAGAAGACCCAGGTTCATTTCTCAGCACCCACATGGTGGCTCACAATCATCTGTAACTCCGTTTCCAGGGGATCTGACACCCTCTTCTGGCCTCCACATGGTGCACTTAAATAAATTTTTAATCTTAAAAAAAAAAAAAACATTTAAAAAGTTGTTTATGGGGGCTGGAGAGGTGGCTCAATGGTTAAGAGCACTGGCTGCTCTTACAGAGGACCTGGGTTCGTTTCCCAACACTCACATGGCAGCTAACAACCATCCATAACTCCAGTTCCAGGGGATCTGATGCCCTCTTCTGACCTCTGAGGGCAATGCATGACACAGTGTACCTACCTACATGTAGGCAATACACTCATACACATAAAATAAAAATAATAAATTTTTTTTTAAGTTATTTATGAGCTGGTATTGTCGATCTCCATAGTGAGTTCCAGGCCACCTGGGGCTAGAGGGAGACCCTATCTCAAAAAGACAAAAAAAAAAAAAAAGGTTATTTACAATCCTTACCACTTTAAAATTTAAAAAATTATACACTGCTGGAATGACTCCTTTAATAATAAGGTATGCATAACTACAAAGGAAACATTTTTTTTTTGAGACAGGGTCTTGCTACAATAGCCCAAACTTGCCTCAAACTTGTGAACATCCTGCCTCAGTCTCCTAAGTACTGAAATTACAGGTGTGTGATACCATGCAGGACTATTACTTTGAAAATTATAACTCAATATAGTTTATTTCCTTTGTAATAGGAAACAAACCCAGGGCCTCATACACGCTAGGTAAGTACTCTATCACTGAGCTACATTTCTTTCCCATTTTTGTGAGACAGGGTCTCACTATGTCTTAAGCAGAGCTGGAATTCAAGGTCTTTTAGCCTCAGCCTCCAGAGTACTGAGATTTCAAGCATGTGCCACCATAACCAGCTCATTTTGTACATTTGACTATTTTTCTGTTGAGGCAGGAAAGGCCAGTCAAGGCGATATAGCAAGACCCTGTCTTGGAAAGAAAGGAGGGAGGGGCCAGCAAGGTGGTTCAGCCAATAAAAGCACTTTCTGTACAAGCCTGACAACCTGAATTTGATCCATGGGACTCAAAGTGGGAGGAGAGAACCAACTCCTGAAAGTTATCCTCTGACCTCATGCCATCTCCTCTCCCTCTCTACCTGTCTCCCTCTCTTCCTTTCTCTCTCTAATGATAAAACATTTTTTTAATTTTATTTTTATTTTATGTGTATGCATGTATTGCCTGCATATAGGTAAGTGCACCCGTGTCGTGCAATGCTTGCTGAGGACAGAAGAGGCTGTCGGATCCCCTGGAGCTGGAGTTACAGACAGTTCTTAGCTGCCATGTGGGTGCTGAGATTCAAACCCAGGTCTTCTGCAAGAACAACCAGTGTTCTTAACCATCGAGCCATCTCTTTATCCCCTTAGAAAACATATTTTAAAGGGAAGGAGGTAGAAGGAAACTATTTTTCTGAGAAAGAGTCCATAAGCAGGAGAGTATGGTAGCTTACACCTATCATCCCCGACACTAGAGAGACTGAGGCAGGAAGATCACAAATTCAAGGTCAGTGGGGGCTACAGAGTGAGAGCCTATCTCAAAAATTAAAATAAGGGGGCTAGAGAGATTAAAAATGAGGGGGCTCAGCAGTTAAGAGAACTGGCTGTTCTTGCAGAGGACCAGGTTTGGTTCCCAGCACCCACATGGTGGCTAACAATCATGCAGAACTCCAGTTCCAGGGGATCTGATGCCCTCTTCTGGCCTCTATAGGCAATGCACACGTGGTGCACTTACACACACAGACAAAATATTCATACACACAATATAAAAATAATTTTTTAAAATTAAAAATAAGGGGCTGGACCTGGCGTGGTGGTGCATGCCTTTAATCCCAGCACTGGGGAGGCAGAGGCAGGCAAATCTCTGTGAGTTCAAGGCCAGCCTGGTCTACATAGTAAGTTCCAGGACAGCTGGGGCTACAGGGAGACCCTGTCTCAAAAAAACCTAAATAAATAAATAAATAAATAAATAAATAAAGGGGCTGGAGAGATAGCCCAGTGGTTAAGAGCACTGGCCTCTCTTCAAGAGGACCTGGCAGCAAACTGTCCCTAATTCCAATTACAGGGGATTCAATGCCGTCTTCTGGTTTCTGTGAGCATTGCACACCTGTGATGAACTTGCATATATGCAGGCAAAACATTCATACACATAAAATTTTTTAAATTAAAATAAAAAGCAGGTGTCTGGATGCTGGGGTGATGGCACAGTGGGTAAGTGTACTTGCTGTACAAGCATGAGAACCTAAGTTCTGATCCCCAGCCACTACACAAAACCTGGGTATAACCATGCTGCCTATAACCTCAGCACTGGCAGCAGCAGAGACAGGAGCACTGCTAGGGTTTGCTAGCTCGTGAGCCAGCCGAGCTGAAAAATAATACACTCCAGGTTCAGTGAGACTCTCATCTTGAGGGAATAACGTGGAGCACAGTACAGAAAGACACTCAGTGGCCTCCACTGGTCTCTGTGTGCACACCTACACATACACATGTACATGCAATCATACATCACACACACACACACGAGTCTACAAAGCAAGTTCCAAGTTCCAGGCAAGCCTGAGCTATATAGTGTTATTGTCTTTAAAAAACAAAAACAAAACCAAACAAACAAAAAAACACTCCAGGCATGTTGGCACACACCTGTAACCCGAGACAGGCAGAACAATCACTGAAGTTGGGGGTCAGCCTGGTCTACTTAGTGAGTTCCAAGCCAACCAGGGCTACATATCTACATATCTACATATCTACATTATCAGAAATGGACCTACTGCATACCACAAAAGAAATCTGGACAGTCCTGCTGAGATTCCTCAGTCTACTAGCACTGGTCATACTCTTTTTGATCACATTCTACATAGTTGTCCATGCTTCATCAAATCAACAGATACCCAAGCACAGTGGCTCATGCCTTTAATCTCAGCATTCAAGAGCCAGAGGCAGGAGGATCTCTGTGAGTTCAAGGCCACCCTGGTCTATATAGAGGTGATTTACAGGCCAGCCAGGGTTATACAGTAAGTCCCTGTCTCAAAAAAAAAAAAAATTAATTAATTAAAAAAAGAGATGGCTCAGTGGTTAAGAACATTGACTGTTCTTGCAGAGGACCCAGGTTCAAATCCCAGCACCCACATGGCAGCTAACAGCTGTCCATAATTCCAGTTCCAGGGGATCCGATAGCCTCTTCTTTCCTCCGCGGGCATTGCATGACACGGGTGGCCTTACCCACATGCAGGCATAACACTTACCCCCATAAAAAAAAAAAAAAATTTAAAAAAAAAAAAAAAAACAGCTTTCTTGAGGCTAGGGAGATGGCTCTTGCAGGAGACCAGGGTTCAAATCCCTAGTACCACATGGTAGCTAACAACCATACATAACTCCAGTTCCAGGGGGAAACAATATCCTTTCTGGCCTCCCAGGCACTGCACAACACAGGTGCATTTACATACATACAAGTATAACACTCATACATGAAATAAAAATAAGTTAAAAAAAAAAAAAACACAGCTTTCTCACAGGGCTGGAGAGGCAGCTCAGTAGTTAAGAGCACTGGCTGCACTTGCAGAGGACCCAGATTTGGTTCCCAGCACCCATATGGCAGCTAACAACCCAAAACTCCAGTTCCCAGGCAACCCACACCCTCTTCTGGCATCTGTGGGCACTGCACACACATGATGCACCTACATACATACAGGCAAAACACTTATATAAAATATATATAATATTAAAATAATGTATTCAAAGATAGTCTGCCTGGATCCATGGTGCAAATCACTCCATCTCAGGATATTATCTCTGGCCTTGACTTCACCATCCTTCTTCAAACTGTGCGTTGTTCCCCTCCCCAAACTTAGCATGACTGCCTACCCCCAGAATTTTCTGCCTCCTGAGTGCTGGGACTAAAGGCATGTGCCATCATTCCCAGCTTTAAATATTTTATTATTTTTTAAATTTTATGTGTATGTGTGTATTGCCTGCATGTAGGTAAGTGCACCCGAGTCATGCAATGCCCTCAAAGGACAGAAGAGGCTGTTAGATCCCCTGGAACTGGAGTTGTTAGCTACCATGTGGGTGCTGGATTCGAACCGGGATCTTCTGCAAGAACAGTGTTAACTGTTGAGCCATCTCTCCAGCCCCACCATGCCCAGCTTTAAAAAATATATTTTTTAAAAAGCCAGCTTTGTCAGGCTAGAAGTGTAGCTCAGAAATAGGGCAGCAACAGTGATGCAGCAGGTTCTGGCTGAGACCCACTGTCATTCCCCCAGAAAAAAAGAAGAAGAAAACTGTCTTTGGGTCTTCTCCTAAAAGTTGTAGCTTATGTAAAACTTTTAACAGTTACAATTTTCTTTTGTTAATCTGCCTTTTGTTATACAGTGCTCAGTCATGACCCTTATGAGAAAAAGTTATTATACATTTCACAGATATGTAAAGTGGCTAGGGTGGATGGAACACGATGGGGTGAGGACTGCTCAATACGGATCTTTCCGACCACCATCTCTTCGGGGGCAGAGAGGTGTCAGGACTCGGGTTTGAAGTATAGGGTTTAAGTGCTGATCTTTGTCACAAATGCCACTCCTCGGGTTCCCATAGCCCGTTGACTTTACCAGCTCTGTACCAGGATATATCAAGACCCTCATCCCAACCCCGTGTAATCTCAAATTTTAGGAAACAGGAGGGTCAAGAATTCATGGTCATTCCCAGCTACCTAGCAGGGTCCGGCCAACCTGGACTACTCAAACACATTAAAGAAAAAGAACCTCTTGACCCTCAAGGCGCCCACACTGCACTTCTGTCCCTGCCCAACCCAGACTGTGGCACGCAGTCCTAACCCATCTTTCCGGAAGGATCCAGCTCTCCGTTCTCCCTCCCCACACCTCTACTCCTATACTCCCCTCGTTAGGAAGCCCCTGCAGTCCTCTCTCCATCAGCCTCTCAGGGAGCCCCCCACCCTGCCGCCCTCTCTCCATTGTCCTCGCAGACCCCCACCCTGCAGTCCTCTCTCCATGCCCTTCC
>NW_008356263.1:504111-517274 GCF_000622305.1 Nannospalax galili
AGAGCCCCCCCCCCCCCGCGCTCCTCCCCACACCTCCTCCAGCTTCTTGGCGTTTCCCGTCACGAACACTATCTTCTTCCCGGCCAAGGAGGCAGCCATAGCTAAAGCTGGTAACCGCCCAGAAGCCCCAGAAGCTCGTCTCGAAAGGCGGAACACTTCCGACTGGAGGCGGAAGTAAGTACGTTTCCGGCCAGCCCCGGGACGCTCGGGCTGCTTCGACCTCGCAGCTCCCTCTGACTGCGGCCCAGTGGCAGCCGCAAAGCCGCTCTCCCGCAGATGCCTCCGCGCCGGGTGGTGCTCGAGTGGCCGGGGCTTCCCAGGTCCGGAGTGTGAGGTGCAAGGGACACTCGGGTCTCGGGTAAGAAGAAGCTGTTCTCTCCTTGTGTTTCTTCCTGTGTACCTTCTCCAGGGACTTGGACAAGGACGAAGATGCGCCCTTTGGACTTCTCCAGTGCTGTCATGGAGAACTATCACCCAGGCAGGGGCTCCCAAGTCCAAGTCTTCATCCTGACCTACACCTTGCCAAGCAGCTCTGATCTACTGGACGGTGAACTCACAGCCTACCCAAGTCATTCTTTGTCCATCTCCTCGGCTTGGGAGCTCAGTGTTTCCACTCATTTTCTCTGTCTCTATCAAATCTCTTTCCTCCACGGCGATTCCTTCAGCCCATCTTTGCATTCTGAACACAGCAAAGACGATTAGTGTGCACTATTGGACCCACATGTGAGTGGGGTCTTGCCCTTCAACCGACACCCTCATTGGGCAAGCCATCTGTATTTCTCTTCCAGGAACTCTGAAACTGCAGAGGGTAGCCTTTTTTTTTTTTTTTTAAACGAGTATCCGCCTACCTGAGTTTACAGCCACCACGTGCCTGCAAGAGGGGCCTACAGGAACCTAGGGAAGCCAGAAGAGGGCATCAGATCTCCTGGAACTGGAATTACAAGTGGTTGTGAACCCATGTGTGTGCTGGGAATTGAACCCAGGTCTTCTGCAAGAGCAGTATGTACTCTTAACTGCTGAGCCCACTCTCCAACCACAAGGCCTGTGTTCTTAACAAGCTCCCCAGTAATTCTAATGCTCACCAAAGTGGTGACTTGTTATTGATCTAGAAACACTATTCCCTCCCTGCAAAGCCCTTGGAGGAGTGGCCATGAGCTTTTTGGCAGACGGAGGCTTGAAGGGTAAGTTTCCCAGAGGATCCTCATAAGACCAAGTCTCCATTCTTTCCTTGATCTCTCTCAGGCAGCTCAAGCACCAGCTACTCCAAGGAGCCCTTCTGTGTTGGCTCTTACTTGCCTTTACAGCACTGGTCTTCCCTAGGATGTCAGTATTTCCAGGAAGATGTACATTTATGATTCTCTTTCTTCCTCTACAAATCATGATGGAAAAACATTTCTTTTTTGTCCATATCTCACCCTTAAGCCCCAGGGCATAGCATATAGCAAGTGGTAACAATACAGCTGATAGACAGCCTTGGTGGTACATGCTTTGAACCCCAGCACTTGGGAGGCAGAGGCAGGTGGATCTCTGTGAGATGGAGATCAGCCTGGTCTACATAAGGACTTTCAGGCCTGCTGGGGCTGCATGGAGACCGTGCCTCCCCCCCCTAAAAAAAAAACAGCTGAGGGGGCTGCAGAGATGGATCTGCAGTTGGGAACACTAGCTGCTCTTGAAGAGGACCCAGGTTCAGTTCCCAGCACCCATGATGGCTGACACCGATTCATAACCCCATTTCCAGGAGATATAATGCCCTCTTCTAGCCTCCATGTGCATTGGATGCATATCGTGCTCATATATATATATATGTGTATGAGTGTATTGCCTGCACATATGTGAGTGCACCCGTGTCGTGCAATGCCACAGAGGTCAGAAGACAACTTCAGATTCCCCTGGAACTGGAGTTAAGGACAGTTTGTAGCTGCCATGTAGGTGCTGGGAATCGAACGGGGACCTCTGCAAGAGCAGTCAGTGCTCTTAACCACTGAGCACAACTGGAGCTACAGGGAGACCCTGTCTCAAAAAGACCAAAAAAAAAAATAAAAGATATACTTTTAGTATCCCATGTTATCTAGGGCTCATGAAGAGAGAAGCAAATAAATTTGATTAAAAGGCGAAACCAATATTTCTGAATTCAAATTCCCAGAGTTTCCAAAATTGTCATTAAAGCATCTGATGAAAGTTGGATTATTTGGGTGAGTGCCACAGGCTTCATGGGGTTGCCAAAACATGAAAGGATGGAATACAGATTGCAAGTGGGAAGTTTTGCTATAGGATTTTTCCAGTCCCACTCCCAGGTTAGCCCAATACTGTCTCAGTGCACTGTGAGAAGTCTAGCTACTCCATGGTTTGCCGAATTCAGCTCCATCTTCCTTCAAATATTTTCTCCTTTTACTACAACTGGAATCTTCCCCTCAGCACTGTCCTCCCCGACAGCACCCTGGCTTTCTCCCCTTAAGTAACATGAACAGAGAAACCAAAAGCTGGATATCTTGGCTTTCTCCCACTCAATTCACAGTTCTTCGCAACCAAACTTTTCACCCCACGGAAGCTGTGATGTGTTCAGGGATACAGAACTGCACACATTATCTTCCTTGGAACATCCATTTTTCTTAAACGGTTTGAAGTCAGGGATAACCTTATTTTTATATAAAATAAACATTATGGAATAAAATGTTTATCCATATAAGCTGTTAAGATAAAATAGGAGACTTGGAAGGTAACTCTTGTTTGTAAGTGTGGCAAGTGGGCCATATGTTCACTGTACGCTACATTTTTATGGTATTACCATGTTTGTTTTTGAGGAATTCTGTTGGAACTTTGAGTTACTACTTACCAAGAGTCTAAACTTCCAGTGCCTCTGAGGCAGAACCAAGTAATCTGCCTTGGGGTGCAATTCCTCTGTTCCCACCTGTCTGCTTCCCTATGCCATACCTAAATCTATGAATTGAACACTGTCCTAGTTTGTTTCTCCATTGCTGTGACAAAACACTCTGACCAATACCAACTTGGGGAGGAAAGCGTTTATTTAGCTTACATCTCCCAGGTCGCAGTTCATCAGGGAGCCCAAGGTAGGAACTTAGGGCAAACCTGGAGGCAGGAGCTGGAGCACAGGCCATGGAGGAACACTGCTTACTGGCTTGCTCCCCTGGCCCCTGCTCAGCCTCCTTTCTTATGCAACACAGACCTACCTGCCCAGGGGTGGCACGACCAACAGTGGGCTGGGCCCTCCCACATCACTCATCAAGAAGATGCCCCTCAGACATGGCCACAGGCCAGTCCAATAGAGCAAATTCCCCAATTGAGGCTCCCTCAGCCCAGGTGAGTCAAGTTGACACTAAAGCATCCAGAACATATACCTACCACAGAACTTTAGGGTCAGCTGATGTGGGTGCATGTAGGATAGTTCTCAGGTAGAAAAAACACATGCTTTTTGTAGGAGTTCTATTTATAGCAACACTGTGCATGCTATTGAAATGATTTATTCCTTTGAGACCAGAAAATTGCGAGGTGTTTCTAAGTTAGTGTAAGATTTTTTTTTTTTTTGGTTTGTTTTTTGTTTTTGTCTTTTTGAGACACCGTCTCCCTGTAGCCCCAGCTAGCCTGGAACTCACTTTGTAGACCAGGCTGGCCTCGAATTCACAGAAATCTGCCTGTCTCTGCCTCCAGAGTGCTGGGACTAAAGGCATGCCCCACCATACCTGTAAGTTTTTAGGTTAGGATTACCCCAGCTCACTAAAGATGCAAGCATGTGGAGGCAGAAAAGAGTTTTGAAATACTGAAAAAAAAATTTTTTTCTCAAACTGGTAACCAAAAAATGACTAAGAAAATTTTAGTGCTATATTTATCTGTCTGTAAAGATTGGGAAATTTAATATAACACTAGTTACAATCTCCATAAAATTACCCTAAAAGAAGGACCAGCAAGGCCTGGAAAGATAGTTCAATCAATAAAGTGTTTCCCGTGCAAGCATGAGGACCTCAGTTTGATCCTCAGAACATGATGTAGAGCCTGATGAATATTAAGGAAAAATAGGAACTTTAAGCCTTGTTTTCTCTTTGTGTCTCTGTCAGCAAAGTTCAGCTGACAAGTTTGTAGTTAGAACACTTACAGAGATAGCTAGAACCTCTGGCCTTATGTCCCGATGAAACTTCCTCAATTCTCTGTCTCAGATGGAGAGTTCTGCAATGACTTTCAGACAGGAAATTTTCTTTAACATTTATTTTCTGTCTAAATTTATAATAATTTGCCTAAATTTTGAGACTGTACTGCCAGCCAATCAATATGTAAGTTTCCTTCTCACTGTAACTCATTGCCTAAGGTATAAAAACTATGTGCTACTTTCCTTTGGGTCTAGATTTTGGGGCTTGAGCCACTGGACCAGCTGAAGCCCAAATAAAATATCTGCTTCCTGGACACTCCCAGTGTCCTGCCTGATCTTTCCCACAACAAACCCACATAAAAAGTTCACAGTATGGGGCTAGAGAGATGGCTCCGTAAGAGCACATACTGCTCTTGCAGAGGACTGCAGTTCAGTTCCCAGCACCCATGTCTGCTGGCACACAAATGCTTATAAATCCACCTTCAAAGGATCTGATGCCCTCTTGGCTCTGTGGGCACTCGTACTCATACGCACAGACACATACATATACACATAATTTTTATTTATTTTTGTCTTTTTTTTGGTATTTTTGAGACAGGGTCTCCCTGTAGCCCCAGCTGTCCTGGAACTCACTATGTAGACCAGGCTGGCCTTGAACTCACAGAGATTCACCTGCCTCTGCCTCCCGAGTGCTGGGGTTAAAGGTGTGTGCTACCACGCCTGGCAGTATATCTTTTTAGCTTTGAACTTTTTCTTTTTTTGAGACAGGGTTTCATTATGTAGCCATGATTGGCCTGGGACTCACTATTTAGATGAGGATGGCCTTAAACTCATAGAGGTCCACCTGCCTCTGCCTCCCAAGTGCTGGGATTTAAAGTGTGCATCGCCATGCCAGGAAGTGCCTGAGGAGACCAGGAGAGGGTGTTAGCTTCCCTGCAGCTAGAGCTGCTGGTGGCTACCACTGAGCCATCTCCTCAGGCCCGGCATTTAACTCTTTCTCCAACTATATTTTTAAGTCAGCTGTCTTCATTTCCACAAGGGTAGAAGTGGCCTCTAAGAGACCATTTGTGTGAGTCGACATGGCCCTAGTTTGTCCTCATTTGCTTCATGCTTCAGTATAAACAAAGTAGAGTCTTTGTTTGCATGTTGGCAAAAACAAACCAACAAAAGACTCCTCTAATGCCTTTCCAAATATCCCATATTCTTCCTAATGAAGTGATACTGTTATAATACAATATTACAGGGATTGGGTTTCCTGCGTAAGTTCAAAGCAGCTATTGAATTACCTGAGGAGCCCATCAGGTTAATCAAAGGGGTTCTTTCCTTGACTTACTAGAATAGGAGAAACAAACAATAAGCATAAAACTGATTGTCCTGGGCTATTGAGCTGGCTCAGTGGGTAAAGGTATTTGTCATACAAGTCTGACAACCTGACTTCAATCCCTGGAACCCATGTAGAGGTGGAAGGAGAAATCTGATGCCATAAAGTTGAGCTCTGACCTCCACGCATGCCCACACATTATGCCTAGATACACAAAATAAATCTTAAAAAAAATTGATGCATTAACATGTAAAAATTAAGACAAATTTGTATATAATTAATTTACAGGTGCATACTTATCTAGAAGAGAAAAACAATAGCTGTCAATAGTGATAACTTTTCTTTTCTTCTTTTTTTTATTTTTTTGGTCTTTTTGAGACAGGGTCTCCCTGTAGCCCCAGCTGACCTAAACTATGTAGACCAGGCTGGCCTTGAACTCACAGAGATTCGCCCGCCTCTGCCCCCCAATGCTGGGACTAAAGGTGTGTACCACCACGCCTGGCTTTAAAAACTCTTTTATTTTTACTATTATTATTACTTATTTTTGTCTTTTTGAGACAGGGTCTGCCTGTAATCCCAGATGACCTGAACTCACTATGTAGACCAGGCTGGCCTTGAACTCACAAGGATCCGCCTGCCTCTGCCTCCCAAGTGCTGGGACTAAAGGTGTGCACCACCACCACGCCCGGCCTTATTTTTGTCTTTTTTAAAAAATATCTCATTGAGCTGGGAGTGGTGGCTCACACCTACATAGTATGTTCCAGGACAGCTGGGGCTACAGGGAGACCTTGCTTCAAAAAGACAAAAAAAAAAAAGCTATTATTTTATGTATGTGCGTGTATTGCCTGCATGTATGTAAGTGCACCCGTGTTGTGCAATGCCCACATAAGACAGAAGAGGCTGTCGGATCCCCTGGAACTGGAGTTTACGAACAGTTGTTAGCTGCCATGTGGGTGCTGGCATTCAAACCCTGGTGTCCTGCAAGAACGGTGTTCTTAACTGCTGAGCCATCTCTCCAGCCCTTATTTTTGTCTTTCTGAGACAGGGTCTCCCTGTAGCCCCAGCTGGCCTGGAACTCACTATGTGGACCAGGCTGGACTTGAACTCACAGAAATCTGCCTGCCTCTGCCTCCTGAGTGCTGGGACTAAAGTCATGTGCCACCACATCTGGTGTGAATGAATGTTTTACTTACATGTATGTGCACCATGCACATGTAGTTCATCCACACACAAACATGTACACATGCATATGCACAAACACACAATGGACCAACAACCACTTTACAAATAATTTAGAATATCCAAAGATAGAAATTACAATAATCTGGGGTCTAGAAGGATGGTTCCGAAGTTAAGAGCATATACTCCTCTTATGCTGGGCATGGTGACACACGCCTTTAATTCCAGCACTTGGGAGGCAGAGGCAGGCGGATCTTTGTGAGTTCAAGGCTAGCCTGGTCTCCGTTGCAGATCCAGGCTAGCTGCAGCTACAGAGAGACCCTGTCTCAAAAAGACCAAAAAAAAAAAAAAAAAAAAAAAAAAAAAAAAAAAAGAGTGTATATACTGCTCTTGCAGAGGACCTGGGTTTGGTTCCCAGCATCCACATAGGACAACTCACAACTGCCTGGAACTGGAACTCCAGCTCCAGAGAGATCTGAAGCCTATGGCCTCAGAGGGGAACTGCACTTTACATGAACATACCTACACACAGACACATACATACACATAATCAAAAATAATAAAAATACAGGGCTGGAGGGATAGTTCAGCAGTTAAGAGCACTTGGCTTCTCTTGCAGAAGGCAGGGGTTCAATTCCCACAACCCATATGGAGACTAATAATCATCCAGAACTCCAGTTCCAGGATTCCAAAGCCCTCTTCTGGCCTCTGTGGGTACATACATAAAATAAAAAATAAATGAATAAACAAAGAAAAATAACCAGATGTGATGGTGCATGCCTTTAATCCCAGCACTCTGAATGAAGAAGCAGGTGGATCTCAATGAGCTAGAGGACAGCCTGGTCTATATAACGAGTTCCAGGCCTGCTGATCTTCAGAGAGACCCTGTCTAAAAAACCAAAACCAAAAACAAACAAAAAACCCAACTCAACATAATTGGTAATCAGTGTTTGATCTTCAAATGGGAATCGTGTATATACTGCTCTTGCAGAGGACCTGGGTTTGATTCCCAGCATCCACATGGCAGCTAACAACTGTCCATAACTTCAATTCCAGGGCATCCACACTCTCTACTGACCTCTGTGGGCACTGCATGACATGGGTGCGCTTACATATATGCAAACAATACACTCATACACACAAAAATATAAAAGTATATATAATGGAGAGTGCCCCCTCAGACCCACCCCCCCACCCCCACCCCCTCTGAGAAAGAGCTGCCCTCCACCTAACTCTGGAAATCCCCTAGATTGTTCGAACCCTTTCCTGGTATATCTCTTTATGGTTTTTATGGAAATGGTCCGGGGCAGAAGAGGAAGAACATTCTGCCCAGGTAATCTAGCCAATGGCTGTATAAGGTAAGGCTCTGGAAATCAGCCCTATATTGTTCAAACCCTTTCCTGGTACATCTGTTTACGGTTGCTATAGAAATCCCCTGCTCTGCAGTTTTTGTGTTTAAAAACCCTACATTTCGAGGGCCCTGGGTCACAGTGTAGCTCCCAGGGCTACCTGCATCCCCAGCCGGTAGGTTTCAATAAAGCAGTTAAGTTCTCCTGAGTCTCAGTGTCCCAGTGGTCAATTCAGGAAATTTTTCAGACCCCAAACATATAAAACCAAAACAAAAGTAGGGCCCCTGTACTCAGTGGTAGAGCCTTAACATGCATAAGAACATGGGTTTAATCTCCAACACCAAAAAAATAATAGGAGCTGGAGATATTGCTTAATGTTTACAGCACTTACCTAACCTGTGGAAGGTTTATCAATACTGAGAAAATTATGAAATATTCCAAATTTACAGAAAATACTGAAATAGATGTAGCAGATATATTAATACACATGTTGCCTTTTTTCTTTTCAGTGCTAAGAGCAAACTAAGCCTTGACCATGAGCGTTCCACTGAGCTACAACCCCCAACCAGGCTATTGTTTTTTTCAAACCCTCCTTTTTGTCCTTCTATTTCTCTTCTTTTTGGGGACAGGGTCCTGTAGCCCAGACCGGCTAAACAGCCTAAAATGACCTTGAAATCCTGACCCTCAGGCAAATAAAGGAATTACAGACCTATGCGCCATCACGTGAGGGGGCAGGGGCGTTGGGTTTGGCGCTGAAAAACTACGGCCTCTAGGCGGGGCGGGGCGGTAGGGGCGGAGCGTAGGGGGAGGAGCGTATTGGGCGCAGGGAAGGGCTGCGCGGTAGTGGGCGGGGCCTGGGCGACCCGGGCCTCCGGGACCGCTGGCCGTTCTTGAGGCTGTCGTCATGGTGGGCCCCTTGGTTTACTTAGCGGCCGCGGTTCTGTTGATCGCTCTCATCCTCTTCCTGACTCGCCGCCGGGGTCGGGCGGCCGCAGGTAGGTGGTGCCGCTGTGGCAGGGCCGCTGGGGTCCAGTTCTCAGAACTCCGGGGCCTGGGCAGGCCGGCTTTCCGCACCATGTGCGCATGCGCTGGCCTGCCTAGCTGTGTTGAGCTTGCAAGGGCCTAGCGGAAATGCGCATCCGCGACCCGGAATAGGTCGCCGCGGTAGGACTGCGGAGGCAGAAGCCCCTACACTTATTCCCGCGCTAAACGAGGGCCTCACCCTCCCTTCTGTCCCTGACACGTCATACTCAGTGGTGCCCTGCCCTCACAGACACTTTCATCTGCCGGAGCGCTCTGCACCGGTAGGAGAGGCTGCAGGGTTCCCAGTTCCTCCCAGTGTGCTCTGCTTTCCTGTGAGTTGGAAGGACGGTGAGGTAACCTCAGGAAACGTTGAAGGCCTCTGCTGCCTCGCCAGAGAGGACACTCATGCTGCCTTGGCCTTCCCTAGGATCAGAAGACCGTGTCATTGGCCGGACACAGAACAGATAACCTATTAGCCCTCCTTCCTCACAGTTCTTGTCAGCAGAGAGGGTTCTGTGCGTCCGTCTGTTACCTTAGCCCATAAAGCTCCTCTAGAGCGCCCCTATGCCCCAAAAGGAGAGGAGAAGCAGGTAGCCGACAAAGATTCCTGGGACGGGAGATTCAACCTCTGATTGTGAAATGTAGTCTCTGGTTGGGGTGCCCCAGAAAACCCTAACAGATGATATTAAGCAAGTAAGAAATGTATTCCTAAGCGGGGCGTGGTGGCGCACGCCTGTAGTCCCAGCACTTGGGAGGCACAGGTAGGTGGATCTCTGAGTTCAAGACCAGCCTGGTCTACAGAGTGAGTTCCAGGACAGCTGGGACTACAGGGAGACCCTGCTTTAAAAAAAAAGAAAGAAAAGAAAAAAAAAAATGTATTCTGGAGTGGGCATTGAGTGAGGTGTAGAAACCTCCGTGTGAGAGGGCCTAATAGGTCACCTGGAAAGAGGGTGTGTTGAAGGGGGAGAAAAGTATTAAAACAACCTTGCTGCATTAGGCCAGGGTGTGAGTTATAAAGGCCTTGACAGACTGAAGCTGGAATTTTATGCTGTGAGCAGCAATAGTCTACGAGGATGAGACTTCTGGGTGCTGTCCCTCTACTGTCAGGAGGGTAGGTTGCTTGATAGTTTTATGGTTCCTCCCTCCCTGAAGCTAGTCAAGAACTACGGCACAATGAGGAGCCAGTAGCAGCAGGCCAAGTGGGCCAGTCTTGGCCTCTGGAGTCTGAGGAGCAGAGAGCTGGAGGCAGGCCGCGGCGCCGGAGGGACCTAGGCAGCCGCCTACAGGCCCAGCGACGAGCCCAACGAGTCACCTGGGCAGAAGTGGATGAGAATGAGGCGGAAACTGCTATCCCAGGTGAGCGGGTCCAGACTGATAGGGAAGAGGGCTGGATTGTAGGGGCTAAACTAGATAGGGGCAAGGAGCATGAAGCCACAGAGCAGAGGGGATAGACTGGTCCTTGACTTTGGTCCTGGGGAGCCAACAGTTCTGGGCCCCAATCCCTGGTTCATTGGGCAACCCCCCCTTTTCATCTTGGCTCAGTGGGATTACTATAACCCTAGGATAAGCTTTGGAAATAGAGACATTCCTGTTAACACATAGACCTCATACCTTTACCATGTACATACACATAGCCCTGGATTGTGGTGAAGGAGCTCACTTCTCCAGTACTTGAAGGCTGGCTTGAGTCTGAAGAAAAGATGTTTGGACTGTACTTAGAAGCTACAGACATTTGAGACTTTTGCCTTGAGTCCTTGAGATTATTAGCCCCTTTGGCTTGAAAAAGGGCCTTTTGTGAATGTAGTGATGCATGTTTATAATCTCAATACTCAGAAGACTGAGGCAGGAGCATGGCCAGTTTCCTGCACCATCCCTCTGGTCTAGATTTGGGGTCATATACTCTTCCTGGTCAGGTATCAGCATAACTTTAACTTTCAGCCAGTCCTGGAGTAGTCCTGAGATTGGGGTTATTTTTTTCAGTCTAGCTCTGGTAAGATAAAGGGATGGTCAGAGGCTGAGCACAGGACACTCAGCAGTTGCTGACTGGGGAAGATGTTAGATTTAAGACTGGGATAAATTTCCCCACAAGGCCATGCTTCCCTGGAGGTTTGGCACAGAGACAGAAATCAGGGTTATCTGCAAGTACAGACACTTTTCTGTGATTCTCAGACATACAGGTATTGACATGGCTGGCCTGGAACTCATGCTGTGGACCAGGTTGGGCTTGAACTCACAGAGATCAGCTTGTCTCTGCCTCCCCAGTGCTGGGATTAAAGGCATGTACCGTCATGCCCTACTTTTTTTTTTTTCAATTGCATTTTTATTCTTTTGAGGCTGTGTATGTACATGCACATGTGCCACAGTGCAGTTATGGAGGTCAGGGGACAACTTGCAGGAGTCAATTCTCTTCTAGCATGTGGATTCTGGGGCTCAAACTCAGGTCTTCAGGCTTAATGGCAAGGACCCTTACCTGCCAAACTATCTCACTGGCCCTGACATCTTCTTAGACCTATGTATTATCTAAAGTCTCATTTGTGCCCATGCTCCTAAGCCCCCCAAGCACACGTGTACTCACATTCATACTTGTACATGCATGTACATTTATGGCAGATGCCTCTGGAAGGCAGGTGTGTGTAGATGCCTCCCTATGAAGATAGTAACAGGGATAGAATGGCTCCTCTCTGACTAGGACTTGAACTATCTTTCTCCAACCATACCCAGCCCAGGAGGAAGAAGGTGTTGAAAAGCCAGTGGAAACTCAGCCAACAGGGAAAATTGGAGCCAAGAAACTACGGAAGCTAGAGGAGAAACAAGCTCGAAAAGCTCAGCGTGAGGCAAGCAAGAAGGATGGGGCTATCTGTGAGAGGTGGGAAAGGGCCCATTTCCCCAGTTCCTGTAACGGACTCTGCCCTTGGGGGCCCTTTTTTCTGGGCTGGTAATTTCTGGGCTGGTGTGTCTGGCTTTGTCTCCTGCAGCCTTAGTCTGTGCCCTGGCCCAGGATTTGCTTTCTCTGGGGAGTAGAGAAACTAGCCAGGGATAGGGGATATGTGCTTATGAAAACTTCTGGCCAGGCAGAGGAAGCTGAACGTGAGGAACGTAAACGCCTGGAATCCCAACGTGAGGCAGAATGGAAGAAGGAAGAGGAGCGGCTTCGCCTGAAGGAGGAACAAAAGGTGAGATTGATTCCAGACTCTTGTCTGACCCATGATCAGCTAGCTGGCTACCTCCCATGTAGGTCCCCAATGCCTCCATCCTGCAAGATAGGCCATGACACTGGGTGTGGTGGCTCATACCTGTAATCCCAGCACTTGGGAGGCTGAGGTAGGCAGATCTTTGTGAGATAAAAGTCAGCTGGACTACAGAGCTAAACATCTCCAAAACAAAGCATAAGATGGCCATGGACCCTGTACAAGGGCCTGTTGTGGTTTATTTGGTCCCTGGTTTCAAAATGCCATCTGTGGAAACTGCTACTACAAAGCAGAGTTTAAACTGGAGATTCTTGTGAGTATGAGTTATGGAGTATGCTTAGAATATTTGAGGAACATTAGATAGTCAGAGCAGCTGGAGCAGAGAAAGCAAAGAGGAGAAAGGGAGACAAAGCAGTGAGTGGTTCTAGATCCTGAGGCCTTGAGGCTGTTATAGACTGTAAGAGATGGTGAATCCATTTAGGGCCTGTCATAGAGCTGGTGCTCAGAGAATAGGGGCCACCATATAAAGGTAGTTAATGAGGGGTTAGAGAGATGGTTTAAGTTAAGAAAGCTTGCTGCTCCTTCAGAGTATCCAAGTTCAGTTTTTAGCACTCATATCAGGAGGCTTGTTAACCATCTATAATTACACCTCTGAAGATCCAGTGCCACCTTCTGGCCTCTATGAACACCTGAACATATGTAGCATACACTCTAACAGACATACACACATACACAATTTTCTTTTTTTTTCAGTCTTTTTTTGACACAGGGTCTCCCTGTAGTCCCAGCTGGCCTGGAACTCACTATATAGACCACCATGCCTGGCAACCTTAAAAATTTTGTATATGGCTGGGTGTAGTGGTACACACTTTTAATCCCAGCACTTGGGAGGCCAGAGGCAGGCGGATCGCTGTGAGTTGAAAGCCAGCCTGGTCTACATAGTGAGTTCCAGGACAGCTGGGGCTACAGGGAGACCCTGTCTCAAAAAGACCGAAAAAAAGTTT
>NW_008356263.1:517288-524788 GCF_000622305.1 Nannospalax galili
GGCTAATGAATGTTTGTATGCCATTCTTTTGGAGCCAAGTTTCCGAAAAGGAACAGTGCTAAGATGTAGGGTGTGTAAAATAAAACAGAACTTCTGGCTGGGACTTTTCCTAGACCTCTGTGTGATGGGAAGGCTGACTGTGGACATTGTAGGAGTGGCAATTAGGGGGTGGGCATGAACTGAGAAAGTTCTTCACCTTTCTGAATAGTGATCATGACTAATGTATCTTCAGTATTCTGGCTCTTTTTCCTGACCCTGATTTTCCCTATTCTTAGCAGAGTCCTGTGCTGATACATTTCTGACAGTATTAATAAATCCTTATTAACTAAATGTTACACTTTATTCAGATTTCTTTTTTTCTGTGGGTTTCTTTGAGGCAGCAGGCTAGTCTTGAACTTACTATGTAGCCAATGATCTTGAACTTTTTGAAACAGGTTCTCCCAGTATCCACCTCCCTCATGCTGGGATTACAGGCATGTACCACCACACCTAGTTTAGCTGGGGATTTAACCCAGGGCTGTATGCATTCTGGGGCAGGCACCCTGCCAACTGAGCTACAGTCCCTGATCCATTTACTTGTCACGTCTTAGGCTTCTTTGGGCTTTGACTGTCATTTTTTTTTCCTTATTTATTACGGTGTTGACAGGGTTTTGTTTTTTTTTTTTTAATACTTTATTTGTTATTTTTATTTTATGTGTACGAATGTATTGTCTGCATGTATGTGAGTGCACCTGTGTCATGCAATGTCTCGGAGGTCAGAAGAGGGCTTCGGATTCCCCTAGAACTGGAGTTAAGGACAGTTTGTAGCCACCATGTGGATGCTGGGAATTGAACCCTGGTCCTCTGCAAGAGCAATCAATGCTCTTAACTGCTGAGCCATCTTTCCAGCTCCATGACAGGGCTGGTTTTTTTTTAGTATATATTTTTAATTGAATTTTTGTGTATTTCATTCAATAAATCTTTTTCTTTAAAGATTTTTTAAAAAATATTTTTATGTCTGACTATATTACTTGCATGTAGGTAAGTGCACACATGTCATGCAATGCCCACAGAGGATAGAAGAGATTGTTGGATCCTCTGGAATGGAGTATATTCAAAATGTCTATTGCATCACAAAAATTTTGAGATATATATATGGTTTTTTTTTAAACTTATTACTTTTATTTTATGTGTGTGTATGTACTGCCTGCATGTGTAGTCAATAAGTGCACCCATGTAGTGCAATGACCAAAGAGTACAGAAGAGGCCATTGGATCCCCTGGAACTGGAGTTACAGACCGTTGTTAGCTGCCATATGGGTGCTGGGATTCGAACCCGGGTCTTCTGCAAGAACAGCCAATATTTTCTTTATTCTTATTTTATGTGTATGAATGTGTTGCCTACATGCAGTGAGTGCACCTGTGTTGTACAATGACCTCAGGATGATGGCGGACTTCCCTGGAACCAGAGTTACAGATGGTTGTTAGCTGCCATGTGGGTGCTGGGATTTGAACCTGGGTCCTCTACAAGAGCAACCAGTGGTCTTAACCATCTCTCCAGCCCCCATTCACTACATCTTTTTTTTTTTTTTTGTCTTTTTGAGGCAGGGTCTTCCTGTAGCCACAGCTGACCTGGATTTGCTAAGGATACCAGGCTAGCCTTGAACTCATAGAACTTTGCCTGCCTCTGCCTCCCAATTTCCGGGATTAAAGGCGTGCAGAATCATGCCCAGCTCCCATTCACTACATCTTAATCATATTTAGACCCTCTCCCATATCTGTACCACCTGTAGCCCCCCATTGGATTTTACAAATTCTGTCATATATGTTAAGGCATATCAAGTTTGTGTCCCCTGATGTCCGTCAGTGTGAATTCATCCACTGGAGCCTGGTCAGCCTATCTAGTGTCACTCCCTTAAAGAAGACCAACCCTCCCTCACCCAGCAGTGATCAGCTGCCAAGAGTCCCTCAGCTAAGGTTGGGACTTATTACCTATTTCCCCAGTTCTCTGCTGGGTTTTTACCAGGTTTGAGTTTGCATAAGTATTGTGCATGCTGTCACCATTGCTGTAAGTTCACATGAGCAAATTTCCAGCTACCTGGAAAACTCTTGTTTCCTTGTGGACACCCACTACCCCTCTTACAGGCTTTCCACCCGCTTCTTCAATGGTTCCTGAGCCCTGGGTGGCAGAGGTATATTATAGGAGTCCTATCCAAGGACACACACTCTGTCTCTTCTCTACATTTTGGCCAGTTGTGACTTTCTGTGTTAATTGCTCTCTGTTTCATGAGGAAGTTTCACTGGTGATGATTGTTGAAAGTTTTGAAAGGCTATTAAGACAGTAGTGTGTAGACTAACTAGACTAACTCAATTTGAGTTGACTGATTTTTTTTTTATTTTATTTTTATTTTATGTGTGTGAATGTAATGCCTGTATGTGTTGTGCAATGCCCGAGGAGGTCAAAAGAAGGCATCAGATCCCCTGGAACTGGAGTTACAGACAATTGTCAGCCACCATGTGGGTGCTGGGATTCGAACCCGGGTCCTCTGCAAGAGCAGTCAGTGCTCTTAACCACGGAGCCATCTCTCCAGCCTGAGTTGACTGATTTTTTTTTTTTTTAATTATTTTTTGTTTGAGACAGTCTTACTGTATAGAGGCTAGCCTGGAACTCACTTTGTAGTCAAGCTGGTCTTGAACTTGTGGTAGTCCATCCCTGTGCCTCAGCACTCTACCGAGTGCTAGAATGACTGATGTTTATCTTTTTTTTTTTAAATGTGTGTGAGTGTTTTGTCTGCATGTATGTAAGTGCACCTGTGTTGTGCAGTGCCCACAGGAAGAGGGTGTCAGGATCCCCTGGAACTGGAGTTAGGGACAGTTGTTAGCTGCCATGTGGATGCTGGGATTCAAACCTAGGTCTTCTGTAAGAACAGCCAGTGCTCTTAACCACTGAACCATCTCTCCAGGCCCTGACTGATCTTATGGTTAGACTGGGGTTATAAGAGGGTTTTTTGTGTGTGTGTGTGTGTATTTTTGTATTTGGGGGGGGGGGGTTGTTTTTTTTTTTTTTTTTGGTCTATTTGAGACAGGGTCTCCCTGTAGCCCCAGCTGTCCTGGAACTCACTATGTAGACCAGGCTAGCCTTGAACTCACAGAGATCCACCTGCCTCTGCCTCTCAAGTGCTGGGGTTAAAGGCATGCACCACCATGCCCAGCCTTTTTTTTGTGTTTTTTTGTTTTTTTTGAGATAGGGTCTCCCTGTAGCCCTAGCTGGCCTGGAACTCAGTACATACACCACGTTGGCCTTGTACTCACAGAGATCCACCTGCCTCTGCCTCCCGAGTGCTGGGACGAAAGGCACGTGCCACCACACCCAGCTGGTTAGAAGAGGGCTTCGAATTCCCCTGGAACTGGAGATAAGGACAGTTCATAGCCACCATGTGGGTGCTGAGACTCAAACCTGGGTCCTCTGCAAGGGCAGTCAGTGCTCTTAACCTGCTGAGCCATCTCTCCAGCCCCTGTTGTTTGTTTTTTTTTAAAAAAAGTGGAGAGCTAGGTCTGGAGAGATGGCTCAGTAGTTACAGTGCTTACTGCTCTGTCAGAGGACCAGAGTTCATATCCCAGCACCCATATCAAGTGGCTCACAAACATCTGTAACTCCAGCTCCAAGGCATTTGATGCCCCCTTCTGGCTTCTGTGGGCATCCACACATACACAGGCTAATACACACATAGAAATGAAATAAATTTTTTTTTATTTTTTATTTTTTTATTTTATGTGTATACGTGTATTGCTTGCATGTAGGTAAGTGCACCCGTGTCATGCAGTGCCCACGGAGGTTAGAAGAGGGCTTCAGATTCCCCTGGACCTGGAGTTAAGGATAGTTCATAGCTGCTCTGTGGGTGCTGGGGATCGAACCAGGGTCTTCTGCAAGAACAACCAGCATTCTTAACTGCTGAGCCATCTCTCCAGCCCAAAATAAATCTTTCATAAAAAAATTTTTTTTGGTCTTTTTGAGGCAGGGTCTCCCTATAACCACAGCTAGCCTAGAACTCACTATGTAGACCAGGCTGGCCTTGCTCTCCCAGAGATCTGCCTACTTCTGCCTCCCAACTGCTGGAATTAAAAGCATGCACCACCATACCTGGTTAAAAAAAATTTTTAAGGGGCTAGAGAGAGATGGCATAGCAGTTAAGAGTACTGGTTGTTCTTACAGAGGACCCAAGTTCAATTCCCTGTATCTATATTAAAACTAACAACCATCCATAACGGTCCATAACTGTCCAGTTCCAAAGGAACTCTTCTGGTCTCTGTAGGCATAACTTGACACAGATGCGCTTATGTACATGCAGGCAAAACACTCACACATAAAATAAAGAAATTCTTTGTTTTGTTTTGAGACAGGGTCTCCTGTAGCCCCAACTGGCCTGGAACTCGCTACATAAACCAGATTAGTCTTAAACTCACAGAGATCCACCTGTCTCTGCCTCTTGAGATTACTGGTGTGTGCCACTACACCTGGCCTAAAATAAATAAATTTTTTTTTAATTTTTTTATTATTTTCATTTTATGTGTATGTGTGTATTGCCTGCATGTAGGTAAGTGCACCCATGTCATGCAATGCCCGTGGAAGTCAGAAGAGGCTGTCAGATCCCCTGGGACTGGAGTTATGGACAGTTGTTAGCTGCCATGTGGGTGCTGGGATTTGAACCCCGGTCTTCTGCAAGACCAGTAAGTGTTCTTAACCACTGAGCCATCTCTCTAGCCCCATAAATAAATTTTTAAAGAAAATTTTCTGGGGATGGAGAGATGGCTCAGTGGTTAAGAGCACTGACTGCTCTTGCAGAGGACCCAAGTTCAATTCCCAGCACCTACAGGGTGGCTAACAGCCAACTGTAAACTCCAGTTGCAGGGGAGCTGACACCATCTTCTGACATCTGCAGGTACTGCACGACACAGGTGCACTTATACACATGTAGACAATATACTCATACACAAAAAATAAATAAGCCCTCGGGAGGCAGAGACAGGCCTATGAGTTCAAAGTCATCCTGATCCATGTAGTAAGTGCCCGGGCTACACAGGGAGATTCCCATCTCAATAAAATAAAATAATAAAACAAGCCAGGCGTGGTGGCGCACACCTTTAGTCCCAGCACTCGGGAGGCAGAGGCAGGTGGATCTCTGTGAGTTCAAGGCCAGCCTGGTCTATATAGTGAGTTCCAGGCCAGCTGGGGCTTCAGGGAGACCCTATCTCAAAAAAAAAAGACAAATAAATAAATAGTCACACTCTGTGTCCCTGTCGGGTACCTGCACAAACCAGAGATGTTTTATCCATGAGATTTCTCTTCCCTGTTTACTCAGCTGTCTCTGGTCTGTTTTTGCAGTTCTGGGACTTGAACCTAGGGTCTTGCAGACCAGGCGGTCTCTCTTTTTTTTTTTTTTTTTTTCTGAGACAGGGGCTCATAGTCTGTAGTCCAGGCTTGCCTAGAAGTTAATATGTAACCCAGGCTGGGCTCAAAGTCATGGTGGTCCTCTCTACCTCAGTTTCCCAATGCTGTGATTACAGGTATAAGCCACCATACCTGGGTTGCTTTTTTGTTAATTTATTTTGTTTTGAGACAGGGTCTCATTCTGTGAGCATAAACTATGCCAAAATTTACTATGTATCCCAGACTAGCCTTGAGCTCATATTGGTAATCCTGCCTCAGCCTCTTGAGTGCTGAGATTGTGTGAGGTGCCTGCCTGACTCATACCATGTTAACAGAGTGATGCTGCTCAAATTATTCTTTATTTCACTGTTAGGAACCCTTTTGTTTGGCTCCTGTATACTTTTGACATTGTCTAATTGTTTTAAGGTTTGGGTTTTGGTTGGGGGGTTGTTGTTGTTATTGTTGTTTGCACTCTTTGTCATTGTAAGATGCTCCTGGCCCGTCTTGGTGTTTCATATTGTCCGTCTTTGTTTTAACTTCTTATTTTACAAGCGTTTCTGTGAGTGTCCTACAAATGGACCATGCTGGGAGAAGGCTTGTGCTAAGTAGTAATGCTAAGGGTAATATGAGTGGACTGAGGAGTTATGCAGAAGTTGGAGAATGAATTGGTAGATAGGACTTGTTTCTGACTGGGGCAGCAGGCCTGATGACTGATTCACTGAGCCGGAGACCCAACAGGAAGACCTGGCATGTGGGGATTATATCACAAAAGGTCTGTTTGATACCTGTGAGATGGGCCAGCTAGTAGATCACATGAAGAGCAATGTATTTGGGAGAAGATATTTGAACAGCAATAAGCTATGGCAGTCACTGGCAAGGAAGTGGTTATTGATGCCCCAGTCAAGTAGTCCAGAGAGAATGTAGGGATGGGACTGAAAATGGATGTGGGGAAGAGTGCTCAAGCAGCAGGAGGAAGAAGGTACGGTGTAAAAGCCAGCAAAGGAGAGAGATGGTGGCTATGCCCAGCACCACTGAGAGGACAGGGGTTCCTTTTGGATTTGTGAGGTAGAGCATGGGTGTGACAGTAGCAGGAGATGTTTTGGTAGAACTGGGGACACGGTAAGCAGACTGTAGTGTACTGGCTAGGTACATAAGTAATGATGAGGAAGTAGAATCTGCTGTTTCTTCGTGATACTTGGACATGACTAGGGAGGGGTGAAGTTGGTAGCAAAGTTTTCAAGAGATTTTTCCTAAGTTGATCTCCTGAGCAAGAAGGGCAGGGGAAGGTCCTAAGCAGCATTTGTCTGGGTGGTAATGGAGCTCATGACAAGAAGGGCCTCTGCCAATTGTATATCTTGGCTAAGTCTTGAAGTCTTAAAGAAGCATTGTCCCCAAGAAAAACCTGTATATTTGTGTTCATGTCCTTCAGAGACAGCAGGGACCAGAACAATTATGAGTGGGCAGCTGTCCCAAATACCTGACTCTTTTTCCTTTGTTTTCCACAGGAGGAGGAGGAAAGAAAGGCCCGGGAGGAGCAGGCCCGGCGGGAGCACGAAGAGTACCTGAAACTGAAGGAAGCCTTTGTGATAGAAGAGGAGGGTGTGAGCGAAACCATGACTGAGGAGCAGGTGGGCTCACCACCCCTGGGAAACCTGTGCCTCAAGGGTAGAATGTGTCGGGCCCAAAGCTTGCCACTCCATTTCTGATGCTCCTGGTGGGATATGGAGAAGTAGATTGGGTGCCCTTGCAAGCAGGTTTTTATCCTCAACAGAGAATGATGTCCTGGCCATCCCTCATTCTGGGAGGTTCTGCTGTTCCTGTAAGCAGGTGATGGGGTGGAAATGCAGACAGGTAGCACGCAAGTGAATAGGGAATATAAATAGTTGGCCAGGCTCAGAGTCTTGTGACTCCAGCCAGGCAGGTACTCACCCTGATTTCTCTTCCCTCTAGTCCCATAGCTTTCTGACAGAATTCATCAACTACATTAAGGTAAGAGACTTAGACTGGCATCTTCTCCTGCCATGTGAGTGTGCCCGTGTGTTTATGATTTATATGTCTTCTCAGGGCCAAGCAGGACAGGCCCAGGTAGATGCT
>NW_008356263.1:529788-577440 GCF_000622305.1 Nannospalax galili
ATACCTCAGAACAGCCCAAATCCGGTTACCTTAACAGCTCTTGCAAACAGCTTTTCGTGACCAAAGATCTCCACTGTTCCTTCCCCAACTAGAAGAGACCCTCTGTTGAAGGTCTGGAAAGGCCTAAGACTAGAGCCTCTTGTACTGAGTCCCTCTGGGGAGAAGCATGGAGTCACACCAGCAGAAAGGCATGATAGGGAAAGGAAGAAATTTGACTATAGTAGGAGAGGGTTTACAGGTATTTGTGGGAGGTGGGAACCACCTGTCTCTGCTTTGAGAATTGTTTTCCTCATAGGACACCATAAACCGTATCCAGAACCTGCTGGCTGAGGGGACTCTAACAGGTGAGAGAATGAGAACCAATCACTATAGGCTCTGACCTTGGGGAATGTGTGGCACAGGGTCTTGTTGCCATTCCAGGTTGGGGAGGGACATCAAGGAATTGGACTTATATTAAAAGGAAGACACATAGAAGCCTGGGCCTAGCTGTAGGGTAAAGGAAGATTGATATGACCTGTCTCGCTGGGAATGGATGTACCCAGGGAAGGCCAAGCTGATAGGTGAACTGGAAGGCTCTAAGCCAATTATGAAGGAATAGGTGGGCATTTTCAAACTAGGTGGAGGGCTCAGGAGAACTCAACCCCACAACCTGCATGTCCCCACAGGTGTGATTGACGACCGGGGCAAGTTCATCTACATAACCCCAGAGGAACTGGCTGCGGTGGCAAATTTCATCCGACAGCGGGGCCGGGTGTCCATCACTGAGCTTGCCCAGGCAAGCAACTCCCTCATCGCCTGGGGCCGGGACCTCCCAGCCCAGGCCTCAGTCTGACTCCAGCCGTTCCCTCTTGGATGTGTGATGTTGCCTACATACATTATCATCCTTCCCTGCCATCCCGGGGTATGGATGGAATGTGACCAGGAAGTTGTGGATTAAAGGCCTGTGAGCACTGCTGAGCTTTTTGTGGCTTGGTGTAGAAGGCCTGGCATGGGATATCAGATGAGCAGGTGAAATCTAGGCCTTGGGTTATATCTTAGAGACAGGGAGGGTCCCTTGCAAGCTGGCAGAAGTTCCATTCTTTTATATTTGTTCATTCCTAAAAGAAGTATTACACATTTATTGTGTTCCTTTGTACCCTACAAACCCAGCTCCCTAGATGAGTTCTTTCTTTGCCTAGCCTCCCTCACAGTGAATGTAAAGGAATTTCTCAGGCCACATCTCCCCTTAGGGAAAGAAGTTTCACCATTTTATGTAATGACTCAAGAGTTCTGAGTAGGACCAAGAGCCCTGGGGAAAAGAGTTAATGAGAAGTACCAAAGATAGAGTCGTAGGTAGTAGCCTTTGAGAGGGAAGTCCTTGAAAGAGAGCCTGGCCAACTGCTTATGGGGCAGAGAAAGGAAGAGGAGGGCTCACTTGGGTTTGATGTAATTGTTCTGACGTTTATCACATGAATTCAGCCCTGAATCCTTGACAAAAAGTAGTTTTTAAGTGGTGTGGGTGATTGCACCCACTGGAGGATATGAGGAACATATGCTCAGAGGTGGGTGTGAGATGGAAGATGTGTATCTCCTGTAGGGTCATTCTTTCTAGTTCTTGTGGGCTGTTCATTGTGTGAACATCACACAGTGCTGTTGGTGAGGCATGTTTTTTGTTTTTGTGTGTTATTTTAGAAAAGATCAGTTAATAAGGGCTGCATGCATTGTTTGTAAGGTCATCTGTAGCATAGATATAGTAAGAAAGGTAAACACACAGATAACCACAATGTGATATAAGAATATAAAATTATGAAGACAAAAGCATAGATGACATGGAGTCAAATCAGTGGTCATTAGTCCTGATTATTCATTAGAACTACCTATGGAGTTTTTAGTAGCTGTAACCTAAATAAGAATCTTGAGAATATCAGTAGAAGAGTCTCAAGGACAGCAAAGCTGACAGCCCAGGAACTGATGAAGCAGATAGAGAGGTAGACAGCAAAGTGGCAAGTAATTGAAATCTCCAGTGGGGGCCAGAGAGATGGCTCAGCACGTAAAAGTGCTAGCCGTGCAAGCCTGACAACCCAAGTTCACTCCCTGAACCCACATAAAAAGCTAGATGTGGTAGCATGCTGTAATCCCAGAACTCCTGCAGTGAAATGGGAGATCAGTAACTGGTGAGCTAGCTAACCTGGGTAATGCAACATAACAAACAAGATACCCTGCAAGGTGGAAGTCAGAAACCGACCCAGAAGGTTGTCCTCGGACCACCACATAGGCACCATGGCATGCTTGTGCCCGTGTTCACTCACACACAGATAGTAAAAAATAAAGCCTCCGGTGGGAGAGGCATCTCAGATCAAGATAGTAGCTCTAGGATCTTACCCAAAGACCAGCACATATTTGAATTCTGAAATTTTGTTCTTCTTGTTATTATTTTCTGTTTTTTAATTTATTTTTGAGGGGGGTTGAGATAGGGTCCCACTGTGTAGTTCTGGCTGGCTAGCCTTTAACTCACAGGGATTCCCCCTGCTTCTACCTTCCAAGTCCTGGGGTTAAAGGTATGTACAACAAGAGTCTCACCGCCCAGTGTTGCTAGCATGGGACTTGCTTTGTAGCTCAAGCTGGCCTCAAATTCAAGGTACTCTGGCCTCAGCCTCCAAAGTACTGGGATTCTAGACATGCACTGCCGCCACCCGCCTGTCCCCAACCTTTATGATTTTGATGTCCAAGGGTTTGGTGTGGAAGAAAAAGACTATGATGTTTTGTGCATTGTTTGTTCATTATTTAGTACTTAGTCTGGGTTTTTTAGGGGGCGGGGGGCTGACCTTGAACTCACAGAGATCTACCTCTGCTGGGACTAAAGGCGTGTACCACCACGGCCTGGCTACAGTACATGCTCTTAACTACTGACCCATCTCGCCAGTCTGCATTTACATTTTCTTTCTTTCTTTTGTTTTTTTGGTCTTTTTGAGACAGGGTCTCCCTGTAGCTCCAGCTGACCAGGAACTCAATATGTAGACCAGGCTGGCCTCAAACTCACAGAGGTCCTCCTGCCTCTGCCTCCCAAGTGCTGGGACTAAAGGCGTGCGCCACCACGCCTGGCTACATTTTCTTACTCATTGGTTCTCCTTTAAATTTTATTCATTTCTGGGGCCAGTTCTCATTCTCTCTGGAGCACCACAGTGTATCAAGTTGCTGACAATATTATGAATGATGGATGATGATTTTGAACTGGGGACTTAAGATTTCTTTGTACTGGTATTTGAATCCTTTACTTTGGGAGGCTCCTTCACACACCAGGAACCTCTAGACTATTAGTTCTAACCAAGTAAGTTTTGATTTTTGTAACACCTAAACCATGCTTTGTTCTAGATGCCTCATCTCCACAACCCAAGCCCAAAATAGTTCTGTTCTGTTACCTTTTGCTTCCTGCAGATCCCAGATCTGATTTAGTATGATTCCATCTGAGCCTCTGTTACTGGCAAGCCCCATGATTATAGAGCCATATAGTAGAGCTTGTCCTTTATTTTTACAAGACAAGCTCTGACTCTGTGAGACACATACAGTATGGCCTCCAACTTGTAACCCTCCTGCCTCAGCCTCAAGTGGTAGAATTACAAGAGCGGACCACCTCATCCCACTACAAACTGTCTTTTAAAAATTGGCAGCTTAGCTGGTGGTGGTGGCGCACGCCTTTAATCCCAGTACTCAGGAGGCGGAGGCAGAGGCAGGCAGATCTGTGAAAGATCAAGGCCAGCCCAGTCTACATAGGAAGTTCTTATCCAGCTGAGGCTACAGGGAGACTCTGTCCTGTCTCAACAAAAAACAAAACAACAAAAAATTTGGCAATTTGCAAGATCAGCCATTAGTTGAAATGATTGAAATTAGGTAGTGAATACATGGACGTTAGCTGTTTTCACAGATGTTTTAAGGGGCTGGAGATGTAATATGCCCAGTTGGTAGCCTGAGCATGCATGAACCCCCCCTGGGTTCTGTCCCTAGAACCACATAAACCATGCAAGGTGGGACCCTCCTGTACTCCCAGCTCTTGGAAGATGAAGGCAGGAGGATGAGAAGTTCAAAGTCATACTTGGTACATAGGAAGTTCTAGGCCATTGTATGCTACATGAAACCTTGTCTTTAAAAAAAAAATTTCAAAAGAAACCAAAATGTACGGAGAACCTGCTGAGTACACAGCATGACCCCAGGCACCCCAGGGAGATAACAGAGCACAGCATGACCCTGTCTACACCTACAGGCAGATGCAGTAGAAGTAACCTAATAGAAAAGCTGACCACCAGCTAGCAAGTATGTGGCCAGATGCTGGAGTGAGAGACAAGTGGTACTAAGGACATCTTAGGCTGAGGAGAGGGACACTGGAACAGAGAATGGAAAGGCCTGAGAGTATGGAGGATTAGATTGAAGGAGAAAGGCAACGACAAATGAAAGACAAAGGTAGAAACTCCAAAGAGAGTGAATGTTGAGCTCAGAGATCTGGGCTTTATTTACTAAGGTGAGGAAAGAGGAAATGTTTAATAAATATTTTGAATCAGTGACTTTTCTTAAACCTTTACAATCATTATATTCTATAAATGTTCTCCCTCCACACTGCCAGTTGGGCTGTTGAGGTTTTCCCTCAAGTGTCCATGAATGCACATCCCCAACATTGGAGACAGTTGCTCCTCTAAGGCTGTGATAGTCAAGCTCTTTAGACAATATCCCATAATTAGAAATGCATTTTGGGGACTGGTGAGATATCTCAGAATTAAGGTGCTTGTTGGTCTTCCAGAGGACACAAGTTCAGTTCTTACATCAGGCAGTTCACAACTCCCTGTAACTTGAACTCCAGGGTATGCAACACCCTCTTCTGGCCTCTTTGGGCACCTGTACACATGTGGCATACATGCACAGACACAGAAAATACAAATAAATCTTTTTTAAATGTAAAAGAAATATTTTACATAAAGGATTCAGTTTCATTTATTTTTTTTTTGGTATTTTTGAGACAGGGTCTCCCCGTAGCCCCAGCTGACCTGGAACTTGCTGTGTAGACCAGGCTGGCCTCATACTCACAGAGATCCACCTGCCTTTGCCTCTGCCTCCTAAGAGCTGGGATTAAAGGCGTGTGCCACCACACCCAGCTAAGACTCAGGTTTTTTTTGGTTTTTGTTGTTTTGTTTTTAATTTTATTTATTATTTTTATTTTATGTGTATTGCCTGCATGTAGGTAAGCGCACCCGTGTCATGCAGTGCCCATGGAGGTCAGAAGAGGCCGTCAGATCCCCTGGGACTGCAGTTAACCGACAGTTGTTAGCTGTCATGTGGGTGCTGGGATTCAAACCCAGGTCTTCTGAAAGAAAAACCAGTGTTCTTAACCACTGAGCCATCTCTCCAGCCCATGGACTCAGTTTTTATACGTGCAAGTATACCTAGAAGCAAGTGAAGTGAGAGTTCACAGCACATCTTCAGTGTGTTGGTGCACACTATTTGTTTCTTTGTTGTGTTTCATTGACAATGGTGGCTAAATTCTCAGCACCCTAAAGGTGAGCTGAATTTATAACCCATGAATAGATCTACTTTTTAATATATAGCCTAAGCTGGCTTTGAACTTTCAATCCTTCTGCCTCTTCCAAGTTCTGGGATTACAGGTGTGCACTACCATACCTGCCTCCATGAACAGATCTCTGACCTATAGATATGGGAATATGAGTCAGTAGTAGAGTACTTGAATGTGTGGCCCTGTGCTCTATCTGCAGCACCTTAAAAAAAAAAAAAAAAAAAAAAAAAAGCCGGGCATGGTGGCACACACCTTTAATCCCAGCACTCAGGAGGCAGAGGCAGGCAGATCTCTGTGAGTTCAAGGCCAGCCTGGTCTACATAGGGAGTTCCAGGTCAGATGGGGCTACAAGGAGACCCTGTCTCAAAAAGACCAAAGAAAGAAAGAAAGCTGGGCATGGGGGTGCACGCCTTTGATCCTAGCACTTGGGAGGCAGAGGCAGGCGGATCTCTGTGAGTTCAAGGCCAGCCTGGTCTACATAGCGAGTTCCAAGACAGCTGGGGCTACAGGGAGACCCTGTCTCAAAAAAGAAGAAAAAAACGAAGTCCTCAAGAGCCTTGTTCCTTTTATATTGAGAATGGGGCCAAGGATGAGTGTCTGGGTGAAGCGTAATGTATGGAACTGGTGTGTGTGCATGTGTGTGTGTCCCATGGTACGGGGCTACCAATAAGCTGTATGACCAGCTCCATAAACAATTCTGTGTGACCCACAAAAACCTCAGGTATCATTCTTTTGGTACTATCCACCTTATTTTTTGAGACAAGTTCTCTCACTGGCCTGGAACTTGCCAAGTAGGCTAGGCTGACACAATTGAGCCTCAGGAGTCCACTTGTCTCTACCTCCTCAGCACGAGGATTATAAGCACATGCCACCACATTTGGGTTTTGTTCATTTACATGGGCTCTGGGGATAAAACTCAGGTCCTCATGCTTGCAAGGGAAGCACTGTACTGACTCCCAGCCCCTCCATATGCAACTTTTGATAGCCATCAAGTTGGACTAGAAGCAATTAGACTAAAGAAATGACACTGCCAGGGTAGGTGGCACACACCTTTAATCCCAGCACTTGGTAGGTAGAAGCAGGTGGATCTCCCGAGTTCAAGGCTGACCTGGCCTATATAGTGAGTTCCAAACTAGCCAGGGCTACCATAGTGAGACCCTGTCTTTAAAAAAACTTTTGACTTGGTTTATGCTCATATACACATAATATTTTGTATTTTTGAGACAGGGTCTCCCTGTAGCCCCAGTTGACCTGGAACTAGCTGTGTAGACTAGGCTGGCCTCAAACAGATCCACCTGCCTCTGAGAAACACTTTGACTTGGTTTATGCTGATACTATACATAATTTGTTGGTTAGTTAATACAGTATTTGAAATCAGGCTTTCAGCTTGCAATCCTCTTTCCTCAGCCTCCTGAATATTTGAGATTACAGGCTTAACATGAGTAACTCAGTTCTGGATACAAGAACCTTAAAAAAAAAAAAAAAAAAAAAAAAAAAAAATAAACCCACTCCTCTCCACATTGCTTTTGGTCATGGTGTGTAGCACAGCAACAGAAAACCTCAAAAATACTGATACTGTAACATTAAACTTTTTCAAAGATAAATTTGGGTTTTTTTTTTAACTAGTCTGATAGTTTTTAGTGCTTTCAACTTTCTTAAATGATTTTATAGTTTGAATTTCTAACATTATACAAGTGGATCCATAATAAGAATAAAAGTACTTGGGAGGCAGAGGCAGGCGGAACTCTGTGAGCTCAAAGCCAGCCTGGTCTACATAGTGAGTTCTAGCCCAGCTGGGGATACAGGGAGACCCCATCTTAAAAAGACCAAAAAAATAAAATTTAAAAATTAGGGCTGGGAGGTAGCTCAGTGTAGAGCGTACATAGGGAGATGCATAAAGTCCTGAACTTGATCTCCGTCACACACAAGAAAAAAAGAAACTGGTAGTGGCCCTAACATACCAGAACTGAGTGACTGAAATTTAATATATCTCTTACTTTAAAAGATTTTCATTTGTTTCCCAAGATCAGTTACTTTGAGCTAAACTCCATAGTTCTGTGTATGTTTATGGGGCAGTGTAATTATGTGGACATAAGTATAACATCTAGTTTGGCTATTTTTTGTTGTAGTTTTGTATTTTTGTTTGTTCAGACAGAGTCTTACTCTCTAGCATAGACTAGCCTTGAACTCCTGGCAGTCCTGCTACCTCAACCTCCTGCATGCTGGGATTGCAGGCATGAACCACCACATCGGCTGGCAGTTATAATGTCTTTGTTGTTTAGTTTTTTTGTTTGTCTTTTAAGACGGTCTCATATAGTCCAGGCTGGCGCAAACTTGCTAATAGCTAAAGGTGACTTTGAATTTGAGGTCTTCCTATTTCTACCCAAGTGCTGGATTATAGGTGTGGGCCACCATGTCTAGTTTATGTGGTGTTGGGAATTGAACCCAGAGCTTCATGCATTCAGACAAAGCACTATACCAACACCCCCAGCCTTTATTTTTTATTTTTATTTATTTATTTTTCAGATAGTCTTTCTAGCCCAGGCTAGCCTGGGTCTTATATAGACCATACTTGGTCACGAACTTGTGGTGATCTTTCTGCCTCTGCCTCTTGAATGCTGGGATTACAGGTATACAGTACCATATATGGCCACCTTAATTTAACATCCTTTTATTTTGTGCATATTGTCTCAAATCAGAATAGACCAGAGTAGGGACTAGAGAGATGACTCAGCAGTCAGGAGCATTGGCTGCTCTTGCAGAGGACCCAGGTTCAATTCCTAGCACCCACATGACAGCTAACAACTGTCTCTAACTCCAGTTATAGGGGATCTGATGCCCTCTTTTGACCTCAGGCATTGCATGACACAGGTACACAACATACATTCAGGCAATACACTCATACACTTAAGAAAAATTTTTTTAAATAGACCAGGGTAACAAATTATATATATATATATATAATAGATGAAATATTATTGAGCATAATGCTCAATCATCAGGAGATTGTCATCTTTTCACATGTTAGTTACTGTTCCTACTGGGTGACAGCAACTCAGGAGAGGAAAGGTCGGCATATGAAAGTGAACACAAAGGCAGATAATAAAAGTTCATTAGGTCATCACCGTGTCTGTCTACAGTGATCATGTAAAAGTATTTACAAAGAAAACTTGGAGATTAATTTATCCTAACTTTTACAAAAATTAAATCTGGTACCTTATTTTTTGAGTCTACATGCTTCCATGAAATTGTTTAAAACTCTGTAGTCCCAGCACTTTGGAGGTGCAGACAAGCAGATCAGGAGTTCAAGAACCTAAGTTCAGATCCTCAGCACCAACATAAACACCAGATATCAGAATATATTTGTCACTAGAGCATGGGTATAGAGGGAAGAGAGAGACGTCTCAAAAAATAGTGTGGAGAGTGATCAAGGTGGAAGGCAATCCAGGAAGACATCTGATATCTGATGTAAGCCTCTAGACCTCCATGTGCACATGTGCAAAAACCCACAAGGTCATGTACATAACACACACACACCTTGGTATAAACATTGAAACCTAAATGTGAGTTCAAGTTCATCATCTAACCCAGCTTGGTATGCAGAGGCACAGTCATCCCACAGAAGAAGCCCCAAGTGTTTTCAACTTCATAGTGGCCATTTGGATTGTGTAGAGTGATCAGTCTTTGCCTATTCATCTGCAGAACTAGGGTTTTTTAAATTAATCATTCAACAAATGATTATCTGTTATGTGTTTTCTAGTGCTGCCACAACACCACAAACTTAATGCCATGAAACAATACAGATTTATTTATTACTTATTTTGAGACAGAATCTCTGGCCGGCCTTGAACTTGCTATATAGCTGAGGATGACACTGAACTTCTGATCCTCCTTCCACTTCCCAAAGGCTAGGATTACAGGTGTACACCACCTGCCCAGTTTTATGTTGTGCTGGGGATCAAATATAAGATTTCATGCATGCTAGGCAAGCACTCTATCAACTGACCACATCCGAGCCCAACATATTGCCTTACAGTTTGGTAGCTCAAAACTCCAACATAGGTTTTACAGGGTTAAGATTAAGGTGGGGCTGAATTCTTTTCAAGAGATTTTTGAGTTTCCAGAGAACACCCCCTTTCTATGCTTGTGGCCCTTCTCCATCTGCAAAACTAGATACATCACATCTACCTAGCTATTTCTCTAGTCATATTAACATTTCTACTTTTCTCTCACTTTTAAGGACTCGTAATTACACATTGTCCCAGCCTGGCGCTGGAGGCCTTTTATACCCAGCTGCTCTGAAGGCTGAGCAGGGAATTGCAGGTTCAAGACCTGTGTGGGCTGCAGAGTGATTACAGTGTCCCACCTGAATTAGCCAGGCTAATCTTATTTTAAGGCCAATTAATCAAACCTTAGGTTCTTTTTTTTGTAAACTTTTTTTTTATGTGTATGCATATATTGCCTGCATGTAGGTAAGTGCATGTGTGCCGTGCAGAAGAGGCTGTTGGATCCCCTGGCACGAGTTACAGACAGTTGTTAGCTGCCATGTGGGTGCTGGGATTCGAACCTGGGTCTTCTGCAAGAACACTCAGTATTCTTAATCGCTGAGCCATCTCTCCAGCCCTGATAAAGAGTTTTTAAAAAGATCCTAGGGGCCAGGTATGGTGGTACACACCTTTAATCCTGGCACTCAAGAGGCAGAGGCAGACAGATTTCTGTGTGGTCGAGGTTAGCCTGGTACATAGTGAGTTCCAGGCTAGTTGGGGAGACCTTGCTCAAAACAGCAACAAAAGATCCTAGGGGCTAGAAATGTAGCTCAGTGATAGAATGTTTGTCTGGCATGTGTTAGGTTCAGTTCCTAGCACTAGCCAAAAGAGAGAGGAAGAGAAAGAGGAGATGAAGTAATATAATCTGCATAGAGCCTGTAAACTAGAAAGACATTATTTGGCATTAAGATCGGTCTACCTGTATGAAATGAATAGAGGAGCTTTTCATCTTTTCTTATGATTTAGAATTAATATCCTCCTTACAAATTAGGTAAAACTACGTTGTAAAACAATCTAGGGTCAAGCTGGGTATAGGGGTACACACTTTTAGTCCTAGCACTCAGGAGGCAGAGGCAGGCAGATTTCTGTGAGTTCAAGTCCAGCCTGGTCTACATAGTGAGTTCCAGGCCAGCTGGGGCTGTGGGGAGACCTTGTCTCAGAAAGAAAGAAAAGCAATCTAGAGTCTAGAAATGTGACTCAGTGATAGATTTGCCTAACATGCACCAGGCCATGGATTCAGCTCTTCCCCTGAGGCCTCTTTGACATAGAAAATATCATCAGCCTTCTGACTTTATTTTAAATGGCTCCTCTTCATCTCATTATTAAAGGAGAGATACCCATCCCTAAAGTTACAGGAGTTACCAAACAAGTCACCTAACACTGGACAAGTGAGATTGACAGCATGTATTGCTTAAATGTAATCGCAGCTTGAGGGCAGAGGATACCATAGGCCTGGCAAGGCCACATTGGAGTTGTACTTGGGAATAGAATAAACAGCTAGGAGCTGTGGGAGCAGGTTTTGTAGTAACTAGAGAACTGGGTGTTTCTAGCTCTGGCAATTACTGTGACTGACCTCTTTGAATCATTCCTAGAACTGGGCAAGGAAAACTGAAACCTGCTGAGAGGTAAGTAGGGGCTGCACCTCTTCCATGTGCCAAGAAGACTGGCTCAAGGACTTCATTCACACATCCGGAGTGGGAGGGCAACTTGTACTATGACCATTTAAGCCTCCTAATACCAAGTCAAGGTAGCAAATAGTCTTGAACCTTAATTTCATCTCCTGACAAATTAGAGTGTCTTGTTCTCAGTCACTCTCATACACACAGTAGTAATAAATAAGAAAAGAATAAGAAAACCTCTTATTTGCACCAGGCAAAGCACTTTAAGCAGACAAAAGGCCAACTTTGCTGTTACTTTTACTGAGGGGAAAGATACGGACAAGGGATGAGAAGAACTTGACAGGAATCTATAAAAATTCAGGCATGTGCAAGGGGATTTTTAACTTGGGCAGAGGCTTTGAAAACCTCCCAGAAATCACCAGTCATGTGAGAGATGGGTCCAAGGAAATAATAGAAAATTAGAGCCCCAAAACTGGCAATGACAAGGCCAGATGTGATGGCTCCCATTTTTAATTCCAGCACTGGGGAGGCAAAGACTGGTGGATCTCTTCCAGCACCAGGGAGGCAGATGCAGGGCAATCTCTGTGAGATGGAGGCCAGCCTAGTCTACATATCAGGATCCAGGCCAGCCTGGTCTACATAGCGAGTTCCAGGCCAGCTGGGATTCCAGGGAGACCCTGTCTCAATAAAAAACAATTGTCAGTGACACTAAAATGAGCCCATTATAGAGTTGACAACAGCCAAAAAAGAGGATAAGTGGACCGGAGAGATTGGCTCACCAGTTAAGAGCTGTGGCTGTACTTAACAGAAGACCTGGGTTCAAATCCTAGTACCCACATGGTGTCTAACAATCATCCATGACTCCAGGTCCAGGGGGTCCAACATCCTCTTCTGTCCTCTGGGAGCACTGCTGACACAGGTGCACTTATACCATGCAGGCATAACATATACATAAAAATAAATGTAGCCACTAGGATTCGAACCCATTTTCTGCAAGAATAGCCAGTGCTCTTAGCCACTGAGCTCTCTCTCCAACCCCAAACTAAAAATTATTTTTTTAAAAGGAGGGTGTGGGGGGGTGGTGCTGGGCGGCACCCAGGTAATCACCCAGGCACTAAGCACAACATCCTTGAATTACAGCACCATTTCTTGGGGAGTGGTGAAACTATTTTTTTTTTTTGGCTAAAATAGTTGTAAACAAAACCTAGGTCTACCATCCATGCTAAAAGGGACAAATATAAATAGATGTGAAGGCAAAAGACTCATTACAGCCTGGTGCACACCTTTAATGTTGAGCACCAGAGAGGCAGATGCAGGGCAATCTCTGTGAGATGGAGGCCGGCCTAGTTTACATAGCGAGTTCCAGGCCAGCTGGTGCTACAGGGAGATCTTGTCTCAAAAATAAATAATCTCTCCGGAATTCTTTTTTTGGTTCATACTCATGATGATTGGATGTGCATGCCATTGTGTGACTGGTGCCTCCCACAAACCTTTTTACCACATAGACACATTACCCATCTTGTGAAAAAAAAATTCTTTTTCTCTCAGGACTCAGTGGCACAGGCCAGGAGAATCACTGCAAGCTCGAGTGCACCCTGGTTCACAGAGTTCCTTACAGAAAGAATGTAAAAATGATTTGTCATTGATAATTGTGAAATAGGAACATCTTATTTAATATATATATATATATATATTTTGGGGGAGGATCTTTTTGAGACAAGGTCTCCCTGTAGCCCTAGCAGGCCTGGAACTCCCTGTGTAGACCAGGCTGGCCTGGAACTCAAAGAGATCCACCTGCTTCTGCCTCCTGAGTGCTGGGATTAAAGGCATGCACCACCATGCCTTACTTTATTTAATAATTTTAAAAGCAAACATTAGAACCAAAAACAGGCTTTAAAAACAATTGTGGGGGGGGCGGGGGTGATTAGAAAAGAGCAAGAAGATCCGGTCGTGGTGGCGCACGCCTTTAATCCCAGCACTCTGGAGGCAGAGGCAGGCGGATTTTTTGTGAGTTCAAGGCCAGCCTGGTCTCCATAGTGAGTTCTAGGCCAGCTGGGGCTACAGGGAGACCCTGTCTCAAAAACTACCAAAAAAAAACCAAGAAATAAAAACTATAAAATAGGATGACTGAAGGCCAGCCCCCCGCACGTCAGTTGCCACAGCAGATAGGAGCCCAATGATCTCAGAGTGGAAGCGCTGTGTTTTTAGGACAGACTCTGGCACTACTACCTTTTGCTAATGCTTAAATCTGGGCCTGGCTTGTTTCCCCACCCTAATCGGCTAAAGCCATAGGGTGGCTTCCTTAAGACTTCCTTCAGGAAGTCTTCCTGGGCGGCTGTCAGTCCCCGTGACACCCTGAGGCGCGCTCATGAGGGAGCCGGGTCCGGTTGAAGTCTTCACCCGACTCGTTCGCTCGCTCTCTGGGATCCCGATGAAATGTCGGCTCCACGCCAGGCACAGAGCACAAGGGGAAAACGTTCCAAGCCTACTGGAATACAAAATATGTGTATTTCCCTCGGCTCTTCGACAGCCGCAAGTTTCAAACTGCTTCGGTTTGCTGGGTCTTCCTTCCGCGAGGTCGGATTCCCCGGCGCCAGCAACGACCCTCCGCACCTGTCAGATGTAAAGGCTCTTTAAGACGTGAGGCCGAGTTCTGGAAGAGCCGGTGCAGGAGACCGAGGCTCAGCTGAGTCGGAGCGGAGGGGCTCCTTGCCAAAGATGTGGGGTTCAGGGAGGATGGGCTCCTGCTTGGACTTGGAGAGCAGAGACTGGGGGCTGAGCCCAAGACACGAGAGAGCGGATACCCGGAGCCATGCAAAAGGTCGGTGCCACAGAGCTGGGGTGTCACGGAGCCGGGGAGAAGACGGGTCCCGAACGCCGGCAGCGCTCAGCGACCACGGGGTGAGACGCGGCGTTCCACCGGGTCCCGGGATTGGCGGCCCCGGGAGGCGTGGTCGGAGGGCGGGCCCGCGTTTGCCGCAGCCGCTGGTGGGCGGGCCGGGCGGAGAGCGGGCGGGGCTGAGAGCCGAGCGAAGCGCGCGCCGGCGCCCAACGGGGCGGGCTTCGGGCTGCGCCAGCGAGCCGGGCAGCTGGCGCCGGTGTCGGAGCCCCTGCGCGGGACCCTGAGGCAGTGAGTAAGTGATGCAGGCCCAAGGGCTGCCCCTCCAGGCTCTCCCTCCGGATCCCGCGTCCGCTGCACGCGGCGCTTCTGGCGGGTCCAGAGCTGAGGAGGGGGCGCGTCCCTCCGCTGGGGTCCGGGGGACTGGGGAATGAGGCCGATGATGTCATGGAAGCTTCACCCGGCCTGTGGGGAGGTGGCGGACGGAGGGGGTGCGGCTCGGATTATGTCACCTCATCTCTCTGCACCCCGCCCCTCGGGGCCACGCGCGTTGTTGGGAAACCGAGGGAGGTTCGGGTGGAATTTCCCCCACCGCAGAGACCCCCGTGGCATCTTCACGGATGGTTTGTGGTCGGGGTCTCTTATCTGCTGGCGAATGGCCACACACACACACACACACACACACACCCCACACGTGCGCGCGCGGCAGAGGCTCGTGTGCGCGCGTTGGTGTGCTGGGGTGGGTAGGTGGGTGGGGGTGTGCTATCGGTCCCCTCAGCCAGAAGCACCTGCTTCACCAGAGCTGGGATCTATGGGGTGAGCCTCTTCCCCTGCAGGTGCCCACACCTCCCAGGGAAGATGGATCTCCCCTCATGCATCCCAACCAAGAAGTTCTGCCCCCGAATCCCTTCCCTCAGTCCCTCTTCCCGGTTTCTCTCTCTGAATTCATTGCCTATTTGCATTGCTCATGACCAACATTCCCACATGCGTTTGCCTTGCATTTTCTGAAGCCAGGGCCCAGAGACCTGACATCATTTGTACCCTGGGGGCACCACAGGCTATCAGGAAGCCTGAGAGTGAAATCTCCCAGAGGCTGCTGAGCTAAGTGCCCCAAGACCCCTAACTATCAGAGATATATCCTGAGGCAGAATTTGGACTGGTTCCAAAAGAATACAGGTTGGGCAGAGAACTGATAATAGGTTGTGTATTTAGTAGAGCTCACATCAGGGAAATATAGAATGGTCATCAGGAAAGGCCTTAAGGACCCTGCTGCAAGCTCTCTTTGGTTGTGGGGGTTGAAAGGAATACCACGCATTTTACACATAATCCGTTTACTTCTTAAAATTCCAACAAGGTATGTATGAGAATCTGAGGTGGAATAACCTGCATGAGGTTCCACTCCTAATCAGCTGAGCTGTGATTTACACTGATGCTGCCGGAACACTTGCACTTGACCCTGCTCATGGATGGACATAGCCAGAACAGGATCAAAATTGACTTTACCCTTTAGAAATAGTCCCCTGGTGGCCGCTGGGGAGAGGGTGCAGGAGAATAAAGGCCAGTGAGGAAATCCAGCAGGGTATTTGCTGGGGGAGTTGGGGGTGGTGGTGACTGTTGAGCTCCTTAGGAGGTAGAATGGGCTGGGATTGGGGCCTGTGTCCCCAGGTGTTCCACCTTTGGAGAAATCCTGTGTGGTCTTTGTGGGTTGGAGGGATCTGAATATGTAACTCCCCAGGTAGAATCCACTGGCCCCTTTTGACCACTATTACTGTAATGTCACAGGTATTGAAGGTTGATGGGATAGAAGCAGACTCAAGAAACAGGCCATGCTGTGAGGCTGCCTGTGCAGATCACACTCAGTTACCTGTGCCAGTCCAGGAGCCTGACCCACAGAGGAAGCTCAGCTCTTTCTCTCACCTTAGTTCCCACTAATTGGGGAAATACAACCCCCTCATTGTCCTTCCAGGTCTCTGCCAGGGTTTTCAGGAAAGAATCTGCAGTAGCCCAAGGTTGGGAGAGGCAAGGGGCAGATTAGAGTTATGGCAAGGAGCTCTATGGGGATCACCTGTAGGTTGAATACAAAGCATTCCCCATGTGGACCATGAGAAGGAAGGTCAGGACAATATCCAGGACTCTGGGCACCTGAACTTGGCAAGGACCAAACACCCTAGAGAAAGAATGAGGCAGGGTGACATGTGTATGACTATGTCCAATCTGGGCTGTGATTCTCCTTTCCTAGATCTCAGAAAGGGCCGTAGTGAACTTTATAGTTTATAAAACATCTTCTCAAACATTATGTTATTTCTTGTCACTCACAATCAACACATTCACTTCTGGGGGTTTTCTTGCCCCCACCTAGGCCTCTGGTGTAGCTCCCTTGCTGGCGCCTTGCCTAGGTCCTTAATCTCACTAGTGGTGCCTACTTTCAGTGTTTCAACACAGTCAAATTCCTACTAAATTTTTAAAAAATATTTTATTATTTAAAAAACTTTTAAAGTATTTTATTATTTTTATTTTATGTGTATGAGTGCATTGCCTGTATGTAGGTAAGTGCACCCATGTCGTGCAATGCCCACGGAGGACAGAAGAGGCTGTCGGATCTCCTGGGACTGGAGTTACGGACAGTTGTTAGCTGCCATGTGGGTGCTGGGATTCGAACCTGGGTCTTCTGCAAGAACAGCCAGTGTTCTTAACCATGGAGCCATCTCTCCAGCCCCCTGATAAATTTTATTTTTTTGTCTATGAATTGTGTGAGTGCACTTGCAGGCATGGTGTGTGTGTATTATGCATACCTATGTGTGCAGAGAGGAGGACATTAGATGTACTGCTTTATCACTGTCTGCCTCATTCCCTTAAGACAGGATCTCTCACTGAACCTGGAGCTAGGCTGACAGCCAGCAAGCCTTAGTGAACTTCCAGTCCCTGATCACTGTATAGGCACTAGCACAGTCATAACCAGCTTTTTATGTGGCTGTGGCTGCTATGGATTGAATTCAAACTCAGGTCTTTAGGCTCTACAAGCAAGCACTCTTACTAAGCCATTTGCATAGCCTCTAGTTGTTTGTTTGAGAGGATCTCACTATACAGCCCTGGGTGTGAAATACCCACAGAGGCCAGGAAAGGGTATTGGATCCCCTGGGATTGGAATTTCAGACAGTTGTTAGTTGTCATGTGGGTATTAGGAACCAGTGCTATTCATGACTGAGCCATCTCTAGCCCAGCCCCCACACCCTTTTTTTGGGGGGGGTGGTCTTTTTGGGTCTCCCTGTAGCCCCAGCTGGCCTGGAACTCACTATGTAGACCAGGCTGGCCTCGAACTCACAGAGATTTGCCTGCTTCTGCCTCCTGAGTGCTGGGATTAAAGGTGTGTACCACCACACCTGGCTCTTTTCTAAGTTTATTTTTGCTTTATTTTTATTTTATGTGTACGGGTGTATTGTGTGCATATATGCAAGTGTACCCATGTCATGCACTGCTGAAGGAGGACAGAAGAGGGCGACAGACCTCCTGGAACTGGAGTTACAGACCGTTGTTAGCCGCCGATGTGGGTGCTGGAATTTGAACCTGCATCTTCTGCAAGAACAGCCAGTGCTCTTAACCACTGAGCCATCTCTCCAGCCCCTGCCTCCACATTCTTGAACCCCACCCCCTGCATTTGGTCTTTAGGGCCCAGCTTCTTTTTGACTTTTTCCCCACTTCTGTATTACCTCCCATATTTCTGGGGATCTGCCACCTTTGCTTGATGCTGGGTTCACCTGTACCATTCTTGGATGCTCACAATCCTACTCTCTCCACTGGTAAGAGGTATCTCTTTGCTCTTCTTAAAAACACCTGTTGGATGGGTGAATCTCTGTGAGTTCAAGGCCAGCCTGGTCTACCTAATGAATTTCAGGCCAGCTGGGGCTACAGGGAGACCCTGTCAAAAAGAACAAAACAAAACAAAAAGACCCCACTTATTTCTCTCAAGCAATCTTCTGATCGTGTTAAGGCTGTCAACCACACTGATGCCCTGGCCTCTTCTCAAGTTCCCTCCACTTGAACTCCAGCTGTATGAGGTCTTGCCAGTTCTTCCTGTAACCCTGCTCAGGCCTCCCAGCTGGTTCCAACCCTCAGGCCATTCACCCTCCACACTGCCAGTCTCAGTTGTTCATCACCTTGCACTCAGAATGAGAGAAGGGGGCAATGCTTCAGGGAGGAGGGGGTTTCAAGGTTGAGAGCTAGCAGGCTGACGTATGCCATGGCAGTGGGCAAAGTGGGAATGAGAGAGGCTGAAAGCACAAAGTTTAAGGAGGCCTGGCTCTTTGGGTAGTGCACCTGCCCATTCTGCACTTTAGTTTTGTACTAGGTGCCTCTTGTGCCCCAGACTGGTGCTAGCCTACGTATAGGCACACACTGACCAGGAGGAGGAAAGTGGCAATGTGCCATTATCTATATCTATACCTGTGGGGATATGCACTGAGAAAATGGATTTCTACAATGGCAGTGGACCAGCTTGATAGTGAATTTATCCACCACCTAGAACCATAATGCTTAGTGTGACCAGAAGTTAATGAAGGACAAATGTATGGACAGCCTCCCATGGTCTGGGTTTGATAGAAAGGCTACAATGTTAGAACTAGGTATCTGGGTAGTAGGAAGTCTGCAGAGCAGACAAGGGGATGCAATGTGGACCCCTTAATAGGGAAGAAGGGTGCCTGCTTTCTAAGGGGACTAAGGGTTAAAGGTCTGAAGGCTGGCCCACTTTCATCTCTGGCACATGTGATCTCTGGCACACTTATGTATTTGAGCTATTTGAGCTTTTGGCTAAAGTGACTGCCTGGTGCCCCTACCTACCTGGGTTATGCAGATCTCTGCGGCCGGTGTTTCAAGGTGCTGACTTGAGACAAAAGAACCAGGAAGCAAACAAAACCTCTTAGCACAGGAAATCCGAAGCCTTGCTCCCCCTTCTGTGGGCCAGCTTTGAGGGAGGGAGAACTCTCTGTCAACCAAGCAGGGTCAAGGTCCAAAGGGAAGGGGTGGAGGAATGGCTAATCCAAGAACTCTTCCTGGTGGTACAGGATTCTTAGCGGGGTTGGGCAGGCTTAGGATCCTCAGGGGTCATTACTGGTTGTGCAAGCCCCGCCCCTCCGCCCACCTGTGGGAAAAGCTGGGCGGGAGGCAGCGGGCTGCTGGCCCTGCTGTGTCCCTATTCCTGTGTCTCTGCTCCAGCCTCTGGCAACTTGGGAACCTCCGCCAGAGTATTGACCTCAGAGAGTGTGGCTTTTTCAGGCCAAGCCCCCATGAGGCCGGGTTAGGAAGATCTCCAGAAGCGCTCCTTTGCCACCTGCTGCAGCCGCAACCCGGGTGTGTCAGTCTGCGCCCACCCGCGACCTTGGCGCGGGCTGCAGCGGCAGCTCCGCCCACCCACTCAAAGACCAGGGCACCTGGCGCGCAGCAGCTGGGTTTTTCATTACTCCAATTTCACAGAGAAGAAAACTATAGTCCGGGATGGCTCGGTCGGCACGTCCAAAATTGCGCAGCTGGTTCAGGCCGAGCCCCGACTGGGAGAGTGAGCCATATGGCCCCCGCAGACTTGGCCTGGGAGGGTCCCAAGCTTGAGGACCCGTCAGCCCCCCACCCCCTTGAAAAGGTAAGGAGAGAAGTTTGCACCTGTAGTGAGATTTCACTTCTACCCTTGATTGAAAAACCATGGGTCAGGGGGCTGGGAAAGACTCCCACTGTCAATTTTATATAGATAGGGGTTAACTTCTGAGGTTCCCTATTGGATTCAGGTACTGCTTTCTGCTACTACCCCCTCCTCCCCCCATCCTCCCAGCCATGAATCTGGACTGTAGCAGCCATGACCCAGAATTTAGTTTTTTTTTTTAGGGAAAACTAAATTCTGTCAGTTGCAACAAAGAATTGAGAGGGTCACTGAGTCTGGGAGGCTGATGGATGGGGGTGGAGTTAAGAGTGAGCCCAGCTGGAAAGGTATGTGCATGGTGCCCCCATTTCCAAGCTATTGCTATTAGCTCTATGCCTTCACTTTGGGAACCTGGGAACCTGTATGCCCAATGTAGAGGACACTGAGAGACAAACTGGGGCCAGGACTGACCTGACTGGGGGTGTGGGTGGGATGGATTCTGACCTCTCTGCCTTCCTATCTGTGCCCACAGTGCCCTTCTGGCTTAGTCATGGCGAAGCTGGAGACACTACCTGTGCGTGCTGACCCAGGGAGGGATCCTCTCCTGGCCTTTGCCCCACGGCCTTCTGAGCTTGGACCTCCAGATCCCCGCCTGGCCATGAGCAGTGTGGGCAGTGGGGTGGCCCATGCCCAGGAGTTTCCTATAAAAAGTGTGGGCACCCGCACAGGGGGTGGGGGCAGCCAGGGCAGTTTCCCTGGTCCCCGAAGCGGTGGTGGTGGGGTCAGTAGGGAGAGACCTGGCCGCTACCCCTCAGAGGACAAGGTTCTCACCAACTCTCTCTACCTCAATGGCGAGCTTCGGGGCAGCGATCACACAGATGTCTGTGGCAATGTGGTGGGCAGCAGTGGTGGCAGCAGCAGCAGTGGGGGCAGCGACAAGGCTCCACCACAGTATCGTGAGCCCAGTCACCCACCCAAGCTCCTGGCCACCTCTGGCAAACTAGACCAGGTCAGTCCCTAGGGCATGAGAGCCTTCATAGCCTTGTTCTAGGGTGGGAGGTAACCCAGAGAGGAGGAGTGAAATGGGACTTCTTGGCGGGGGGAGGTTGGAAGTTAGGGTGGGAAGCTGTGGAGTAGGACTATGGGGCTGTCTCATTGGTGGATCCAGGATAGAGATGGCTCTTGGGAGACATGAGGTAGAGACCTAGATGGGGAGCCCCAGAGTGGAGATCTAATAGGGGTGGGAGGTAGTTCTTTAAAAAGTTTTGGACATAGGGAAGAGGAAGGGCCAAGGCTAAGTCCTCACTCTGATGCCCACTCCCCCTGCCTTGCTTTTATGCAGTGTTCAGAGCCACTAGTTCGGCCATCAGCCTTCAAGCCTGTTGTACCCAAGAACTTCCATTCCATGCAGAACTTGTGTCCTCCACAGACCAGTGGGACCCCTGAGGGACGGCAGGGCCCTGGTGGCCTCAAGGGCGGACTGGATAAATCTCGGACCATGACCCCAGCGGGTGGGAGTGGGGGCGGCCTCTCAGACTCGGGCCGGAATTCCCTCACAAGCTTGCCCACCTATAGCTCCAGCTACAGCCAGCATCTGGCACCCCTCAGTGCTTCCACCAGCCATATCAACCGTATCGGCACTGCCAGCTATGGCAGTGGCAGCAGTGGGGGGTCAGGTTACCAGGATCTGGGGACCTCTGACAGTGGGCGCGCCTCCAGTAAGAGTGGGTCATCATCCATGGGGCGGTCAGGCCACCTGGGATCTGGGGAGGGCGGAAGTGGGGGCCTGCCATTTGCAGCCTGTTCACCACCCTCGCCCAGTGCACTGATCCAGGAGCTGGAGGAGCGGCTGTGGGAGAAGGAGCAGGAGGTGGTAGCGCTACGGCGCAGCTTGGAACAGAGCGAGGCAGCAGTGGCCCAGGCGCTGGAAGAGCGGCAGAAGGCATGGGAGCGTGAGCTCGCTGAGCTTCGGCAGGGCTGCAGTGGAAAGCTGCAGCAGGTGGCCCGCCGTGCCCAGCGTGCCCAGCAGGGCCTACAGCTGCAGGTGCTGAGGCTACAGCAGGACAAAAAACAGCTGCAGGAGGAGGCAGCCCAGCTGATGAGGCAGCGGGAAGAGCTAGAGGACAAGGTGGCCGCCTGCCAGAAGGAGCAGGCCGACTTCCTGCCCCGGATGGAGGAAACTAAGTGGGAGGTGCGGGCTGGGGGCATAGGCCTTCCCTCTCTAGCTCCCTTTCAACTTCTGCCCCTCTGGAGACCCCAGAGCAGCAGCTAACCATTATGAAGTGGGGAGGGGGGGTGTGAAAAGAGTAGGGTCACTAAATCAGTTCAGAGTGACAGAGCCGAGGCTGACCCTGGGCTGTATGAGCTGATCCGAACCAGGCGGGGAGCCCCAGGGACTGAATCTGAGTCCAGGGGAAGCTGGTACCTCTGGTGCTAGATGTGGGAGCTGGGTTGAGGTAAGCCTTCATCGCCTCGGCTCTGCCTTTACCCTGGCTTCTGCTTTCACCTGTCCCTGCCCAGGTGTGCCAGAAGGCTGGTGAGATTTCCCTCCTGAAGCAGCAGCTGAAGGACTCGCAGGCTGATGTGTCGCAGAAGCTCAGTGAGATCGTGGGACTGCGCTCACAACTGCGGGAGGGTCGGGCCTCACTGCGGGAGAAAGAGGAGCAGCTGCTCAGCTTGAGAGACTCCTTCAGCAGCAAGCAGGCCAGCCTGGAGCTGGGTGATGGCGAGGTGCCCACTGCTTGCCTCAAGCCTGCACTGACCCCCGTGGACCTGGCCGAACCCCAGGAGGCGCTGGCCTCCTGTGAGAGTGATGAGGCCAAGATGCGCCGACAGGCTGGGGTAGCAGCTGCTGCCTCCCTGGTTTCCATGGATGGGGAGGTGGATGCTGGGGGGGAGAGTGGGACACGGGCCCTGCGTCGAGAGGTGGGGCGACTGCAGGCTGAGCTGGCTGCTGAGAGGCGGGCCAGGGAGCGCCAAGGTGCCAGCTTTGCAGAGGAGCGCCGTGTATGGTTGGAAGAGAAGGAGAAAGTCATCGAATACCAAAAGCAGCTCCAGCTGAGTTATGTGGAGATGTATCAGCGTAACCAGCAGCTGGAACGGCGGCTTCGGGAACGAGGGGCCGCAGGAGGTGCCAGCACGCCTACCCCCCAGCATGGCGAGGAGAAGAAGGCCTGGACCCCCTCCCGCCTCGAGCGCATCGAGTCCACAGAAATCTGATGCTCTGTGTGCAGCCTTCTGACAAATGCCCTGTCCGAAGGCCGGAGTCCCCAGTGTCCCCTTTGTCCATTTCCCTTCCCCATATGCCGCATTTCCCCAGACCAAAGAGGTTCTCAAAGCAGCTGTGACCAACACCTCGCCGCTCCCCCCACCCCCCAAGTCCACGCAGCTCTAGTACTGCCTTTGTGGACAGCTACTCCAGACCTTCCTGCCAAGGAGAGAGTGGGGGAGGATGGAGTGCATGGGGCCGAGGTCCCAGATGAAAGGTGCATGCCCCCATAATGGGAAGTCTCTCTTGTTGGAGATGGACGCAGCAGGCTTGCAGTGCCAGGAAGTGCCCCCTGCTCTATGGGGCTTTGGACTGCTGCTGTTGGCCACCTTGTGTCCAGTGCTGCTGTCTTCTCTCCTAGGCCTCCTGAGGGGGCCTGCACGGGTCTGCCAATGCTGACAGATCCTGGGCTCCTGGCCTCTCTCCTTCATGTGGTATTTTTCCTTCCCAGGCAGACTGGCAGGACAAATGGGAGCAGATGGTATACCTGCAGTTGAGCAGGCTACCTGCCCAGCCCCTCCCCACTAAGGTATCTTGGGCTCAGGCCTCAGAGCCTGGAGTGGTCATAAGCATGTGTCCCTCTACATATGTTGAGGAAGGATAGGGCTGGAGCTGGAAGCTCAGCACCCAGAAGGAATCTACCTTCCTGTTCTTGGGAATAGTTACCTGGAGGCTTCTCAGCTCTGTCCTAACCCTTTGAGCCAAGATCCTACAGGGTAACAGTCCCTGCTGCTTGGTTGACCCCACCATACCAAGGGCCTCTGTTCAGCTCTTAATTATAGCTATTAAGTGCTACCTTCCTCTTAGGCATTCCATTTGCCCCATTTCTGAGGTCAGATGGGTGTCCGATGTCTTCCTGTGTTTCCCCCACTCTCCTCCCCCAGCCTCCTGCTTTCATGCTCATGTCATCTCCCCAAGCTGCCTTTTCATCAAAGTCTCACCTTTTCTTCCAGTAGAAAGTTCTGCTTGACATTTGGTGCACTGCTCACTTCCCAGCTCCACTGGCCCAGGACTGACCTTGAGGCCCAGAGAGGCTGGGCAGTGTTGGATGTGATTGCCCTTGAAGAATGAGGCTGACCTGAGAGGACCACTGACCCTTTGGTTGCTTGCCAAGCTCTGAGTTGGCTCATTTGTCCAGGGAGGCCTGTCCTCACCCTTTATCAGTACAGGTTGGGACAGTCAATGTCACTTCTGTCTCTGGGGTCTCTCAGATTCTATCTCCCCAAGATTGGAAGGGGAATTCTAATTCCTCTTCTAAGAAAGTAAATTTCCAATTCACCAGCAATAACAATCAGAGGTGGCTTGGCCCTCAGTCCTTGTATTTCTTTTTTCACTCTCTTCTAACACCAAGAATGAATTTTGGGGGGCAGAATGGAGAGAGTTGGCAGCTACTGTGAGTGAGTCCCCCAGCCTCTGACCAGCCTCTTCCCATGACTGGTTACTGTTTGATGAGCTGTGCATCCCCCACAAAAACAGGAGTGCCTTCTTTGTGGCCTCCAACCTTCTTGCACAGCACCTTCTGGGTGGTCCTCAATAGGCTTTTGACCTGAGTTGGAGGCCACTCTGGCAACCACTGCCCATTCCACTAACCTCTCACTACACCTGCTCCAGAACCTGGGCCTGTGCCACAGGGGATGAGAGAAGGCTTTAATAAAAAAGGGAAAGAGGGAGAGAGGAAAAAATATGAACAGACTCAGCTTTGGGATGTCCAACCACAATATATATATAAATATATATATATATAAATATATATCTACCATATGTGATGGAAAGACTTCATTTTCCTTTCCCAAAGAAATAAAATGGAGAAAGCCTCTTGACTGGCATTCAATGACTTCTTGTATCTTTCAGGTATGAGAGGTAAGGTTTGGGGAGCAGGGCAGACCCGGAATAAGCATTCCCCAGAGGTGTTCATGGGGCTGTGCAAGGAGACTGGCTTAAAGCCCGAGCTCTTCCATGTTTGCACAGGGGGAGTCATGGCTCCACCTTTCCTACCATAAGGCTTTCTCTTCAGCTTAAACTGTTAGCAGGATTTCCAGCTGACTCTGGCCCAGAATCTGGACACTAGGCTGCTGTCCAGAAGACAGGTGATACAGAACAGTTGGATGCAACCTGCAGACACTTAAACCACCTCACAGTGATTAGCACAGGATGGGTTTTCAATTAGTGGCAAAAGGGACCCAAGTGTGCTGTACAATGGTCTTTTATGGTAGTTCCTTCTGTCCTCACAAAGCCCTACAATCATGAATGTAGTTTTCTGTAAGCATCACAACTGGATCTACACTTTAAAAAGTGGCTCATTTTTCCCCACCTGACAAGAAGTCAGGTGTCACAGATGTTGGTTCTTTGTGGACCTAGACTTTTCATCCTCCCACTCTTCAATCCTAGTTTGTTTCCTCTTTGCCACAAAGTGACTGCCACAACTCTATGATGGGATTGATTTGTACCAGTTTGTCATATTAAAAGCTTTTCTGGGGGCTGAGAAAATGGCTCCATCAATAAAGTGCCTGTCATACAGGCATGTGAATCTGAGTTTAGATCCCCAGCACTGACATATAAGTGTGCCTCGTGGCCTGTGTCTGTAACCCAAGCACAGGAGGTTGTGGGTGGGGTTGACAGGTGGATCCCTGGAGCTCAATGGCTAACCATTCTAGCCAGAATCTATGAGCTTCAGGTTCAGTGAGAGACCCTGTCTCAGAAATTAAAATGGAGAGTGATTGAGGAAGACACTTGATGTTGACCTCTGGCCTCCACACTCTCATATGTGTATGCACACATATAAACATATATACACAAACACCACACACACAAGCTTTCCCAGAACCATGTAATCACTCTTCCCTGTAAGTCTAAGTCTTGTTGACTAAAGTTGAGTTATAAGCTCTTCCCATTTCAAGGGAGACTGGGAAACAGTATTTAGCAGAGGAACAGGACTGTCATGGTTGCCTAGGAGCAACTGTGGTTTGCCCCCTGGGTGTGGGCTTTCTCATTCTGGGTTCTGTTGGCAGAGACAGACCCACTGTAAGCCATGATATCAGTGGTCTGGGGCACCAAATGTTCACATGCAGGCAGACATCCCTCCATAGAACTGGGAAGTTGGGACTCTGGGCTTATCCCTCCTTGTACGATCAGGTCCTCTTACATTGTTTTTGTCTCCCCAATATGGTGCCCTGGAGACAGCATGATTTCTCAGATCTCCTTCACAGCCTTTTTAATGACACTGAGAAGGCTGAAGACTCTGATTAGTCACTGACCAGTCTAGGACCAGGCCCTCCTAATAAAGAGGTTTTGGCTGGGCATAGTGACACATGCCTTTAATCCCAGCACTTGGGAGGAAGAGGCAGGCGGATCTCTGTGAGTTCAAGGTCAGTCTGGTCTACAAAGCAAGTTCCAGGCCAGCTGTGGCTAAAGGGAGACCCTGTCTCAAAAATACACATACATACATACATACATACATACATACATACATACATAAAAGTTTTATAGACTTCCTTGCCTTGGTGCTCAAACTTACCTATGTGTGAGGTTTTTCTAAGGGAGGCAGAGACCACCCTGACTTAACCATCACAGCTCTTGCCTCCTCCAGTTCCAGCTCCTCACATCTTTATTGTTTAACTATTTATTTATTTATTTATTGATTGATTGATTGATTGATTTTTGGTCTTTTTGAGACAGGGTCTCCCTGTAGCCCCAGCTGTCCTGGGACTCACTATGTAGACCAGACTGGCCTTGAACTCACAGAGATCTGCCTGCCTCTGCCTCTTGAGTGCTGGGATTAAAGGCATGCGCTACCAAGCCCGGCTATTTTTATTTATTTTTTAAAATTATTTTTTATTTTATGTGTATGAGTGTATTGCCTGCATGTATGTAAGTGCACCAGTGTAGTACAATGCCCATGGAGGTCAGAAGAGGGTGTCAGATCCTCTGGAACTGGAGTTAAGGAAGGTTGTTAGCTTCCATGTGGGTCTGGGAACCGAATCTGGGTCCTCTGTGAGGGTAGCCAGTGCTCTTAATGCTGAGCCATCTCTCCAGGCCCTATTTTTATCTCTTCAAAAACTTCTTGTTTTATTTTACGGTATTTGAGTATTTTACCTACATGTTAAGCGCACCACATGCAGGCAGTTCCCGCGGTGGTCAGAAGAGGGCCTCAGATCCCCTGGAACTGATGTTATGAATGTTGAACAGCACCACGTGGGTGCTGTAAATCGAACCCAGATCCTCTGCAAGAACAGCTAGTGCTCTTAACCACTGACCCATCTCTCCAGCACCTCGCATCCGTTTTTCATCTATTCCTTGCTAGTTCCTCTTCTGAGAACACTTTACATTGTTATTAGAAATGAATGATTATCCTCATTGTACAGCTGATAAACAAGGCTTGGAAAGTTTACGTAACTTCCCCAAAGCCATGAAACCCTGAAGGCAATCCTAGGATTCTAGTCTGTTCCTATGCTTCTCAGTTACTTCGCAAGTGATCCATCCAGAGTAGTATTTCTCCCTCTGTAAATCTAACTCCCTCAAGCTTAACATTCTCCTGTGGAAAATGTCGTTGAAAAACTCTGATAAGTCTTTTGAACCTCGGCCTCACCCGTCTCTAGCCCAGCAAGCGGAAGTAGGGGGCAGCTGGCCGGAAATGAGGCGGTGAATCGGGCTGCTGGTGGAGCCTGAGTGTGGCCGCAGCCTGCTTGGTCCCAGGCTGGAAGTCGCGCTACCGCCTTCGTGGGGCTCAGGTGAGTGGCGCGGCTTGGAGGGCGCTGGCCCCAGGCCTGCGCTCGCCTCGCCGGGCCTGCGTGTGCCAAGGCCGTGCTGCTTCCCGGCCGCGTCCCAGGCGCCCCTCTGCTGCTCTCAGAACCTCGGCCACCGTCGCCATTGCGGACTTCTGTGACTGTGGGCAGGAGACTTAACTGAACCTTGTGGGTTTTGTTGTTATTGTTTTTAACCCCCTTGTGAAGGGAAGATCGTAACCCCGATAGAGTAGGTGTTTCTAACCAGACTCTAGCGCTTTGAGCTGCAGCTAATCGAGGACTTGGGAAGGGTGAGTTCATGTTAAGTTTCAGCATGCCGTGTACCTTTTCCTCATTTTTAGCAGTTTCTGGTTGCATAAGCTCAACTCGGGTAGTGTTGCCCACCTCTCCTTTTTCTCTCTAGGAATAGGAAATACTTGCTTTTTTTCTATGCAGATCGTGACACAGCTTTTGCTTTGACTCCAAACTTTGGACAGGTGCCCACATACCAGGTACATTAATGGGTCTTTTTAGGTAACCATCTAAGAACCACCTCATTACTTACTCAGTGTAGACATCTGGGCATTACTTCATCCTGTGGAGCTCAGACCCACGTGCTTTGGAGTCGAAGGTGATTGGTATTTTGTGCACTGGTCTTGTTTTCTGCACTTTGCACACAGTGTAAGTCCCAAGAACATGCCTTTCCAGAGCTGGTAGGTTCTGCCCAGAATCGCTTCGGGCAAGCACTAGATGATTTAGTCCTGCTTGGTAGACTAAAATAAAATGTGCAGACTGCTACCATACTCCCGAGGAAGTGAGGCCTTTAGCAGTTATGAAGGCTAATGTTTTCAGTGTGGTTTCCTCTTCCACATTTACTGATTTACTTTTTCTGGTCTCTAACAAGGCCTTATTTATCACATGAGTAAATCTTTCTGGCCAGGCATGGTGACACACACCTTTAACCCCAGCACTCAGTATGCCAAGGCAGGCAGAGCTCTGATGAAGGACAGGCAGTATAGCAACTTCCAGCCAGCCAGAGCTTCATAGTAAGACCCTGTCTTAAGAAACAAAAACAAGGGCTGGAGAGACCACTCAGCAGTTAAGAACACTGGCTGCTCTTGCAGAGGACTTCTATTCAGTTCCCAGCACCCACATGGCAGCTAACAACTGCAGGTATTTCACGACATGGGTTCACTTACAGACATGTAGGCAATACACTCATACACATAAAAATAAAAATAATAAAATTATTATTTTTTTGGTCTTTTTGAGACAGGGTCTCCCTGTAGCCCCAGCTGTCCTGGAACTCACTATGTAGACCAAGCTGGCCTTGAACTCACAGAGATCCACCTACCTCTGTCTCCCAAGTGCTGGGATTAAAGGTGTGTGCCACCACGCCAGGTAAAAATAATAAAATATTAAAATAGAAATCCGAAGCTCTTTACCGAGCAGACCTTGCATACTGGAGAAAACAAGTTAAAAAAAGCAAGTGTTTTGTTGATTGTTACTGGGACTGTTTGTGAATTTTATCTCATGACAATATGGGTGGACATACTTTACCTGCCTGGCTTTCGTCAGTGATTTCAGTACTTCTATTTTAGATGAACTGGGAGGACCCTGTGATTATATGGAGAAACTTTTTTTTTTTGAAACAGAGTCTCCCTGTAGCCCCAACTGCCCTGGAGCTCACTCTGTAGACCAAGCAGGCCTTGAACTCACAGAGATCATGTGCCTCTGGCCGAGTGCTGGGATTAAAGACGTGCCACCATGCCCAGCTAACTTTTTTTAATATTTTATTTATTATTTTTATGTGTATGAGTGTATTGCCTCCATGTAAGTGCATCCGTGTTGTGAGTGCCCTCGGAGGTCAGAAGAGGGCACTGGATCTCCTGGAACTGGAGTTACAGACGATTGTTAGCCACCATATGGGTGCTGGGAACCAAATCAGGATCCTCTACAAGAGCAGTCAGTTCTCTTAACTGCTGAGCCATTTCTCCAGCACTGAGAAACTTTTCTAAAGATGGGTTTAGCAAATCCTTTAAAAGCTGTTATTCCATCCCACAGTGGCAATACACACCTGTGATCCTAGTACATGGTAGGCTGAAACAAGAGAATTGTAACGACCAGGCCAGCCTGGGCTGCTTAAGTGAGACCCTATCTGAAAGAAATACCTGTGTCAAACAAAAACTTCATCATGGGGCTTTTCAGACTAGTACTTCCCCACACCCTTTTTGCCATTCAGATAAAGGAATAGCGAGTCTTAGAATTGGAGTGAGGGCTTTGTAAACTGAAGAAGTCTGGCAAATGATTGTGATGTTCTGTTTTCTTTTCTGCAAGCTAAAACAAGAGTAAAGAACAGGGACCGGGCATGGTGGCATGTGCCTATAATCCCAACATTCAGGAGACAGGCAGAAGGATTAGGAGTTCATAGCTAGCCTGCCTTTTTTGGCTACATAGCGAGCTTGAGGCCAGCCTGGGTTACATGAGATCCTGTCTTAAAACAAAAACCAAAAATACCCACCAAATTGGGTGGGGGTGGGAGGGTGCATGTGGAGAAGAGGGGAAGGGATGATTTGTGCTAGACTTGATTTTGTTTTGGCTTTGTTCTGTGGATTCTTATCATGACTTACACACTTCTACACTTGTGTTTAACCTTCTAAACCTATTTTGATAAACTCTGCTATATGAGAACAGAAGCCAAGAACCGTCTTTGTAGGTAACATCCTCACTAACAGTTAAGGATCATTACTGTCAGTCTCTAAGTCTTTGGGACTTTAAAGCTTCGTAGACTCCCAGCAGGAGACTTCAGCACCCAGAAAAAGTTAGGGACTGGGATTATAGTAAAGCCTAGCATGTGTGAGGCCCTGAGTTTGATTTCCAGCACTGCAAAAAAGAAAAAAGACAGTGTGAGATCCCATAATTGGTAACCTGTATTCACTAAGAGTCATAATCTACAGTTAGCATGGCTGCCGCCTTCTGCCTGGCAGAATTTCTGGACCATAATTTTTTTTTTTTTGTCTTTTTGAAGCAGGGTCTCCCTGTAGCCCCAGCTATCCTGGAACTCACTATGTAGACCAGGCTGGCCTTGAACTCACAGAGATCCACCTGCCTCTGCCTCCCGAGTGCTGGGACTACTGGTATGTGCCACCACACCTGGTTCTTTGAGCATATTTTTAAGAAATTTTTTCTGGGGTCTGGAGAGATGGCTCAGTGGTTAAGAGCACTGGCTGTTCCTACAGAGGACCCAGGTTCGATTCCCAGCACCCACATGGCAGGTAACAACTGTCTGTAACTCCAGTTCCAAGGGATCCAACACCCTCTTCATACCTCCTCAGGCATTGCACAACACAGGTGTACTTATACACATGCAAGCAAGACACGTATACACATAAAAGAAGAATAAATAGAACATTAAGAAAAAGTTTTTATTTATTTATTTATTTTTTTATTTTATGTGTATGAGTGTCTTACCTGCAGGTAAGTAAGTGCACCAATGTCCAAGGAAACAGAAGAGGGTGTCAGGATCCCCTGGAACTGGAGTTAAGAACAGCTGTTAGCCACCCTGTAGGTGTTGGGAACAAAGGGCAGCCAGTACTCTTAACCATTTCCAACTCAGAGAGAGAGAGAGAGAATGTGTGTGTGTGTTTATTTATTTTGAGGCAGAATCTCCCTGTAGCTCTAGATGTCCTAGAACTTACTATATAGACCAGGCTGGCTTCCATCTCACAGAGACAGAGATCTGCCTGCCTATGCCTCTGGAGTGCTGGGACTAAAAGCATGCATTCAGCTTTCTGAGTGCTGGCTTTACAGATGTATGCCACTCTGCCCAGTTATAGAGGTAATTTTAAAAAATTACTACTTATAGGTGTGGGGATATAACTCAAGTGCTTGTCTAGTATATAGGAGGCCCTGGGTCCAATCTTCAATACTTCATAAACTGGATGTGGTAGTACACATCTGTAATCCAAGCACCCAGGAGAGGGTGGCAGGAGGCTCAGAAGTTCAAGGCCATTCTTAGCCATATGATGAGTTTGATGCTAGCCTGGGCTGTATCACCTGGTTGATCTCAAAAGGGAAAACAAAAAACAAACCAAAACTAAAAAAAAACATTTATAAATTAGGTATGGTAGTACAGTCCTATACTCCCAGCCTTTGTGAGGCGGACAAAGGAGGATCATGAGCTTGAGGCCAACCTGGATTATGTGAAACCCTATCTGAAAACAAACAAAATGACTATTGTCATTCCCAGAAGATTTTTGGTTTGGGTTTTTTTGTTTGTTTCATATTTTAAGACAGTCTCACTGTGCAGCCCTGACTGGTCTAAAACTCACTATGTAGGCTAGGCTGGCCTGGATCTCACAGAGAACCTCCTGCCTCTGCCTCCTAGATGCTAAGATTAAAGGCATTTGCCACCAAGCCCAGCCCCATAGTAACAATTTTAATCGCAACTAATTTAACTAGTTGGTCTATAGCAGGGGATTGTGAACTTTTTCCATGAAGGGCTAAATAATAAACACTTAATGTTTTATAGGCATGCAATCTCTGTGGTAGTTACTCAGTTCTTCTCTTGTAGTGGGAAAGCCAACACACAGACTAAGCATTAAAGAAAGGGAGAGAATGGCATTAGTTTCTAACCTCTCATGGTTTGTTCCATGGGAAAAAAATGGAAGATGTACAGTTTTCCAGGCAGAGTGGGGATGGAATCAGCAGAAGACTCAGTGGTGGCATTGCTGATCTGCCCCCTCCAGAGGAACCTATACTGCCCCTTGTCAGCAGGGCAGTTGTGTGAACTGGTACTCCTTGTACCTTGAAGCCTAGCTTTGGGTGACTCTTTTCTTTCTACACATGGATCCACAATGAACAGGCTTCTGACTTTCTGTTTTCCTCTATCACCAGGAGTGAGATTTTAGGTATGCTTTCCTGTTGCTTGACTTCTTACAGTAGTGATTCAAATTCTGTTAAGAAGCCTCTGGTAGCAGGGAGTGGTGGCCAAGCTTTTAATCTCAGTACTTGGGAGGCAGAGGCAAGTGGATCTCTGTAAGTTCAAGGCCAGCCTGGTCTACATAGTAAATTTCAGGCCAGCTGAGGCTGTAGGGAGACCCTTTCTCAAAACCAAAAAAAAAAGAAAGAGAGGGAGGGAGGGAACCTTCTGGAAACTGGATGTGGATGTGGGGGCACCCAATTGTAATCCCAGCATGTAGCAGATGAGACAAAGATGATCATGCGTTTGCAGCCAGCCCAGGCTACATATAAACAGAAAACACAGTAGGCTGGAGAGGACAGTTAGCCTTTTTCTAAGAGGAACATCACTAAAATGACAGGATTCTATAATTGAATTTGTACTATAAGAACTGGGAGGATTACTGTGGCTATAATTAAAGCTTACACCACTTTAAAATGAATTAAGGGACTGGTGAGATGGCTTAGCCTTCTAAGTAGCAGAGACTAGTCATGCCAGCATTAAAGTAAAAATCTCCCGAAACACTGCTTGAATTTCAGGATTTTCCCCTCGTGTGTTCTCTTCATAATCTCCAAAATGAAAGTCATTAGTATTTAGATTTTGTTGGCCTTCCTGAGTTGCTGAGTCTTTTCAGAATTAGAGTTCTGTCACCCGAATTTCTACTCTTGCATGACCCTTTCCAGCCCTCCTCCTATTTTCATCTTAAAACTGGACCTAGGAGAATAGAATCATAAGTGTCTGCTGAGGGACTAGAGAGATAACTCTGTAGTTAAGAGCAATTACTGCTCTTTCAGCAGACATGAGTTCAGTTCCTACCACCCATATCAGGTGGCTCACAACTGCTTGTAACTAGCTCCAGGGGTTCCAACACTTGGCTTCCCTCGGCCCCTGGACTCACATGTTCATACTTGTATACAGACACATATGCATATACATAATTAAAAATAAATACTAAAATCCTACTTTTTCCTTTATACTGTGAGCATGACCCTTTTTTGTCACTATTATAGCAGATAGCAGGCTTAATGATAAATGCAGGACTCCTGGTTTTCTTTCTCTCTTGTGCTTTGGGTATTCACTAACATTGAACTTACATGGTATCATGGCATGGACAGTAGTGTAATCTTTGTCACTTTTTTTTGTTTTGCTTTTGTTTTTGTGTTTGAGATGAGGGTCTCACTATGTAGACTGGACTTGAACTCAGAGATCCTCCAGCCCCTGGCCCCAGAGTGTGCTGGGATTAAAGGCATGTGCTACCACACCTAGCCGCATGCATCTATTTCTTCTTTTTTTTTTTTTTTCCGGTCTTTTTGAGACAGGGTTTCCCTGTATGTCCCAGCTGGCCATGAACTCACAGAGATCCACCTGCCCCTGCCTCCCGAGTGCTGGGATTAAAGGTGTGCGTCACTATTCCTGGCTTGTATCTATTTCTTATAATGAGTAGATTTTGGTATTGTGATAGGTAGAAGCCACTCATTCTTCATCTACCCTTTTTTCAGTATCTGGCACCAATTCTGGCCCTGTCATTTGTGGTCCATGGCTCTTGTGGTCTGCTGAAGATTTCCAGGCAGCTTCTGTGACACGCCTCCCTGTTCAGCTGTAGTCAAGCACCATAGGAACAGGAAGTTGCTTGGTCAGACGTGTGACTGTGCTCTGACTGCCAAAAAGATCAGTACTGACACCGGAATGGCGGCCACTCTCAAGCTGTTAAAACCTGTAAAATACCAAGCATTTTGCAGTCCTTTCACCTATATTGCAACCCAAAGTATGGCATTTTGGAAAATGGAAAACAGCACACAGCATGGGGGACAGAACCTTCCTGAACACAGTAGCTTCTGCCATCCTGCCAGAAAAGTTAAGAACACTGGTAGCACCACCTTGTCTCAAAGAGTCTTCACAACCAGCAGTGCCCTCCTGGGTTTGGAATTCAACAAAGCTTCTACCATTAAGGCCAGCAGGTTACATCCGGGCTCATCTAGTTCCATAAAACTTAATGAAGAAGACGTAGAAGTTTTTGATTCCTTTGAAGGCACTCGAGTTTTCTTAAAACTTAGGCCAGAATACCAGCTTCACAGCTACAACAGATCTGAGACTCGGCAGCCCCTGTCTGTTTCTGATGGTGAACTAATTTTGCATAAAGTCACAGTTTATCAAAATGACCTCCAGCCTGAAGTCATCACTAATTATTTTTGTAAGCTGAGCTCTTTGCCAGTAGAACAGCATTCCATTTTGCTGTCCAGTGCCAGGTTTGCTTTGCTCTGCCAACTGAGTGTGAAAAACATACAGCTCTTTGATACCCCAAATCTGATCAGTATTTTGAAAGCTTTTGTTGATTTAAGAATCCCTCACTCCTCTTCAATGGTAGATGTGTATGAAACCAGATTTTGTCATCAGGTATGGGAGATGAGTCTGGATCAACTTCTCTTGGTGGCTGATCTTTGGAGGAACTTAGGCCGCCGAGTGCCTCGGTTTTTAGAAATTTTTTTTAGTTATCTTAATTTGCATTGGAAAGATCTATCCTTGTCCCAGCTGATTCACTTAATTTATATTATAGGTGAAAATCGTCAGGTACCACAGGACCTAATGCAAAAACTAGAATCCCTGATCCTTAAGTATATAGATTTGATTAATTTAGAGGAGGTTGGTACAATCTGTTTGGGATTTTTTAAGTCAAGTAGCGGTCTCTCTGAGTTTGTCATGCGGAAAATTGGAGATTTGGCTTGTGCTGACATGCAGCATCTGAGCAGTCATGCCTTAGTTCACATTCTCAAAATGTTCCGTTTCACTCATATAGATCATGTAACTTTCATGAGGCAGTTTGGAGAGATTGCTCCTCAGCGAATTCCTTCCCTGGGGGTTCAGGGTGTTATGCACCTGACTCTTGCCTGCTCCGCCTTACGCACCCTGGATGAAGGAGTAATGAATGCAGTAGCTGCCTCTTTGCCTGCTAGGGTAGCACACTGTCGAAGTAAGGATATTGCCAAAATTCTGTGGTCATTTGGAACTCTGAATTATAAACCACCCAACACAGAAGAATTTTATTCCAGCCTGATGAATGAAATGTACAGAAAGATGCCTGAATTCAATCAATACCCAGAACATCTGCTTACCTGCCTGCTAGGCTTGGCATTTTCAGAGTACTTTCCAACAGAGTTCATCAGTGTAGCTCTGAGTCCAGAGTTTGTCAGGTTAGCTCAGGAGAGAAGTAAATTTGAACTTAGTAAGGAACTCTATACTCTTGATGGAACAGTTGGCATTGAGTGTCCAGACTACAGAGGCAGTCGTCTTAATTCCGACCTTCAGCAAGAGGTGTCTTCGAAGCTGTGGAACTTAGCAAGGAGGGATATGAGAGCAAAGCCTGAATTCCTTGAAGCTCTCTATTTACTTGAGACCATGTTAGGTGGCCCCCAGTACATCAAGCACCATATGATTTTGCCTCATACCCGATCTTCTGATTTAGAGGTCCAGCTCGATGCTTACATGAAGCCATTACCATTTAACAGTGAAGTGACACCAGCTGAAGATGTAGCTGAACTAAGATTTAAGCATGTGGGAGTCAGCCTTACAGATGATTTGATGAATCAGTTGCTAAAGGGGAAAGCAAAGGAGTATTCCCTGGGAGAAACTGAGACTGGCCAGTCACCCATGGAGTTAGAAAAGAAGGCAACCATACCCTTAGTGGGCTCTGCTTGTAATGTGACATCGGATAGATCTGGGGCTGGCCCGTGTCCTCTAGCCCACATGCAGCCTCCACTAGTGAAGCTAGCTATTCAGTTGACAAACAAGAACCAATATTGTTATGGTTCCAGGGATCTGCTTGGACTGCACAGTATGAAGAGGCGGCAGCTGATTCGAATTGGGTACCGCGTGGTAGAATTAACCTATTGGGAATGGCTTCCATTACTGAAACGAACTCGCTTAGAGAAGCTGGCGTACCTCCATGAGAAAGTGTTCACCTCTGCTCTCTGAAGGGCCCTCATGGGCATTTGTACTCATAAAAGCTATAGGTATACACAATACACCTGTCGGTTGAGCATCCCTAATCAGAAAATCAGTCAGAAGTGTTCCAAAGTCTGAAACTTTTGAGCACTGACAGATTCAGATTAGAGTTACCTAAATAGTAGTCAATGCAGACATCCCAAACTGAAACACTTCTAATTCCAAATGTTTCAGATAGGGATTCTCAACCCATTTTTCAAAATAATTATAAAAGCCAGAGTATAAATTGGATAATAAAACCATCTGTTGAGTAGACAACAGGTGTTCTCTTGCCTATGGCAGATTGTAGCTATTGTATGGTACCAAAAATGACTTGTAACCTAATACCAGTAGCAAGTTTCTGCTAGTTTGTATATTTTGCCCAGAATAAATAAGCATGTTCAAAATGTCCTTGGTCCAGAAAGTTGTATTGCACTTTTTTCCTTATTTGTTAGCTTTAAGTAACAGTTATTTTGAGGATTTAAAAAATTATGTGTGTGCATGTGTGCATGTGTATGGGTATGTGCATTTGAGTGCAGGTGACCCCTGCAGAGCCTAGAGGTGTCAGATCTGAAGCTGGAGTTACAAGCTGTTGTGAGCCACCTGATGTGGGTGTTGGGAACCAAACTTGGGTCTTCTGCAAGAATAGAAGGTGTTCTTGACCACTGAGTCATCTTTCAAGTACTGTCATCTTAAAACTGAACCTAGAATACTCAGCCATTAAGAGTGTTCTTTCAGAGGACCTGAGTTCAGTTCCTAGCACCCACATTGGATGGCTCACAACTGCTTACAACTTCAGCTTCAGAGGATCACGCTTCTGGCCTCTCCAGACACCTGCACTCATGTGCACATACCCACACACAGACATGATTGTATACATGTAAGTAACACAAGTCATTTGTAAACATTGGGGGGGTCTGTGAAATTTTTTTTTTTTTGGTCTTTTTGAGACAGGGTCTCCCTGTAGCCCCAGCTGTCCTGGAACTCACTATGTAGACCAGGCTGGCCTTGAACTCACAGAGATCCACCTGCCTCTGTCTTCTGAGTCCTTGGATTAAAGGTGTGTGCTACCACACCTGGCTATGAAAATTTCTTTTAAAAGGAACCCCTCTCACTATTATGTAATGCCCTCTCAAAGGTCACTTCCTTAGAGGATTTTCCTGACCATGCCAACTAAAACTAACCTATGGCCTTTGATCAAGATCTATCAAAACCTGCATTTTTGCTTAATTCATCTATTAACTACAAACGTATTTAGTTAATGTAGATTCTTTAGGATTTTCTGTGTATAGCTCCTGTTATCTGCACATATGGATAGTTTTATATTTTCATATTTAATTGGTTCTAGTAAGAATTGAATAGCAGTAGTGAAAGTAGTTGTCTTGTTTCTCCTCTTTGGAATGTTTCAGTCTTTAGTGTGATAGCAGTTGTGGGTTTCGAAAAATATTCCGTCTTCTTGAGGAAATTGTTTGTTCCTAGTTTGTTGAGTATCCAATAAGTAATATCTTCTTTAATCTTAGTGTATATTCTTTTGTCTAAAAAAAATTGTTTATCTGAAACTCAGGAAGCTCTGTAAGTCTGACAGTCCTCAGATGCAGCATCAAAACAGTATTCTGAATGAGTTTGTGTTTAAGTTAGGGTTTCAAAGTCCGAGGTAAGTTGAAAATTCAGGAGAAACTTAAGAGCACATGGAGTAAGGCCTGCACCTCTCACTGGTAGGCATCTATGTGGAATAAGTAAGGAAAGCCATCTTTCATTTCAGCCAGCTCTGAAAAAATGAAATAAGTCACAGGTAATTCACTTTAGAAATTATAAGAACAGTGTGTCTTAAAAGCTAAAGTGCCTAGTTTCTAGAATTGCTCACTGTATTGGTATTCCACTAACTCTTGAGTTGAAATGCTTTCCTCTTACTTGACAGGCAATTTTTTTCTTCCCTTTTCCCCACCCCGGTAACCTGTTTGGGCCTACCTATATATCTGCTAGATGTACTTTCCATTACCTTCTTATGAGACTAAAAATCAGATTGTTATAAGTCAGCTGTGTCAACCTCTTTGTAGATCCAAAATGGGTGCTCAACTGCTCAGTGTCATGGTCACCTTATTTTCTAAATTATCTTTGTAGACTCCCCTCCACCCCCAGGTTTTGAACCTCAACAATACAAAAGTTTTGCCTTTTAGAGAATATTACCAACTCTTCCCACTTTACTCAGGATCCCAACTTTAGCACTGAAGGTCACATGTTCTGGAAAATCCCTGAGTCCTAGGTGACCAGCACAGATCATTCCACTTGTACTTTCCCTTCCTGAGTCTGAGTACAGGAAGGCAGAAGAGAAAGATTTATTTCCATCAGGACCTATGAGACTGTCAGCTACAAGCCATACTTAAGAAAATGATTGAAGATGCTCAGTCCTTCCTGAGGAATCCATTCCAGGTTTTTAATTACTTACCTCAACTTCAAACACAAAAAAGGAAAACAAACGTAATTCACCAGTCTAGGGCATTGCCAATATATTTTAATTTCTACATGTCCACTTTTCCCAAACTATTGCATTCTTAGATGTAGGTTTTTTTGTTTTGTTTTGTTTTCTTTTTTTTTTTGTGGCAGTGCTGACATCAAACTCAAGACCTTGGGTATGTGAAGCAGGTGTTTTACCATTGAGTTATATTTTCAAACCCTAACTTTTTTTTTTTTTTTTGAGATGGACTCACTATAGCCTAGGCTGGCCTTGAACTCTGAATCCTCCTGCTTCAGCCTCCCAAGTGCTGGGATTACACATAAGTGCCACTATGTCTGGCACATTATATATCTAACTTCTGCATTTTGCTATAGTCATTTGTTATTTAAACAGCATGAACAGTAAATTTGTCATTCAAGCCAAGTGTGGCAGTGAGCACCTGTAATTCTAGCCCTTGGGAGGCAGAGGCATGAGGATCATGAGTTTGAAGCCAGTCTGGGCTATATAGTGAGTTCAGGACTAGCCTTGTCTCAAAGATCTTGTCTCAAAGCAAAACAAGGGCCAATGAGATGATTCACTAAGTAAAAGTGCTTGTCACCAAGCCTGAAGACCTGAGTGAGCTCATCCCTAGAGCCCACATGGTAGAAGGGAGGAAAACCACTTCCACAAGTTGTCCTCTGACCTTCACTTGCACACCCACTCCCATCTTCCATGTCTTAGAACATAAGTAAATGTTAAAAAAATTAACAAAAAAGTGACACATTTGTTTCTTACTGTGTGGACAGTTTAATTGAAGTCTAGGCCAAAGCACTTAGAACTGGTGAACAACTAAAGGACTCCCGTGATGGAGTCCAGGGATTATAGCTCAGTGGTAAGACCTTGAGTAGTGCGGTCACTGCCAGTGGTGGCTGCTTCTCCATTCTCGTGGGTGCCGCTCCTTTGTTCTCATGGGCATCGAGGATGTGCCTCTGCTTGCCCTGAGCTGAGGCCGCTCTTCTGCTTGCCTGGTGCTGAGGCAGCTCTTCTGCTTGCCCTCTGCTGCCCTCCTGTAGTCGCTGCTTCTGCCCGGCCAGGACCCCAAGAGCTCGCCTGGTGCTGAGGCAGCTCTTCTGCTTGCCCTGTGCTGCCCTCCTGTAGTCGCTGCTTCTGCCCGGCCAGGACCCCAGGGCCAGTGAGGAGACTGTGTCAGCAGAGCCACATTCAGACACAAGAGACCAGGTTTAGGTCTCCTTTATTGCAGGAAGGCACAAGCTTATATAGGGATAGTGGTCCAATCACAGCACAGCAAGTAGGATACCTCATTAGCATAACAGGTTTAGCATCCTATTACAGTACAGCAAGTAGGATACCTTATTAGTATCATCCTATTAGCATAACAGGCTTAACGTCCTATCACAGAATAGAGGGTAGGATGCCTCATTAGCATACTGGGTTTCAGATTACAGAGCCTGGATTCCTGGAAACCATGTGACCCTGACAGTTGCAATATCACCCTAGGCTCAAGCCTGTCTCCCACAGGGTAGAATATGTGAGACCTTTGGTGTGGTTTCCAGTACACACCAAGACAGAAAAAGGATTTGGATTTAAAAAATAAGCAAGTTATTAAATGATAGCATAAAGGGATCTTCTGGTGATTGAGCTGTTCTGTATCTTGACTGGTGTTTTCACAAATCCACACAGAATAAATTGTGTAGAATTGAATATATATACAAATGAATGCGTAAAACAAAATCTGAAATGAATGGATTGTTACCATTAATTTCCTACTTGGAGGTTTTCTATTTTGTGTAAAGATTACCGTTGGGGAAAACTAATCAGGTGTGGTGGCACATGCCTTAATAATAAGGGCTGGAAAGATTGCTTGATAGTTAAGAACACTGTCTGTGACACCGAGGCATGGTGGTGCATTGCCTTTAATTCTAGTACTTGGGAGGCAGAAGCAGGTAGAGCTCTGAATTCAAGGCCAACCTGGTCTACAAATAGAGTTCTAGGCTAGCCAGTGAGTGCTGTGAAGTGAGACCCTATCTCAAAGAACAAAGTCAAACCATTGGGGAAAACTAGGTAAAGGATGCCTGAGACCTACCATTTCTTACAACTGCATATGAGCCTTATTCTTTTTTAAAAAAGATTTTATTTATTTATTTTATGTGTATGAGTGTGTTGCTTACATGTATGTGAGTACACCCGCGTTGTGCAGTGCCACGGAGGTCAGAAGAGGGCTTCAGATTCCCCTGGAACTGGAGTTAAGGATGGTTCGTGGCTACCATGTGGGTGCTGGAAATTGAACCTGGGTCCTCTGCAAGAGCAGTCAGTGCTCTTAACTGCTGAGCCATCTCTCCAGCCCCAAATGTTATTTTTCTTTTTCCTTTTTTAAAATATCTTATTTCCTTTTCCATTTTTTGTTTTGTTTTTTGTGTATGAGTATTTATTGCCTGCATGTAATGCATGTCATGCAATGCCCTTGGAGGACAGAAGAGGCAGTTGTTAGCTGCCATGTGGGTACTGGAATCAAACCAGGGTCCCCTGCAAGAATAAACAATGTTCTTTTTTTTCTTTTTTTTTTTTTTTGGTCTTTTTGAGACAGGATCTCCCTGTAGCCCCAGCTGGCCTGGTCACTATGTAGACCAGGCGGCCTTGAATTCACAGAGATCTGCCTGCCTCTGCCTCCCAAGTGCTGGGACTAAAGGTGTGCTCCACCATGCCCGGCTGTCACAGCCTTTGTTCTTAACTGCTAAGCCATCTCTCCAACCCCAACCTTCTTTTTCTTTTTTTTTTTTTTTTTTTTGAGCTGAGGACCGAACCCAGGGCCTTACGCTTGCCTCAAGCGCTCTACCACTGAGCTAAATCCCCAATGCCAACCAACCTTATTTTTCTTGAGAGAGGTCTTACCCTGTATCCTAGGCTGGCCTTGAACTTACAGAGATCCTCCTCCTTCAGCTTCCTGAGTTCTGGGAATACAGTTGTGAGCCACCATGCCAAGTTTATGATCTTAAAAGGTTTCATTAAATCTTTTTAATTTTTTTTAAGTCTTTTTTAAAAAATTTATTTTTATTTTATGAGTGTGCTGCCTGCATGTAGGTAAGTGCACCCGCGTCGTGCAATGCCCATGGAGGACAGAAGAGGCCTTTGGATCCCCTGGAACTAAAATTACGGACAGTTGTTAGCTGCCATGTGGGTGCCATGTCTTCTGCAAGAACAACCAGTGTTCTTAACCACTGAGCCATCTCTCCAGCCCCCATTAAATATTTTTAAAATAAATTATTTTAGCTGGGGATAAGTGACACATACCTGTAATACTAGCACTTGGAAAGTAGAGGCAGGAGGATCAAGAGTTCAAGGTCAACCTCTGATAAATAACAAGTCTGAGGCCAGCCTGAAATACATGACTTTAAAAAACAAATGGCCTGGGTGTTGGCTTAGCACGTAAAGGCACTTTCTGCCTAGCCTGAATTCAATCCCTAGAACTTATGTGGCTGAAGGAGAGAGAACTGACTCCCATAAGTTGTCCTTTACCTCCACATATGTGCCATGGCAGGTGCATGCCTCCCTAAAATAAATGAATATTTAAAAATAAATGAACAGTTTTTCTGGATGTAATAGCTTACATCTGTAATCCTAGCTCTTGGCGAGCTATAACAGGAGTGTTGCCTCTAGTTGCAGGCCAGCCTAGGGTACATAGTTCCAGGCAACAGAGTAAGACTGTGTCTTAGAAATAAAACCCAACCAATTTCTTAGAAAGTAGTTTTTGAGGGGCTGGAGAAATGGCTACGAGCACTGACTATTGCTGAGGACCTGGGTTCGAGTCCCAGCACTCACATGGCGACTAATAACTGTCAGTAACTCTAGTTCCAGGGGATCCGATGCTCTCTTCTGACCTCTGAGGGCATTGTATGACACAGGTGCACCCACCTACATGCGGGCAATACACTCATACACATAAAATTATAGGGGCTGAAGAGATGGCTCAGTGGTTAAGAGCGCTCACTGACTGCCCTTGCAGAGGATGCGGGTTCGATTCCCAGCACCCACATGGAGGCTATGAACTGTCCTTAACTCCAGTTCCAGGGGAATCTGAAGCCCTCTTATGACCTCTGTGGCATTGCACGACACAGGTGCACTTACATACATACAGGCAATACACTCATACACACAAAATAAAAATAAAATTAAAAAATTTCAATAAGGGCTGAAGAGATGGCTCAGTGGTTAAGAACACTGGTTGTTCTTGCAGAAGACCTGGGTTCGAATCCCAGCACCACATGGCAGCTAACAACTGTCTGTAACTCCAGTTCCAGGGGATCCGACAGCCTCTTCTGACCTCTGCGGGCATTGCCCAACACGGGTGCACTTACCTACATGCAGGTAATACATGCATACACATAAAATTTAAAAAAATTCAATAATAAAGTTTTTGAAATTGTTGCATACACTATATTCATTAATAACATATAATCCATTTTTCCTCTTTCCTCTTAAATAATATCCTTCCCTCAAAAAAATTAAAGGGAAAATGTCAGGGGAAAACCTGAAACTAGAGGCTTTATTTCTACGTAGTTTGTACTTTGGTACTCATCTTCAAGCCCCTGCAGAACAGAAAGATTGTGGGAACCTGTCAGCCAAAGGTGCCATTTGAAGGGTGAATTGCTTCTAAGTGGTTCAGAATTGCTTTTGCCATCTAGGAAGTTAATGGCCAACTTCCTTAATGTCATTTATCTCCCTGGTTATAAACTTTCTGCGATTTCCCTCTGACCAGTAGCTTTCAAACTTTTTTTTTGAAATAGGTTCTTATGTAGTTCAGGTTGGTTTTGAACTCCCTATGCAGCCAAGGGGCAACATTGAAGTTTTGATCCTCCTGCTTCTGCCTCCTGAATACTGGGATTACAGACATGTACCACCACTCCAGGTTTATGTGGTGCTGGAGATGGAACCCAGGGCCTTTTGTATGCTAAGCAAGCACAAATTGAGCTACATCCCAAACCCAGTGGTTTTGAGAGTTATTATTTTGGGGTGTTTTGTTTGTTTACATTCTGAGGATTAAACATAGGACATTGTGAATAATAGGGAAGTACTCTACCCCTGAGCTACATCCCTAGCTCTTTGTGTATATGTGTGTGTATCTGTGTCTCTGGATACATGTAACTATGTGTAAAGGCCAAAGGTTGACATTAGGTGTCTTCTGCAATCATTCGCCACTTAACTTTTTTTTTTTTCTTTTTTTGTCTTTTTGAGACAGGGTCTCCCTGTAGCCCCAGCTGTCCTGGAACTCGCAATGTAGAACAGGCTGGCCTTGAACTCACAGAGATCCGCCTGCCTCTGCCTTCTGAGTGCTGGGATTAAAGGCATGCGCCACCATACCTGGCTATCTTTTTTATATGTGTTTTTTTAATGCTCAATTTATTCCTGTGCCTTCAGTTTCTTCTGAGATATTTCTGGGGGGATATTGCTGCTGCTGCTGCTTCTTCCCCCCCCCCCCAGTCTTTTGGAGACAGGGTCTCCTTGTAGCCCCAGCTGTCCTGGAACTGGCTATATAGACCAGGCTGACCTCCGAACTCACAGAGATCTACCTGCCTCTGCCTCCCAAGTGTTGGGATCAAAGAGGTGTGCCACCACACCCAGCTGTATATTGCTTCTTTAAAGTGATGTCTTTAAGATACTTGGTAATTTTTCAGATGTGCTACCCTTGATGGCCTGGGCAGTTTCACTGCAATTCTTTTTTTTATTATTTTTATTTTATATGTATGAGTATTGCCTGCATGTATGTGAGTGCACCCATGTCGTGCAGTGCCGCGGAGGTCAGAAGAGGGCTTTGGATTACCCTGGAACTGGAGTTAAGGACGGTTCGTAGCCACCATGTGGGTGCTGGGAATCGAACCCAGGTCCTCTACAAGAGCAGTCAGTGCTCTTAACCTCTAAGCCATCTCTCCAGCCCCTCACTGCCATTCTTAAAGCGAATAAAGATCAGAACTTCTTGATTTGCATGATTTTGTTGGGTTTTCTGGGTCAAGAGAGTAGTGAACCAATTTCATAGGTCACCTCAGGCTGCTTTCAGGAAGAGCTCCACTTTGATTTTTGAGACAGGGTCTCTCCCTGAAACTGGAACTCACTAATTGGCTAAATTGGCTGGCCACTAAGTCCCAGGGATCATCCTATGCCTGCCTTTCTGCATTGGGTAGATTACAGATGCATGCAGCCATACTTGGCTTTTTATATGGGTGCTAGAGAGCCAAACCTGGGTCTTCATGCTTACAGGGCAGGCACTTTATCAACTGAGCCATTTCCCAAGCCCTATTTTTCCTTTACTACACCCTTAGGAAGAAGTACCTTTTACACCTTTTACATACAGACTGGATGAGTGAATGGCCTGAGTGTATGTGGTTTAAACTTTTTTTTAATTAATTTTTTTTTTTTTTGGTCTTTTTGAGATGGTCTCCCTGTAGCCCCAGCTGTCCTGGAACTCACTATGTAGACCAGGCTGGCCTTGAACTCACAGGGATCTGCCTGCCTCTGCCTCCCAAGTGCTGGGATTAAAGGTGTGCACCACTACACCCAGCCTTAAATTAAATTTTTATTGTGTATGATATGTGTTCTCGAGTGCATGCCACAGTGCAGAGGACAACCTTTAGGAGTCAGTTCTCTCCATCCACTGTGAGTTCTGGCAGTCAAACTCAAGTCATCAGAATTGGGCAGCACTTTACCCACTCAGCCATCTCACTGGCTCTGTGTATATATTTTTTTGAAACAGGGTCTCATGTATCCCAAACTAGCCTCAAGCTCCCTTTGTAGACAAACATGATCTTGAATGCCTGATCTCCCTGTCTCTACTTGTTCAGTGCTGGGAATCAAGTCCAGGGCTTTATGCACACGAGGCAAGCACTATACCAACTGAACTACATCCCCAACCCAAAGTGAATATACATTTATGTACACACACACACACACACATATACAACTGAAACAAGCGTTTCAGAAAACAATACTCACCCTTGTGTTACATTCTGATGTTTCTTAAATCTACTTAATTAAAAAAAATGTTGGGGTAGGGGCTGGAGAGATGGCTCAGCAGTTAAGAGCACTGGCTACTCTTGCAGAGGACCTGGGTCCAGTACCCACTACCCACATGGTGGCTAATAACCATCAGTAACTCCAGTTCCAGGAATCTGATGTCCTTTTCTGGCCTTCCTGGGCATTGCACAACATAGGTATACTTACATAAATGCAGGCAAATCATTTATACACATAAAATAAAAATAGGAAGTTCTTTTTAAAAAATGAATGTTTGGAATTAAAAAAAAAAAAAACCCAATGTTTGGTGTGGTAATGTACACCTATAATCCTAGCACTAGGGACGCTGAGAAAGGAGAATCACCAGGTCAGTCTGGCCTATTGAGACACTGTTTCAAATAAATACATATATTCATGCATTCATAATGATTGTAACTCAGTAAGTGATGTTCTTGGTTCCGGTAGTTTGGAAAGCAATACTTCAGCCAGGGAAGGTAGTCAGGGAAGGGGCTTCAACCCTTGGAGTGACATTCAAGGCCTTTCCCATCCTATTCCCACCTGTAGCTAAATGGCAATTTAAGCCCTGTGCTGTTGCAGTTCCCAGTTACTCAGTCCCAGCCACTGAGGAGACTGAAATTAAAGAATCAAATGAACATGTAAGTTTGAAACCAGCTTAGATAACATAGTTAGACCCCCATCTCAAAAACAAGCACCCTGGGGCTGGAGAGATGACTCGTGGGGTAAGAATACTGGCTGTTCTTGCAGAAGACCTGGGTTCAAATCCCAGCACCCACATGGCAGCTGACACCTGTAACTCCAGTTCCAGGGGATCCAGCAACCTCTTCTGTCCTCTGCAAGCATTGCACGACACAGGTGCACCTACCTACATGCAGACAATACATGAATGGACATTAAAAAAAAACAAAAAACAAGCACCCCACTCATTTAATCTCAACCATTTAAGGTGCATGTTCATATTCTCCTTAATCTGCCTCACTGCTCCTCCCTTATGCATTGATTTTTATCTATCATCTATCTATCTATCTATCTACCTACCTATCTATCTATCTATCTATCATCTATCATCATCTATCTATCTGAGACAGGGACTCACTCTGAAGCTCAGCTGGCCTGGAACTCTGTAGACTAGGCTGGCCTCAAACTCACAGAGACCCTTCTGCCTCTGCCTCTGCCTTACAAGTGTTGGAATTAAAGACCTGTGCTGTCACACCTGGCCCCCAGCAATTTGTTTTTGTTCATTTGTCTCATATAGTACAGGCTAGCCTTAAACCCACTATAGAGCCAAGGCTGCTGCTCCTCCTGCCTCTGCCTCTGAAGTGCTAGGATTACAGAAGTCCTCTTTGGCCAATGTTTTTCTAAAATTTTTTGAACCCAGAGCCACAGTAAGAAATATATTTCATGTTTGGTCAAGTATGTACATTTGTTATTTAATTTTTTTTTTAATTTATTATTTTAAAAAATTTTTTAAATAATTACATGATTAGAAGAAGCATTTCATTACAGCTTTAACATATTCAGTGACAGTTTCCAGAGCAAGGATACATCTCTTTCAAAAGTGGCTGTAAATTTTTAGGTTCACAGTTG
>NW_008356263.1:577701-578182 GCF_000622305.1 Nannospalax galili
CTATATTTGTCTGATTATTACTAGTCATACTTGGTTGCACTCAGATCCTTGGCACCTGTGTATGGCTATAAAGTCGTCGGGTAGATTTTAATGTTTATCACGTCAACTAATTAACATGCTGTAAGTTTTCATGCTTCCTCCTCAAATATGATACATTTTAAAAAATTGTATAATTATTTTATACCCACTTCCCCCACCAGAGGGACTTGAACCAGTGTCCAGTCTATAAAGAGGAAATATAATAGATTTTTTTTAAAGTTTGTTGACTTTTTTTGTGTGTGTGTATATATATCACACAGAACATCCCAAACCATCTTATTCAACTATACACCCACTTCCCAGATGGCACCCTCCCATAGCCTCCCTCCCCCCACTAGAGCCCTTATACTCTGATATCCCTGCTGCTGTCTGCTGTGTTGTCAGCACCCCCAGCCATTCCCACTACTTGCCCTTCTGTTGAATCTAGTCAGCCTATCTAGAG
>NW_008356263.1:578759-580289 GCF_000622305.1 Nannospalax galili
GGGTCACATGGGCTTGGAAGGAGCCCCTGGCTCCTTTCTTTTACTAGTTCCACCTATATGAAGATAAGTCAAAGGTCCTGCTCGATCATGGCTGGCTTCACTTGGAAGCATGGAGGAAATGATTCTTCTCTGTTGACCCTGCACTTTGTAGACTAGACACAGTTCAAGTCCATCTGGTGGGTTCTCCTCGGCCTCCTTGATCAAGAGGACAGGTGACCCACTACAGTTACAGGACATTTTGAGAGATGCTCATAGTCCCCTGGAACTTGTTGACCTAGGAGGGCAAAGAGCAAAAACTGTCCTTTACGTCCCTCTGACTGATAGGTAGAGAATGGGCGGGAGCGAGCGGCGCAGATGGAGGAGGCACGAGCGGATGGATGAGGCATGGAGGCTCAGATGGAATCCTCAGTGGGACACAGATTTATTTCGCACGGGGCACCTTTCCCTCAGGAAGGGAAAGATGTCCACGAAGGGAAAGATGGAAGGGAAGAGAAGGGAAGGGAAGGGGGAAGGGGGAAGGGAAGGAAGGGAAGGATGTCAGGGAAGGAAAGATGTCCAGGAAAGATGTCCACGGGTTGTGAGCTGGGACTTTACATATGGGGGCTTTAGGGTGTGGAATCAGGGAGGGGGAAGCAGGTAGGATTAGGGTGTGGAAGTGTCTTCTTTTAATCAGGTAGGATTAGGGTGTGGAAGTGTCTTCTTTTCCTCTTAAGATAAGAGGAACTCTGCTTATCTTTGGAGGTCAGAGGAAAGGCAGGCTGCTTCTCAGCAGAGTTTGTAGGTCCCTCTTGGGGAGCGGGGGCGGGGCAGGGGGGGAGCTGCTATTTGGAACCCTAACACTGACCAAATTATTATAGGCCTCAAAGTATGTCTGTTAAACATCCAAGATACCTAGGCATTATTTATCTCTCCCATTGTCTCACCCCTCCATCATGGTTTTCCCACTTAAGATTCCCCCATGTTCCCTCTTTCTCCCTTAATAATACCCTTCTCCTACAGTCCTACCTCTCTTGAGCTCCTTCTTTCGCTTTATCCCCTGGGTTCCTTGTATACCCTTCCCTCCCCCCTCCATTACACTAACCCAATTTCTATCCATACCTCCCTTATTAGGGCCTGTTTCCTACTGTTCTCTTTCAGTTTTTTTCTTTTCCTTTACCTCCCTGTTTTTTTCCATTATTCTGGTTCCTGTAGTTATGTCTGGATACATACTCACTGTCCTAGTTTGTTTCTTCATTGCTGTGACAAAACACTCTGACCAGTACCAACTTGGGGAGGAAAGGGTTTATTCAGCTTACATCTCCCAGGTCGCAGTTCATCAGGGAGCCCAAGGTAGGAACTCAGGCCAGGAACCTGGAGGCAGGAGCTGGAGCACAGGCCATGGAGGAATACTGCCTGCTTACTGCCCTTGGCCCCTGCTCAGCCTGCTTTCTTATGCAACACAGGCCCACCTGCCCAGGGGTGGCACCACCCACAGTGGGCTGGGCCCTCCCACATCACTCATCAAGAAGATGCCCTTCAGACATCAGACAT
>NW_008356263.1:581816-582178 GCF_000622305.1 Nannospalax galili
TTGGTGTCTCTTAGATATAATATCATATCATCTGCAAAAAGGGATAATTTGATCTCTTCTTTTCCAGTTATTACTCCTTTAATTTCCTGCTCTTGTCTTATTGGTATTCCAAGAGTTTCAAGCAGTATGTTAAAGAGAAGTGGAGATGGTGGACAGCCTTGTGTGGTTCCTGATTTCAGTGGGAATGTTTCCAGTTTTTCTCTATTTAGAATGATGTTGGCTGTGGGTATGTCGTATATGGCTTTAATTATGTTGAGATATGTTCCCTCCAGTCCAGTTCCCTCTAGGACTTTGAACATAAATGCATGTTGAATTTTGTCAAAGGCCTTCTCTGCATCTATTGAGATGACCATGTGGTTCTT